>NW_006773947.1:623442-630868 GCF_000442215.2 Lipotes vexillifer | reverse complement strand
GAACCCGCGTCCCCCGCATCGGCAGGCGGACTCTCAACCACTGCGCCACCAGGGAAGCCCATGGTTATTACTTTTTCATTTATCGAGACTGAATTCAAAACTTGGCATTCAAAAATCTGACTGATTCATGAAGAAATAACATACCTCAATTTTGCAGGTATGGGTAAGGAAACGGATATGATTCACTTTATTAACGAATCTATTTTTAAAAGCCCAAAATGTCATTATCTTCAAACTGTGTGAAGCAAGGCAGAATCAGTTGTTTCCCAACAAATGGTACCAGTTACAAGGCTGTTTTCTCGTCCGCATGTGGGGTTTTCACATAGACTGTTAAATATAACTTACTGAGTTGATTTGGAAAATACCAAGAAAACCATACACTGTACAGCTCAAATAATTAGAGTTAACAAAAACAAACAAACCCCAGAATTGTAAATAAAAAGTCAGATTTCCCTGTACTGCATTTGATTGCATTAATTGATGTTTCAAAAAAGTCTGTTGAAAATAAAGCCCAGCAGTAGCATTTTTCTTTCCTAAATCACAATAGCAGCACATTACAAACACTACCAAAAAGTCCCCTGGTACATTTGTAAAGTTCCACTCTGGCAGCAAAATGTGTGTTCTCCATTTCCATCTCTACCCTCCCAAATATGTATGAAAGCAGGTCACAAGTGCAATTAAGCCTCCTTACACATGGTTTAAATATTTATTTCCAATGAAGATTCAGAACCTGAATGGTCAGCCACTAAACTCTCACTAATTTGTAAAAAAAACCCCACAAAATCTTATTCTAAAACAGGGTCTGACCTCTGATAGCAGGCAGACCTTTACTATCGAGTCTAGTTTTTGTAATCTGTCATGTTTCCACAATCGTGATAAGTGAGGAATGAACTTTGGGGGGCCTAGCATATTAGCTAACAATAGACCTCTACCAGAGGCTTCAACGGGCTTACACCATAGTGGGTAGGACAGATAGTGTTTATAAAAGTCATCACAGACATCATCTGTAAAGCTTCTCTTCCCATGCACCATGAGGGAGTGATTTTAAAAACTCAGGCTTTGGCATCACTTGGTGGTGGCGGGTGGGATGCCCAGCCCTGTCCCTAACAAGCTGTGTAGTCTCACCTACGTTACTTAATCTTGCCTCAGCCAAACTGTCTAGTGAATGGGCCTATCAGGTACCCACATCAGAGGGCTGAGAAGTGAGACTCAATGGAGATGATCCACAGCAAGTGTCCAGCACGATGCCTGGCCTATGGTAAGTGCTCTGTAAGTATCAGTTATTTTTGTTAAGCATGAAACACACGTTTGCTCCATTTGTTGAAATACCTTATATCAAGGGGTTTTACTCTATAGAGTTCATTTATCGACTCTTGCCTCTATATTCTCCCCCTCCTCTCCATACAAAGTGCTCTGTTAGCTGCCCCAAAGTAGTTTCGCTTCCCCAAACAATTCAACATGTAACCAAAGAGATCTTTTCCACACTATTCCTCTACCAGTGACATGCCTCTTGCCTAGTTCTCTTACTTCTGATCAGCCCCAAAATTTAAAAATAAAAGCAATTGTGTGTTCAGCCCTGTCCCCTGTATTTATTTCTATCTCAAAAAATAACAATATTTTCCCGTTTTCCAGCAGGGCATCCTTACTGGCTACTGATCAACTTCATTTTCTCTTGATGAGCAGGAAACTGATGGCCAGGTCCTGTGCTGTGCATTATACATCTTAGCTGCTACCATTTCCCAGGTATGGACTTCTGCTGAGCCCTCCCTGGACATTTTTCTCTATTTTACATTTTTAAGTCTCAGGTAGAAGGAATGGGATAAAAAGGATGGACTTATTAAGTACTCTCGATGCTACTGCACTCTGCTTGTGCCACAATGTCCCTACTAATCTGCGGGCAATCACAGTTTTCTTTCTTTAGAATGCTTCCTCATTGTAACCTCTAGAAATCAGAAGGTATCAGAGGTCATGGTGTTTCAAAATATCCTCAGGACTAGAGTCTGATTTTAAAAATGAAATTAACAGTTGCTAGGGCAAAAATACGTTTCAAAAATCGAGTGTGAAATATCTGCCTTGAGTGTCGGCATTATTGTAGTCTCTCAAGGCCTTTCCCCTTTTAACTGAGTGCTGTGACATCTGGCCAGCTGTTCTTAGTAAAAGGGACGCCCCTGGTCAGTTGGTGAACAATGAGCGGGTAAGGAGGTGCACAGCACCCCGTGTGCGGCCGCGATGCTTTCCCTGGTGTTAAGGGGCTAACCTGCCCCTTCATTAAGCCTTCGCAACTCTCCTTTACTGAGGCCCGGGCTTGGGTCTTCTCATTAGCACTGAATTCCCCGCCTCTGAGCAGAGCACAGATGTCAGGCGAGTCTGACCCAATATCTGGCTGATCAGATGCTGTTTACTTTCCTAAGCCCGAGGTTTTAGGGCATCTTGAGACGAGGCAGTGGGATTGTTCCCTGGCCCTCCTTGTTGGGGGGGCAGCAATGGAATTCACAACAGGCCCCCAAATGGCCGAGCCCATAGCCACAAATCCGTGTTAGGCGATGGCTGCTGTTTTCCATGGGAAGCTTCCCTAAAGGACAAAGGGTCGAGACTGCTTGTCTGCAAAGGAGATCTGCAGGAGGCTCTGGTCCCCTGAAACACACAGGCTTGCGTTGGCACATCCAGCCCAGGGCAAATGGCCAGCTAGCTTGTCCTCTTTGGAAAAAGTTCTCTGTATGGAATTAAATAAATAAATAAGCACACGCATACATACATGCATACATACATACAAATATGAAATGAATCTCTCTAATAATTTGAAGAAATCGTCTCGGCTCACGTATGAGGCAGTCGTTAGGGGCCTGTGACAAAGGGGCCTTTTGGGTTTTCTCTTTACCTTTGATGTGCATTATGAAATGTTAATGTCCATCCCATTGGAGCCTCTTCCAGAAATACACCCATTCTCAAAAGGCTTACCCCTGCCCTCTGCGGCTTCCACTCAGATGATCCATTTATACTGAAGTGCTGACTTTGAGCTCAACCCAGAAACACTGACATTTTTTAAACATGGCTATAGCTAAACTGCTAAATAAAATTTCCTGATGATAAAGAGCATGGCTTTGTGGCGATTTAATCACACACAGACACACACACACACTCCTATCCTGTGCATCTTGACATTACACATATACCTAATGTATGAAACTTAACTCCAAGCATTTCATCTATAGTAGGTAACGTGGGGTGGAGGGAGTGTCCACAGAATCTATAATTTTGTGTTGATTAGGTAGGAAACCACCACAAGCACATATTTGATATCTCTATTAACAGCCTGTTCATGTCTAACTACAAAACTTAGTTGCACTTCTTTCACCATCTTTGCCCAAGACAGACCAGTAAACACAATTCCTCTCTCTATAATTAGCCTTTTCTCTGAGGGCCCTGAAGTAAGTCTGCATGCCGTAGATTTAATATCCAGTGCTATATCCATATGTGCTGCCCTTGCCTGGTCCCAGAGCATATAAACTCCCCTATTAGCAGCCTTGACTGCTTAATTATGCAGATTTTTTTTTGTACCCGCCTGCCTGTAAAATTACTGTGTCTAACCTTTTTTTTTTTTTTTCCTCTTTGCACCATGCTGGCCATTCTAATGAAATCGGCATAGGGGAAAGGGCCTGATTTGCAGTTATGGAGGCTGGATCGCACTGGCAATCTGTCCTTGGTGGGAGTTAGAAAAGAAGTCAAATGCCTTCATCTGGTTCTACCCTATCATCCCCAAGGTGATTGAGTTCACTTCCCATTGCTTCCCAAGTTTTCCTCAGGCTGTCCAATCAGCATGTCCACCAGGGAGCCCAGCCTAGCTTGCAACAGTCTCTGTATCTAGTTACAGCCCCACCAGGGACAGTCAACCATCCACCCCCAAGCCTTCAGATGAAAACCTTTTCTAACAAGGCCGCCCAGCGCCAATGAAATAACACACATCTGCATATCCACTGGGTCCCATGTTTCTTGTGCTCATGGATTATGTATCTTGCAGCCTCTAATAAAGAAATGCAGTTCTTTGTTTAATGTTTATCTTGTGCTTGTTAAGCAAATGCTAATGTTGTATCAGAATGCTTTAGTGCTATTTGGGTTTTTGGTGATTTACTGCAAGACAATCTGCTGTGAAGTAAATTTAGGGAGAGAGAGAAAAGAGGAAAAAAGAGCCTTCTGGTTGAAAGGGAGAAAAAGAAAATGGTTTGACAGAAAAATCAGGGAAAAGGGGATGAGAGTGTGTGGGGAGAATGAGGGTGAAAGTGCATTCCGGATTCAGAGCAAAAGCCTGACACAGAGAGACAGACAGGCGGACAGAGGGACAGACATACACGTACACACATGCGGAGGCGGGGGCAGACAGCAGGGCCTTATATAAATCCCCTGGCCCCAGGCTGACATACCCACTTTACCACTGGACAGTTTGAGATTTGAAGCTGGAGAATAAACCCAGTACAATTTCCAAAAGGGATGAGATGATAACTTCCCCTTCGGAGATAAGGTAAACAGTGTCCTGAAGGGTAAACAAAAAATAACAAAGCCTTTTTTTTTGTTGTCTGATGGTTAGCACTGTGCACTGTTATTCACAGACCACAGGGAAGCCCTAAATTTAATTGTTCGTGCCTAGCTCTGCTAGAAATAGGCAAAAAAAAAAAATCAGAACCTCCCTCCTCCCAATTTCAGGGAGAGGTGAGGATTGGGGAAAAAGAAGAGGGTGGCGGCTTGAAAGCTGATGAATGAATGCCCTTCATTTATCCTTTGGCACAATAGGATATGGATATCCACAGCACAAACCTTTCCCTCCTGCTTTCCAATGCCCGCAGTCCTGTTAGGGAAGAGGACGTCATTTTTATACCGAGAGATCACATGTTTCCACCCTATTCACATTTTTGATAGGAGAGGTCAAAATGCAATTCTCTAAAAGTAAAGTCGAGGGGTCTATATACTTTATAATTACTGTTATTATAATTTGTTGACAAATAATGAGGTTAACGAGGTCTTAGATTTCTGTGTTTTACAACATACAAAGACTATCTGATAAGAGGCAATGATCCTGCAATATATACAAATATCAAACCATTTTGGTATACACCTGAAACTAGTATGTTATTTGACAATTAGATCTCAGTTTAAAAGATCTCAGTTATTTGACAATTAGATCTCTTTTCTGGAGAGAACAGAAAAGTGATTAGGATAAAAGAGTATTTTGCTCAGGAACTACACTTGTCACAAATCATAGTCAGTTCCTCTCCTTCCTCTCTGCATTTCACAAAATAAATCAATGAATTTCCAAAAGGATAAAAAAAAAAAAAAAACAACTCTAAGTGGATAAATGAAAAGCAAACATCTACCATACGAATACAAGTGAAAATTACATCTACGCAGAAGAATGCCATGCTAGCTTTCTTCTTGGGTAAACATCTCTATCCTTAACACATTACAGGAGCTGAGGATAAATTTAGTCTTCCTGATTACTACAGCTAATTCTAAGTACTTCGGTTCTTTTGAAATACCCCAGTGATGTCACAAAAGTTTCCATTAAAAGTGTTAGCTACTGCCTCAGAAAATGAATATCCAATGTACCATCCTCTTTACTGAAAATATTTCTTAAATGCTTGTTTTATTTTTCTTCTAAACATAATTTTCCTTGATAAATTTCCTGCTTTCTAACGATGCCCTATTAATACAGAGGTTGAACTCAAAGACCTTTAGTGGCCAGTGGAAGAAAGTAGAACAGACTGTGAAGGCATTCATTGCTATGGGAATAACTGGAAATCTAAAGTCTGGGATTCTCAAAAGTACTGCCTCCTAAGGGACCCGGGGCTCTCTGCAAAGTGAAGCTTAATTACTACCAGTGGGCATGATCTGGGGATGTGACACTTGCTCTTTGGGGTCCCACCAGAAGGAATCAACTTCCTTCCATGATTTCATTTTGCTAAAAACATGATCACAGCAGACTTCATTTAGGCTCAAAGCAAATCCTACTGTTGAAAGGTCTCCCTTCCCCATTGTCTTAGCCATTTGGTCCCCACTGGAGGCTATTATTAGAATTGGAATTGAATGTATCTCTTTTCCCCTTTAAATTTAACAGAGGGTCAAAAAAGACAGAAAACGGAAATCAATGGTACATTTCATTAGCTGGTTCTTATATCTATGGTAAGCCATGAATCATGGGATTTGCTGTTCATAAAGTATCACAGAAGCATTCCAAGTAATAAATAAAAACAAAATATGCATGTTTGGATTTTTCCTCTCTGTGACTTATAAGATATCCCACTGTCCTAATTCACATTGTACTCCTATGAGGTAGCTATGTTCTGTGTATTATACTTAAGAAAACAGAAGTCCAAAAATACTAAAAAAATAGTCCTCAAGGATGAACGTTTAATTCCAGACCTCCTGCCTTCCCCAGGGGAGTGGGTTTTGGGAGAATTCAGGCTGCTCAAGAGCCTGGTGCCTGGGTAGCCACAGCTTGCCTTGAGAGAGTCTGACTCCAGTGGGTTTTCAAAGTGCTTCACCTCACTTTCCCTGCCCCAGTAACTTCAGTAATGCTCTCTCCATCCTGGTCTACACACCCAAGCATTCAATGTAGTATATTTTCCAGAGATAAGCACTTAGGATTTAGGTAGTGAAAATAGCAAAAACTTGAATATAACCATATTTTCATTCTGGAACTTTCAGTGACCAGGGTGACCTAAGAGCAATAGGCAGATGTGACACTGTGGTCTTCTCCAGTGGCACCAGAACTCTGTAGATTCAGCTGCTGAGACTTTTAGGCACTCCATGGAGAAGAGAATGCTATAGCAGTGGCATCACCCAGAAGCCACGCTAAATGATCCCAGAGCCCCTGAACTGCAGTTGAAACAAAATCCAGAATGAGAACTAGACAATGGGTTGCATGAAGGTTGAGAAAGATTCCAGTTGAAGAAACTTATGGGAGCTACTTTATTAAACAAAACAAAAACTCAAAAGGCAACCCTTTAGAATGACAGAGTACATTAATACCTATACTCTCAGGAACCACCCTACACACTAATTTTCTAAAACCTGTGGGATAGAGGTTCCACTTTGGATTGGCATAATAAGATCCTACTAGATTGAAATTCCTGCAGATAATAACTATAAATTCTGGACAAAAGACAGAAAAAAAAACAAACCCAAAACCCAAAAAACCCACAATTAACCTGAAGGCATTGACACGTGAATACAAGCAGGCAGAGTCTGTAGAGAGTCAACACTTGGAAGAAGCTAATAACACAAGATGAATTTCCTACTTTTTATAGATTTTAGCTGCACATGGAAGCTAACGGTCCAATAGAAAAATATAGTATTTCTGGCTTAAAAAAAATACCCAGGGGCTTCCCTGGTGGTGCAGTGGTTGAGAGTCCGCCTGCCAATGCAAGGGACACGG
>NW_006773947.1:605542-623347 GCF_000442215.2 Lipotes vexillifer | reverse complement strand
GGTCCGGGAAGATCCCACATGCTGTGGAGCAGCTGGGCCTGTGAGCCGTGGCTGCTGAGTCTGCGTGTCCAGAGCCTGTGCTCTTCAACGGGAGAGGCCACAACAGTGAGAGGCCCGCGTACCGCAAAAAAAAAAAAAAACCCAAACCCCCCCCCCCCCCCCCCCCCCCCCCCCCCCCCCCCCCCCCCCCCCCCCCCCCCCCCCCCCCCCCCCCCCCCCCCCCCTGCCCAGAATTTGGAACAAGCAAAGCCACTAGAAAGTAGAGGAAAAACCCTGGAAAGGAAAGAGCTTGGAGGGGGTGGGGAAAGCACAATCCTATGTAAAACTCTGCCCAAATCTCTGGCTGACTTCTGAACCACACGAGTGCAGGACTGATTGAAAACAGACCAATGAAGGATTAAAAAAAAAAAAACTGAAGGGACATTTGACCTGCAGTCCAAGAGACAGGGTTTGAAGTTTAAGTCCAGTTAAGTTATTTGCCTTCTAAAACAAAAACATCAGTACTCTTTGGAAAAGTATATCAGAATCCAGAGTATCTACAACATAATATTCACTATGTCCAAGATACAATCCAAATTACTGGGCAGATGAAGAAAATGGAAAATGTGATCCACATTCAAGAGAAAAGACAGTCAACTCAGATGTTAGAATTAACATCTAAGGATTTCAAAGCAGCCATTTTAACCTTACTCAACGATATAAAGGAAAATATATTCCTCATGAATGAAAACACAGAAAATCAGAGCAGAAGAAAAGAATCTATAAAAAGGCAGCAAATGGAAACTCCAGGATTAAAAATTACAACTTGTTAAATAAAACAATCAGTGTATGGGCTTAAAAGCATAATGGATATGATAATGGAAAAAGTCAATGACTGTGAAAACAGATCAATAGAAATGATTCATTCTGCATAACAGAGTAAAGTATTGAAAGAGATACACAGAGCGTCAACAACCTGTAGGACAATATCAACACATGGGTTAATTGTGGTACCAAGGAATGGAACAAGAGAATGATGTGTAATAATAGTTTAAGAAATAATGGCTGAAGAGTTCCCCAATTTAGTGAAAGACACAACTCTACAGATTCAAAAAGCTCAGCAGACTGCAAGCAGGAGAGGTTTAAAAAAAACAAATGGGCATATCCTTAAAAATGAAGAGAAAGGGAAAATCTTAAAGCAGCAAACAAAACAAAATAAAACAAAAAACTTCACAAAAACATATTACTTAGGGAATAACAATAACTTGAGTGACCTCTGACTTCTCACTAGAAACACTGGAGCCCAGAAGATAGGACCAACACTTTGCTCGTTCTGGAAGAAAAAGAAAACTGTCACCCTATAAAATAGCAAAATATCCTTCCAAAAAAAAAAAAGGTGAAATAAAAATATCTCTATATAAAGAACACAAAGAGAATTTTTACCAGAAGAGAAATTATACCAGATGAAAACCTGGATCTTCAAAAAGAATGAAGAGAAACAGAAACACTAAATAAGTGGTAAACACAAAAAAGTTATTTTTCCTTTTAATTTCTTTAACACATATACGATTACTTAAACCAAAAATTATATCATTGTTTTGTGGTATTTACTACACATATACATATAATACATATACATGGATCTATATAGCTATGAAGTATCTACATTTTATATAAAGTGCTAAGATATTAACTCTGTGAAAAGTTAAGGATGCAAATTGTAAATGAGAAACTGCTGTATAGCACAGTGAACTCTACTCCACTTTGCTACACAGTAGAAACCAATGAAACATTGTAGAACAACTATACCCCAATTTAAAAAAAAAAAAAAAAAAAGGAGACTGGGAGGTTGAAAGTAAATGGATAGGAAGACTATACACCATGTGTAAAACAAGCACAAGAATGTCAGAGTGGCTAGATTAATATAGGCTTCGAGATAATATTGCCAGAGATAAAGAAGGACATTTCATAATGAAAAATGGGTCATTGATCAGAACAACAAATGTGCATGCACTTAAGAAGAGCTTCAAAATACATAAAGAACTGACAGAATTTAAGGGAAAAATAGACAATTTTACAATCATAGATGGATATTTGAACACCTCTCTTAGCAACTGATAGAACAACTAGATCCCCCCATCACTAGTGACACAGACCATCTGAATGACACTATCACCCACTTTAGCCTAATTGATAACTATAGAACATTATACTCAACATCTGCAGAATATATGTCATTTTCAAGGGCACAATTATGTATTAACATTCACCAAGACTGACCATATGTTCACCCACAGAACAAGTGTCAATAAATATAATAGAATTGAAATCATAGGGAGTATGCTATTTAATTACAATGGAATTAAATTAGAAATTAATAACCATTGATATCTAGAAAAACTCCAAATATTTGGAAATTAAAAGCATATTTCTAAATAATCCATGGATCAAACAAAGAAATCACAAGATAAATTAGATTATATTTTGAACTGAAGGTTACTGAAAATTCAACATTTCAAAATTTGTGGGATGAAGCTAAAGCGTTTCTTAGAAGGAAATTTATAGATTTAAATGTTTATGTTAAAAAGGAAAAACAAAGTCTAAAACTGATGACTTAAGTTTTACCTGAAGCAACCAGAAAAAGAAGGGCATATCCAACCTAAAGTCAGTATAAGGAAGGAAATAAAGATAAGAAGTCAGAGAAATAGAAAATAAAACATAGGGATAATTAGTGAAATCAAAAGTCAGATCTTTGAAAAGATCAGCAGAACTGATAAACTTGTCTAGACTGATCAAGAAAAAATAGAGAATACAAATGACCAGTGTCAGGAATGAAAGAGTACTACTGCTGGTTCTATATATTTTTTTTTTTTTTTACTATGAGTGCAGTATATTTTCTTTTTTTTTCTATAGATATTTAAAGGAAAATAAGAGAATACCATGAACAACTTTATACCAACAAATTTGCTACAAAATTAAACAGAAAATCTGAAGAGCCTTTTATCTATTCAAAAAAATTGAACTCCTTAAAGAAGGAAGGAAGAAAAAAGGAAGGAAGGAAGCAAGGAAGGAAGGAAGGAAGGCTGAGATAGATTCACTGGTAAATTCTAAAAAGCATTCAAGGAAAAATAACATCTGTCTTAAACTTTTTTGAAAATCTTTTATGAGGTCAGAATAAGTCTAATACCAAAACCTGAAAAAGACCTTATAAAACTGGTAGGATTGGCCTACATCCAAAATGGATTCATTCAATCAGGTTAATATACTAAAAGGGACACTGATGGATCAAAAAAGAAAAAAAAAAAAAAGAGGAATGAAAACTAACTGAAATATTTTCCCCTTTCTTGTTCTTATCCCTGTTACCTATTTGATAATAAATAAATCAACCTCTTTAGAAATGAAAACTGATCTGTGCACAAATGCCTTGGGCTCCCTTCTCACTTTAGGAGCAGTCTCTCCTCATTAGGCAGCATTTTTACCTCCTGCAGTAAGATGCTGGTGGTGGCGCATGGGGTAATATAGCACAGACCTGCTGGTTTTCAAGGAGGCAGGAAGGAACCTGATTTTGGTCACAAGTTACCTACACACTCAAGACTGGCTTTATTGGTAGTAAAATTCACTTTTTGGTCAAAAACTCTTTGGAGAAAAATCCAGAGCAAAATTATAATTTTACTAAATGTGTTCTCACTTACCCCCTAAAAAAGAAAGTAGAGTGAAAGAGAAGAAGGAACGTTTTAAACATTTTTAGAAGAAATGAAATATCTGCATATAAAGGTAGGGAGCAAAGAGTACAGTAACTACTCCCCTCTTTACCCACCACTGGGGGCAGAGGCAGTGGAAGAGCAGGAGTAGCACTGAGGATTATTAGGGGACAGTAATATTTGAAGAGGTTCTACCAAGGAAGCAGAGAAAGTATTTACAAAAAGTTCAGAACACAGTTGCTTTACAGAATGGAGGAACTTATGACTGGAACGTCACCGTGACAGAAATCTGTGTGTCCCTCCCTCCCCATCCCAAGTGCCTGGCTTGGGCTGATGGTACAGGTAGATCTTTAATGAGGGTCAGTGGAACTGAGATTTTGCTCTGCAACCTGCCTTCCCCAGTTATAGCAATGCATCTTTCTGTTTTAACTCTCAAAGTGGTGGTCCATGAGCATTTAATTAGTAATTGTTCTGGTCAAGGTAGAATAACAGGAAAAAGATTTACCCTCCCAACTCAAACAACTAAGAAAAAAATGGACAAAATATATGAAACAGCATTTTTCAAACCCTGGACATGAAGCGATACAGAACAGTGATCTCTGAAGGAAGGAAAGCGTGTGAGGTGAGTCACAAATTGAACAGCTTATGTCTAGAGAGTTTCCAGATAAGGAGGTCTTTCTGAGCTGGCAGCCCGAGGGAGGCTAAAGCATAGCTCCTAAAGCAGAGTTCCCAGAGAGGAGAGAGCTATCTAGAGAGAGGGTGTGTAAAGGATCCTCCCTGAGCTGACAGTTGATCAGCGCATGCATATGAAGAAGCGACCTGAGACCAGGAAAAATCCTTCCTGAGAGGAGCACAGGAAAAATGTCTACGCTCACACAAGGTTGTGCTCCCACGAATCTGAGCAGAAAACCTCTTACTTCAATATCCTTATGGCATTGAGTAGAGTATGTGGAAGGGTAGTGCCTTAGTAGAGGGAAAAAACTAGCCTAAATCAAAGGTTGCTCTGATCCCATGAAGAATAAACAAATAAATGCCTCCAAAGGATCAAATTAACTTAAATGCTTCCCAGAACAAAGCTCAGGAATTTTTACATAAATACAAAAATATCTAGCGCCTAACAAGGTAAAATTCATAATATCTGACATTCAGTAAAAAATCACTAAGCATGCAGGAAAATGCAATGTATAAAGCAAAGACAAAAGTCAAAAGACATAGAAATGTCACAGATAAAATCAGCAGAGAAGGACATTACAAAAGTTATCACAACTATATTCCACACATTCAAGAGGTAGGAGAAACAGTGAGCATACTTAATAGATACATGAAAGACATAAAAAGACATACTGAACTTTAAGAGATAAGAAATACACTGGGTGGATTTAACAGCAGATTAGACATCACAGAAGAAAAGGTTAGTGAATTTAAAGACATAGGAATAAAAACTATCCAAAATGAAGCACAAAGAGAAAAAGGACTTTAGAAAAAATAAACAAAGCCTCAATGAGCTGTGAGACAACTTCAAGTAGTTTGATATATGTATAATTGGAATCCCTGAAGTGGGGGTACAGAAAAATATTTGAAAAATAGATAACTTTTGACTGATGAACTCTCATGCACATTCAGGTTATTTGAATATGTTCTAATTCTCTATATTTTCACGGTTTTAAGTATACACCATTTTCTGAATATGGTAACTAAAAATACATTTTACCTGAAAATGTCTAATATTTAAAAACAAGCCCACATTTTAAATATGGAATCATGCTTACTCTACCAAATAGATGAGTGGTTTTCAGAATACATTCAAGAGGGAAAATGAAGCTCTAATACAAATTTATCTCCTACTTTTTGTGAACCTGAATAGTGAAGCATTACTGAACCCACCAATTTATTTAAGAGGCAAGGGAGTACGAACTTGTTATATATGTTGATTTAACATGGGACTCTAATGCACCTTAAAGTGTATATTAACACTCATAAAAAATACTCTTCCTTATATAACCTTGATCTACCTTGACCTACTACACTTTCTATAAGAAACATTAATTCCATATTTCGTTACTAATAATTTTGGGTTCTCATTATTTAGAAGCACTTTTGAGGGTGCTGGTTTGGATGAACTCAGCTCTCTTAAAAGATCTGTCTATGGAAGAGAAGATCCCTTCTTTAACCTTTTGATAAATGGTCCCCTTTAGGCCTTGTAAGCAATCCAAATTCACTCCATTAATTGTTATTTCCATAAATTGTCATTCCAGCGTCTTTCAGAGGAACACTTGAGGGGCTGAGAGCCAAGAAATCTGAATCCTGGCCTGGCCTCACCTCTGCTCCGTGCTTGGTAAGTCATGGAACTGATAGGGATCTTGGCTTTCTCATGATAAGTAGAGGAGACAGAATGCTCTCTAGGTTTCTCTACATCTTTCTTATTTCCATTGTAAAGGTTAGGAGAGCAGGAATCTCTAGTCTTATATTTGCAACTATATCATTTATTTCCTTTCCTTCCCTTTCCTGTTCTGTACCCATCAACAAGTAGAAGGATCTGTGAAAAGACACAGAGTAGGGGTGAGCTAAAAGAATTGTTATAATTTTTTATATCTTAATTTTAAGCATGAGCTCTAGAAGTGCTGCTTTTTCTCTCCTCAGTTTACTGGCCACTTGGGCCTTGCTTCGGCAACTATGTAATACATTAGTAAAGCACTGGTAATCAGACTGTTTTTGATGAGCAGCGTGACGAAATTACAAAAGTTGGAGAATTAAGACTGCCTTTACAAATTTATGGTTTAAATGTAAACTAATTTCAGAGCAATCCTTTATTTTTTGCTTCTTTTGTTTGCCCTGATCTCTTTCCCCTTTTCCTTAATTCTCATTCAGATTTCCTTCCCTGATTTTGTTGTATAGATGATTCTCATTTGCTAAGCTATTTTGATCTTATTTTCAACTGTAGGTACCAATAAATGACAACTACGCTGACAGCCTTCATACCTAGTAAAAAGTCTATCCATCTAAGTTATGTCAAATAAGCAGAAATATTTTGCTCTAAACAAATTAAATATCCATGTCAAATATACTCCTCCATAGTATAAATACAGCTTACAAAGCTCTTATTTTAAAACCATAGGTATTAGAAAGATGCATGTACAAATGCTTTGAGTTTTAGAAATCCAAGCTGTAATCATCATAATAGGTAGTTCTACTTTAGGTAGTTTTATATTGCTTATGGAATTTTCTAGTATGGCGTTATATTAAAATATTCAACCAAAATTTCCTGAACACCATTTATGAGCATTGTACATATATAAAAATGACTTTAATTAGCTGACATTAGTGGTAGCATGCCTACCACTAGTACATCAAAGAGTACACATGTATCAGTATCAGTCTGAGATATGAATTCACCTTCAGTACGGTATTTGATCTCATAAATTCAACAGTTTATACCTCAAAGGGAGGGGTGGATTTTCTGCTGTTTTCATTTATGATAAAAACTGAATCTTAACTAGCCATATGGGAATATGGTAGACAATAATCCATTGTTGAACAGTAGTCTTAGTATTTATCTGATTTATTGACTGAATGAAATGAGGTCTCTGATTCAACTCAAGAGTTGGGCATTTCACACTTTATAGTTTGTAGAACTGTTTAATTAACATTAAATTTTAAAGAAGTCTATTGATGTTGAGCAAATTTGGCCTAATACTAAGAGATATCAAGACATACCTTATGTTCAATTTGTGGTTCAATCTCTCTTCCTAAAAGGAAACAGTAACTGGTGAATCTTTTCGAATAGGCCATCTGTGTGTGCCTGTGTGTGTGTGTGTGTGTGTGTGTGTGTGTGTGTTTGTGTTCCCACGTGTTTGTAAAATGGTGTCATAAATTTTCTCCAGGGAAATTTTCAGGATAGATTTAGTTTTCAAAATTGTTTTAGTATTATTATTATTATTATTTATTATTATTATTAGTAGTAGTAGTAGTAGTAGTAGAAAGGTATGAATTGGCTGTGGTTGTGCTATTGTTTCTAAAATATAAACTTGCTGTTACTCAGTAGTACCTGGCACTTTAAGTTTTAATGTGGATATAAGCCCATATTTTGCAAATGTTTGACCATTACTTAAAGGCAAAATTAGAAGTGGTGTATTTCATCTTACATTCTCTTTCTAGTTGTAGCAAGCTCTTTGACATTGTATCCCCCTTCAAGGGCCCTCACAAATGTAATTCTTGCCTTTATGTACTTTTTAAAATTAGGAATTTGAATCCAAGGAAGAGCCTCAAGAAACAGGATAGACTCCTCCAGGACAAATCATAAGAATAAATATTCTTGAAAACTTGAAAGTGGATTTGACTACCCAGAAATACAGACCGTGCAGTAACACCCCAGCAACTGTCAAACCCATGAACCCATTTCCATGTCTCACAAGCAATCTTTGCCCTCTCAGAACCTTTTCTTTTTTTAAAATAGAATTTAATTTTTATTTATTTATTTTGGCCACACCACATGGCATGCAGGACCTTAGTTCCCCGACCCGGGATCGAACCTGTGCCCCATGCAGTAGAAGCACAGAGTCCTAACCACCGGGCTGCCAGGGAACTCCCCTCAGAACCTTTTCTTCACAATCAAATTGACCAGAAAATATCCCTCTCCTCCTTCAGCTCCTAACTTTGTAGGCTGCAAACTCATAAATGAAGTCAGGCTGTTGATATTATGCTTACATTCTACACAGAAATGTTACAAATTTAAATGAAGCAATACCTATATTCTAGCTCCTCAAATGAATAGTTCATTCCATATAAACAGAAGGATTATTAATAACTACATTCTGTTTTTCTATTCCCTCTGTAGCTTCAATTAGTTATATAGATATTCACTCCCTTCCTCTTACCTGTGTACTATTTTAAAATCTTTATTCAACTGAAGAAGCATCTCTGTTTTGTGGAATATGTAAACTAACTCAAAAGAAACATTTACTTCCTGGGGATTATTAAATGGCTAAAGAGGAGCCACATATAAATTCTAGGAATGTCCATTCAAGTGGACAGAAGTCTTTTTATCCTTTGAGATTTTCCTAATGAGGAGACAAGTACAGTAAGACAAATCTTGGAAATTAGAAGAACATTTTAGTCCTGAAAACTTCAGTGATTAGTACGTATTTGGAATGTCATATAAAATTCAAAATAAAAACAAACTGAAGAATTAAGTTAACGTAATTGCTGCACTTGCATTTTTTGGCACTGTTGGACAGGCCATCTCACCTGAGAGCCTCCAGCAGTGTAAACTTGGATAAACCACTTGACCTCTCTAGGACTTAGTCTATTCATTTGGGCCGAGTGATTCATAAGGTCTGTTCCAGATCTAAAATCACTGAGGGTTTGTATTACTGGTAAGGAACAAAGCTCAGATTGACAAACGTTGCGAAGCTCTACTTCAAATACAAGACATGTCACACCTTGTGAGGGGGCTGGATGGGCAAGTGTAGGAGGGAGAACAAGGGGGAAGCTGTGTCTGGGGGAGGTGAGTAATCAGCCAGAAATGAGAAGGAGATTTTTGTGTGGGTGTATACAACAATCCCACCACAGCAGTAAAGGCCAGGTTTCGGAAGCCCTGAACTCTGAAATTGGGGGTTTAGATTTTTATCTGTAGGCAACAGAATTTTATCTGTGTAAAAATTTTATCTGTTATAAAAATAACAGATTTTTATCTGTATTCCCCAACAAGTGGGATAAGGAGGACCGGAGACTCTTCAGCAGGGTAACAGCACTAATCGTAACAATGGCTAAATTTTATTATGCCCTACTGTATGTCAGGCATTGTTCCTCATCCTTTACATAATTAACTCATTGAAATAATGGAAACAACAACTACGGATTAGGTGCTGTTATTATTGCTTTTGTTAAAAAAGAAAACAGAGGGAAAAGGAGAATTTAAGCAATGTGGCTAACCACAAACACAAAAATATTTTAGAAAAAAGGCCCACTAAAGATGAGATCCAGAATGATTTGGAGAGGAGCCAACATATATGAATTTATTTTCAGAAATTTGATTTTTGGAAAAACATTTATTGCTTTTAAAAATACGTGTACATTTTAAGTGTGGTGATCAATCATTATAATGAAGCTTTATTTTTTGGAAGAGAAAAAAATACATTCAGAGTGTTACAGTAGTGTTGGTGAGTTTATGAGAATGCATGTATTAAAGAAAAATGGATTTAAAACTAAAAACCCTCACCCAATCCAAAATAGACCTGGTTATTTGGTCTCTGACACATCTATGTGAAACAAAGAATAGTGAATTCTTCCAAACATTTAAGGAATAAATGATACCAATTATCTACAATCTGTCGCAGAAAACAGAAGCAGGGGAACATTTCCTAACTATTTTATGAGGCCAGCATAACCCTAATACCAAAACCAGGCAAAGACATTATAAGAAAAGAAAACTACAGACTAATATGTCTCATGAACATATATGCAAAAATCCTTAAAAACTAGCAAATTGAATCCAACAGTGTATAAGAAGAATTACACACTATAACCAAGCAGTATTTTTCCAGGTATGCATATTAAGTTCAACATTTGAAAATCAACTTACGTAATTCATCACATCAACAGGCTATGGTAGAAGAAAATCATATGATCATATCAACAGATGAAGGAAAAGCATTTGACAAAATCCAACACCCATTCACGATCAAAATTCTCATCAAACTAGGAATAGAAGGCAATTTCTCCAACTTCATGAACAGCATCTATATAAGCCCTACAGCTAACAGTGGTAAGAAACTAGAAGCTTTCCCCCTAAGACCTAGAATGAGGCAAGGATGTCCCCTCTCAACACTCCTATTCAACATCATACTGAAAGTCCTGGCTAATATGATAAGAAAAGAAAAAGAAACAAAAGGTATACAGATTGGAAAAGAAGAAATAAAACTGTCTTTGTATACATGACATGATTGACTATGTAGAAAATCCCCCAAAACTGACCAAAAAAGACAGCAACAAAAAAACCCTCCTGTAGCTAAGAAGTGATTGTAGCAAGTTTGCAGGCTACCAGGTTAAATATGTAAATACACAAAATTCAATTGCTTTTCTATATTCAAGCAGTGAGCAGCTGGAATTTGAAATTAAAAGCATAACACTATATTAGCACCCCAAAATAGTTAGATATAAATTTAACAAAACATATATAAGATTTATCTGAGGGAAACTATAAAATTCTGATAAAAGATATTTTAAAGAGACCTAAATAAATGGCAAGGTATTCTATGTTCATGGATAGGGAGACTCAATATTGTTAAGATGCCAGCTCTTCCCAACTTGATCTACAGATTCAGTGCAATCCCAATCAAAATTTCAGCATGTTACTTTGTGGATATCAACAAAACAAGTCTAAAGCCTATATGAAAAGACAAAAGACCTAGAATAGCCAACAAAATATTGAAGAAAAACAAAGTCAGGGAAATGATGATATCCAACTTCAAGACTTATTATAAAGCAATAGCAATCAAGATAGTGTGGTACTAGTGAAAGAAAAGACAAATAGATCAGAGGAACAAAATGGAGAGCTGAGAAACAGATCCGCACAAATTCAGTTAATTGGTCTGTGACAAATAAGTAAAGGCAATTCAATGAAGAAAGGACAGTCTTTCCAACAAATGGTGCTAGAAAAACTGCACATTCACATGCAAAAAAATGAGCCTAAATACAGATCTTCCTTACATCTTTCATAAAAAGGAACTCAAAATGGATCACAGACTAAATGGTAAAACACATAAATAAAACCTCTAGAAGATGACACAGGAGAAAATCTAGGTACCTGGCATTTGGCAATGAATCTTTAGATACCACATCAAAAGCATGATCCATGAAAGAAAAAAAAAATGAAAAGTTGGGCTTCATTTAAATAAAAAAACTTCTACTCTGCTAAGGACAACGTTAAGGGTATGAAAGATAAGCCATGGGCTATGAGGAAATATTTGTAAACATATGCCTGATAAAAGGACTTGTATCCAAAACACGTAAAGAAATATTAAGGTTCAACAATAAGAAAACAAACTATCCATATAAAAAGTGGGAAAGCAATCTGAACAGACACTTTACCCAAGAAGATGTACAGATGGCAAATAAGCATATGAAAAGATGCTCAACATCATCTGTCATTATAGACTTGCAAATTAAAACAACAATGAAATACCACTATATACCTACTAGAATGGCTAAATTCTAAAACACTGACCAAATGCTGGCAAAGATGTAAAGCAACAGAAACTCTCATTCACTTCTGGTAGGAATGTAGAAGGTGACAGCTACTTTAGAAGACAGTTTGACAGGTATTTTTTCCCCCAAAGCTAAACATAGTGTTAACATACGATTCAGCAATCACTCTCTTATGTATTTATCCAAATGAGCTGAAAACATATGTCCATACAAACACCTGCACACAGATGTTTATAGCAGCTTTATTCATAACTGCCCAAACTTGGAAGCAACCAAGATGTCCTTCAGTAGGTGGAAGGATAAACAAACTGTGGTATATCCAGACAATGGAATATTATGTAGAAATAAAAAGAAATGGGCTGGGGCTTCCCTGGTGGTGCAGTCATTGAGAATCCGCCTGCCAATGCAGGGGACACAGGTTCGAACCCTGGTCTGGGAAGATCCTACATGCCGCGGAGCAACTAAGCCCATGCGCCACGACTCCTGAGCCTGTGCTCTAGAGCCTGCGCGCCACAACTACTGAGCCCACATGCCACAATTACCGAAGCCCGTGTGCCTAGAGCCCGTGCTCTGCAGTAAGAGAAGCCACTGCAATGAGAAGCCCGTGCACCACAACAAAGAGTAGCCCCTGCTCGCTGCAACTAGAGAGAGCCCACACGCAGCAACAAAGACCCAATGCAGCCAAAAATAAATAAATTAATTTAAAAAAAATACTGTAAAAGACTTCATAAAAGGTATTTAAAAGAATGAGCTATGAAACCATCAAAAGACATGAAGGAAACTTAAACGCATACTAATAACTAAAAGAAGCCCATCTGAAAAGGCTCCATACCGTATGATTCCAACTGTATGACATTCTGGAAAACGCAAAACTATGGAGACGGTAAAAAGATCAGTGTTGCTAGGGGTTCCAGAGGAGGGGGACAGCACAGTGGATTTTTAGGGCAGTGAAACTATTTAATTAGCAATAATATATTAATACCGGTTCATCGTCTGTAACAAATGTACCACAGCAATGCAAGATGTTAAAAACAGGGGAATCTGGATGTGGGGTGGACAGAGTACAAGGGAACTCTCTGCACTTTGGTATTTCTGTCCAGTTTTTTTGTAAACCTAAAACTGCTCTAAGAAATAAAGTCTATTAATTAAAAAGAGAAAATCAACCTAATCTAAAACAGACTTTTTTTTGGTCTAGGGTATACCTAAGTGGAAAAATGAATAGTGTTTTTATAAAAGTTTGACCACAGTCGCAGAGAGAACCAGAGGGAAGCAAGCATACAACAGGGAGATGTGATTCCTGTTTTCCTGTTCCTCTGGCTTCCAGTACTGTCCCTTCATGCCACACTGATGCCAGAATGACCCGTTACAAGCAAATGTAAACAAGTCACTCTCCTCTTAAACTTCCTCAAGAAAAACCCATGGGCCGCAAGATAAAGCTGAAACTCCTCGGTATGGCGCGCAAGGTCTGTAGTAGTCAGGTGGGCTCCACTTCTTGGCCCCCACTGAGTCATTTCATCCCACCCGCTATATTTACAATTCCTCAAGAGGTTTTTCACAAATAGGAAAGTCCTTCTCTGGCCTTGCAAGCTCCTGCTTATTCTTCAAGCTCCTTGTTCATAGTCCCCAGGAGATACAAATACCACATTGTGATATAATGGTTCATTTCCATATCTGGCGCCTCATTTGACCCAAGTTCCTTTAGGGGACCACTATGTTGTATTTGTCTTTATATCCCTAGCATGTCAAACAGAGCCTAGTATATAGTAGGTGTTGAATAAATGCTTATTGAATAAACACCAGGAGCTGAATTTTCAAGCCCTGATTCACCACAGCCTCTATGGTAGTATCTTCTAGCTAGTATTTTAACAGTTCACACTTCTCTAATTAATTCTCACTTGTATATATAGTGAACTCTTGATTATCCACAAGAGGATTACCCACATTGTAGTTCAGTGTAGCAAATCTTACTTTTAACTTCTTGTTGACATCACCAGCTGTTTACTTATGTCCTTCAATGACATTGTCACCAATTCCATCTACTCTTACTCCTGTATCAGCCAAGAGCACAGCAGAAGTTGGGGGGAAAGAAAGGTATTTTTAAAGGAACAAACATTTATTTGCCTCTCCTTACCTAAGGTTCTGGGCCTAAAAATGCAAGAGATCCCGAAGACAGAAAAAGAGAGGAGACCAAGTGAAGCCTGATAATTCTGTATCTCAAACTACAAATCTTTGCATAGCTTTGAGGATATGTTACTTAACCAATAATACTATATACTATATATTCTATGTCAATTATATTAGTATTTTATAAGTCCTAGCTTTTTCAGTGTCTTTGGATTCAACCAACTTGATGATCCTACTAAGTGGCAGGATGTTTAGGAATAAACAAGTGCAGCTGCACACGCCTAAAATAATCACATATTGAACACTATCTTCAATTTGACTGCTAGCAAAGACAAAAAATAAATACTTCAATCTCAGGCACAGGTTTTTTTTGTTTTGTTTTGTTTTACGCTTCCCTGAGTATGTTTTATGAAACTATTTTTTTAATGTCATTTACATTAAACTCTTGAGCTGCTGACTGTGCCTTAGATTTGTCTGAAGGCCCCCGGTAGTGATTCTTCTTTTAAATTTAAAAGCCTAATGAACCCAGATTTTCAAAAGTAGCTAATATTGGGTTGAGGGCCAAACAATATAGTGATGCAGAGCTCCTTGCATTATTCCTGGAGCTATTTGATTTTGACAAGCCCACATTTGGTAATTAACATGAGAATGCCCCCTTGGGCCGTTCTCCTGTTAGCTAAAATATCTTATAAATTACTGTAATAAAAGGGGAAAAAAAGGAACACGCTGCCTGTCAATGTTTCAACTTAGCTAGCAAGAGGAGGAGACAAAGCCCTGATCTGGAAACATACAGATGCCAAATGGGAATGTAAATTCTACCGTCTGCCCCAACAGGAGACAGTTGCCTATTCAATGGTGGGACAGGCGTGCAAGCATCAACTGATTTCCCACAGTGAAAGGCATGTTGCCCCTTGGATAGGTAGAATTTTTATGATTCGCATTTGCACTTAGGCAGTGATATCATCATCTACTAAATACCAGGTCAGTGGACACAGCATGCGTAATTGAAGAGGCGGCTTCCTATATTCCGTTTTTAAGGTCTCTTGGCAGAGTTTAATAAATAATACCATCTACCAATGACGGAAAGTACAGTCTAATTTATTATACTAATCTAGATGAATGTATTAACATGGTCGTAATAGAGATTCTATGTGCGTTTGTGGTTAGGAGTCAAATGTCCTCTCTTCACTACCTCTGTTTGCCCCCATCTGGCTACAAGCTTGTAATCAGCTAAACGAATTGGAAGTAGACAAATGATCAGGTTTTATAGTTTATTTTCTTGGGACGAAGATTTAGCAATGACGTAATTCTATTTCTGGCAAAGAGAAATAACAGTCTGTGACTATTTCCTTAGAATTGACTTTTAAAATTCTTTCAGTCCACTCTTTTTTTTCTGTTCCACCCATACACACATTTATCAGCCTCCTGTAGACATAAAGGCCATCAAAAGATAATATGACACAAGAAGGAATACATTCTTCACAGGCAATGTGGAGACTATTGTGTCTAAACATATCTATATTGATACACTCTGAATACCAGGTCATCAGGTAAAGGCATATGCAACAAATGTACCTAAAAATAAACTTTATTTTCTCACAGTACAGTTTTACCTACCAGTTACCTAACCAACTTTTATTATCTTCAATGTATCTTATTCTGGGACACTAACCATGCTATTTTGAGTTGACAACAGCTGCAGATTGAAACAAAAGTTTTCAATGTTCTATTACATAGGGTCTTTTTTAATACTCCAGTTAAACACCAGACGGAATCAATGGGTATAAAATGTAGACTTATTGATAAAAATTCTGAGCCTGCAGTAGAATATAGCACAAAAATAGCTGTGTTTAATCCATAGCAGACAAAATTTGCTACTACTGCTGAATTTTAACAGGAACAGATCCAAAATTATGTCAGTGTTCCCATTTTTGTGCCACAGAGTAATGACATTTAATCAGGAATATTACTACACTCTTTTGGTGACAGCTGAGACACAAAACCAGCCAGCTGATGCAATTCCTGTCTTATAGTTGGCGGCCTATAGGCAGCAGCCACAAACAGGAAGCTGCCTTACCTTGTGTATATTATCAGAGGAAACTTTGCCAAACAAGGCTTGCAGACAGACTGCAAATGGAGTCCACCACGTTTCCCAAAGACTTCTGGAATCATCCTAGCCTTCACCTATGCCTGTGGCCGAAGGGAGCTTAAGGATTTAACTGTTCTAGATCTTTTAATACAATGGTGCTGCCCTTGTCAGGTGTGAGGCAATATGAGGTTTGCAGAATACAACCGCCATAGCTCCCGCTCAGTTAGATCGATGGCCTATAATTACCGGGGAATTACTTGGACACAAATCAGTGGTGTATTACGTCCCATTCATAATGAGCAGGGCAACTTCTGCCCAGTCTGCGGATGTCATGATAAAGAAAATATCCCCATCTGCTTCCTCTGCCTGCCCAAACGGCACGTGATCCAGCCCAGAAAGACGGGGGATATGGGAAGAGGACTTCAGGCAGGCAGGGTGTGGGGCTGCATGCCTTCCAACTCTGAAAAAGGCCCTCAGTGCGGTGGTTGCAGGTTTTCCCTCAACCCCAATGTGCGTGAAGATTGACAACTCTGAGATAAAAGGCACCGCATTCCATTAGATGTCATCAGCTGGCCAGCCTCCTCCCCCGGCCACACCCCAAGGGATCCAGCCACATTCTGATGACATCCATCAAGCTCCAGATTCCAGCTCAACAGTTTGCAGCAATTTCTCCATCTTGCAGCTTTCACTGAGAGAAGGAGGGGGGCGGGGGTGGGGGGGAGGGCGGGACAGGGTGGGTACCCAGGCAAGTGGTGGGGAGGGGCTGCTCGGCACTATTTGATCAAACACCGAACGTGTAGCCCCATAACTAAACTGCCACAAACACACCACTCTGTCCTGTAATACTCCTTAAAAGTAAAGGAACAGAGCAGGAGTCCTGCTGGATTTCCCTTAGCAACCTGACAGGAGCCCACAAGGTCAGCTAGCAGGAAGCGTAGAAAATTATACAGTGGGGAATTATCAGCTAAATTATTTCACTATACTCAGGATTTTTACTCTTCCCCCCAAGACAGTGGCCTCTTGCTACCCAGATTAGAAACATGAATAAAAGGACAAGAATGACAAAAGGAGGGGGAAAGGAAAGGGTAACATTTAAAATTAACTCCTTATTTATCTTATTATATGCACACACACATATATGTACATAGATGTGTGGGTGTGTACATATATGTGTATGTATATATATATGTATATATATGTACACACACAGACACACACAGACACGCACACACACACACACACACACACACACACACACACACACACATATTTTTTGGCTTTGGCTTTTGTTTTGATGCTACTCCTTGAGGCAGCTGCCCAGGGATCCAATCTGCTTGTTTTCTTTCTCTGTCCATGATGCTTCTTATCCTTTTTGTTTGGGGTGGAAGGACAATGGGGGTTGGGCTGGAGACTGCCTCACGATCAGGTTTGCTGCACAAGCTATAGCAGCAGGAGCAAGCATGATTTATCAATTAACAGGTAATGAAAAAAATTCTCTGCAATTAAAGATATGATTTTGCTCAAACAGGAAGCGGCACCACACAACTGTGTACCCCTCTGAGGAATACTCAGCTCCTGTCACTAATGTGGAACACAGCTAATTTTAACAGAGTGTGTGTGGGTCCCTTGGGGGACTCCATGTTGATGAAGGAATATACAGTAGGGAACCCCCAGAGGACCTAGCTGATTGGAGAGCCCCAGGAAAGG
>NW_006773947.1:603542-605532 GCF_000442215.2 Lipotes vexillifer | reverse complement strand
GTAGGGAAATTACATTTCCTGTTTCTTCGGAGAGTTATTAAAGGGAAAGGCAGCTTTAATCACTGAAAGACCAGTTGCTGTATTATTTTTGATTTATACACCAAAACAATACCCTTTATTCCTTGGTTGCTTTTTAATATATATGTCAGCTTAGTCAATATTATATTTCAGCATAACATATAAATAGCTGTAGGATCTTGTTAAAAATGTGAAGGGTTTTGAAAGATTATACAAGATAAAATGTATTATTGCTACTCAACCAAAAATCAGAGAAAATTAAAGTAGACAGACAGAAATTTTCCTTTTTATTTTTCCTTTCACGTGAATCAAGTATTTTTTTTTAAAGAAATGAACCATGAATTTCCTAATGATATAAAAAAATGTTGTAGGGTTTCCTGTATTTTCTTTTTCTGGATATACAGACAGTTTCCTCAGAAAATTTTCATTTCTGTGCTATAAATGTAGAAAGGACAGAGTGACTGGTTGAAATTATCTTTATGTCACTTTCCTTAAAATACTTCTATACGGTCAGTATTTTACATCAATAAATTAATAAACTTTGGGGATGGAGGAAACTTCAGATCACCTAGTTCAACCCTTTCATTTTTCAGGTAAGAAAACAAAGAGAAAGCCTAAGTACTAACAGTGATACAACAATAACCACAATAAATCTAACATCAGTTGAGTAATTACTCTGCTAGGTACTGCTCTGAGCCTGTTGCATATATTATGTAATTCTCACAATATGAGGTGTTATTATAATTACCACTATTATTATTTTCATCTAAGGAGAGGCTCAGGCTTAGAGAGGGTGAGTGATTCACTCAAGGGCACACCCGAGAGGGGCATAGGCAGGATGTGGGACCAGACAGTTTGGACTCTGGAATCTGTGGCCTGAACCACTAGGCTATGCTCTCTCTTCTGTCACACACTGATTACAGAGGCATAGGCACTAGACCCCAGATCCCTTGATTTCACATCTAACATAAAAAGAAAATGATTTGATATCTATTAGATTATGCTGAACTACTCTCTGCACCAACAGGTCACCTCACAATGTTGAATTTCAAGAAGAAAGTCCCAATACCAATTCCAGCTGAGAAACCAAACAGGACACCACATGTGCATGTCAGTGAGGGTGCTGAATGGGGCTGTTCGTCGCTGGGAATGCAAATGACCTCGGGGAAAATTAGGCGGGGAGGGCTACTGCTGCTGTGACCTCTGACCTCCCAGAAAGATACCCCTGGGTCCCCCTCTAACCCCCAGGTTAAGTCTCCCCACATCACAGTCCAGTCCAAACCTGATTACGTTGATAAAAACAAGTGTTCCATTTCTGCACTTTTAAAATTTAATTGAAAGATCAAGTCTTCCTAAAACAGCCAAAATCTATAACCGTTCTCACAAACACCCTCACTGAAAACTCCTCTGCTTGCCAAAGCAGTGTTAAAGAACAACTACGGTGTGGGGCGTGATTGCAAACAGCTTTCCTTTTAAAACATAAACCAAAAAATAGAAGAAAAAAAAAATACAGTCTAGCAACTATAAGTGACGGAGAACGCTCCTTCAAACCCTGCTCCACAGTATCACCTCGGGCAAAGGTTTCCTCTTCCGTTAGAACTGTAACGTTTGGAAACAGGCTACCCCTGCAAGCTTTGCTCTTGTTTCTTTGGAGGACTCCTCTGACAGTTCCTAACTGCATTATCAAGATTTGTCTCGCTGGTAATGGCCAATTCATTTGTATTACCGCATTGAGACCTTACACTAAGCAGACAACACAGGTATGAAGAGTGGTCCCACTGATTTCACTGGAACTGACTCTTCCGACAGGCTCAGAGGAGAATACCAGCAGGAAATCGAGTCGGTCCTCCTCATCCTTCCCGTCCAGTTACCCGGCACTCTTACAGACCCGCAGACGGATTGATGGACAGACAGTGCGCATGCGCCTGGGCACTCCCACTCCCCCCCCACCCCCCGCCCCCGCCACCATTAA
>NW_006773947.1:601194-603355 GCF_000442215.2 Lipotes vexillifer | reverse complement strand
CCCCCGCCACCATTAACCCCAGCCGAGGAACTGACTCCGGGAGAGGATAAGAGGCTTGCCACGTGGCAAAGTCAATGCCTTGACCTGAGGACAACTGACCAGTGTATTTTATGCAGCACTATTTCCTAAAAGCATAAAGAAGTCCCCCATTACTGCGGGCGTTCAGGATTTTCCTTTCTATGGCCCTTGTTCGGTGACTCCATCTTACAAGTGATCAGCTTCCCCGGCCCCTCTTTAAGGCCTTCCCTACAGACATCCTTACCCACCGGGGTAGCGCCCCTACTGGTAGAATCCGGCACAAAACGGTGCTGAGGGCTTCCTGGGAGGCCGAGGTGCCGGCCACCCGGTCCTTCCCACGTGGCTGGACACACCCGCCCCGCTTCCCAGGACGATACCTCTCAGGGATTCATCTCCTCCGCTCTGAAAACAGCTGAACTGCTAAAGGCATCCTCAGCATCGAAAAAAGGAGGGTGCTAGAGACCAGAGATGTTTCCAAGAATTTGTTTAGGAAAATAAACACTAGAAAGTTATTTAGAGGTTCAAAATACAAAAAAAGAATAAAGATAAGCCTGAGTCATATTCTAATTTTTATAGGTACCATTTGTACCTATCTTGCAGTAGATGAGAGAGGTGGCACACAAGAAACGGATCATGAACCAGCAGTGTGAAACCAGGGAAATGAACCAGCTGCTGTGAAAGCCACCTCTCTTACTCTCTGAGAAAGAGGAGAGGGTGGGAGTGGGGAGGAGAGAGTGCAGGAAAGGCAGGAAAAAAGGAGCTGATTGTACCGATAGGAGCATTAGCTTAGAAGTCTGTGGACTGTCTTTCAGCTAGTGAACAGAAAATGTTGGATCAGAAAACTATAATTGTATGTGAATGATCTTTCATACTTTTGAAATGATAATAATTTGTTCTGGAAGGGCCTTAAAGATCATTTCATTCAAGGCCCTGGTTTAACGTGACATGAAACCAAGGAACTGAGGTTGAAGGGAACTGACTTATTCTCACGTCCACAAGCAAGTTGGTGGCGAGAGCCTGGCCTCCTGGCCCCCCGCCTTACCCTCTCCACTGACCCAGGCTGCCTGGCCATCCAACAGGCCTAAAGGCACCAGAAAGCCCCTTTCAAGCAAGCAAGGAGGTACAGGGTACAAGGTGGTTGGGTTTTGGATGTTTAGCTATGTTTCTGAACACACAGGAGGCACCTCTTCTCCATCTGGATGAACCTATGAGACCATTTGGGTTGTTGACTAAGCATCCCACGTGCCTCCACCAAGCCAGAAATACAAAAAGACCAAGAAGTCCATAAGAGCAAAGGAATCCAGCAAAAGGCCGTGTCCAAAAAGTCAATGCAGGAAAGCTGCCACATGAAGACACTGTGTCCCGAGTCCAGCACCTTTGTGAAAGGCGTGATGACAAAGATGGGAGAGCAACTGCCCTCTTCTGAGTGCCTTCCTTCCAGGTGTTACCCCATTGAGTCTTCACACACCCCTTTCTCAGATGAGACAGTTGAGGCCAGAAGTGTTAAGTAACCTGCCTATTGCACAGAGAACCAATACTCCAACCCAGGTTCACCTGAGTCCAGGTTCTTTCTTCCCTGTCTCTCGATAAGTGCTCTGCGTGAGTAATACAGCAGCTAGGTCTTTGGGTGAAATGAGACTGTGGTTATCAGCTCATAATTTACATCTTATTTGATTCATCCAAAAACTTCCAAATTTCTCTCTGTTCCTGAATGAAAAGAAAAGGCCGTCTCTTCTCAGCTTCCCTTTCTGATCCCACCCTGATACTTGGAAGAACAAAAAGGACAGCAGCCAACAGGAAGGAAAGGAACATCTCTCGGCTAAGACTGCGGTGCCAAAGAAAGCGAGAAAGCAGGAACAAAGTAACAAATTATATTGTCAGAGAAAATGTGAACTTTTTGATTGGGGATGACATTTATTTTAAGTGTGCAATGACGGCAGGGAATCTGTCAGGGTAAGACATGGCAGAGGTTTCAGCGTTTCTTAAGAGTGTCGTGGGAATTTAGCTAAAACTGTTAAAACTGACACCATTGGCTTTTGTTAACACATTAAGCATGGGAAAAGTGCCAGTCAGCATATCCTCCATAGCATCAGTTCAGTTAAATCATCTGGAAGATGCATAAAACTGGGGGGGGGGGGGGGGG
>NW_006773947.1:599276-601184 GCF_000442215.2 Lipotes vexillifer | reverse complement strand
GGGGGGGGGGGGGGAGGGGGAGGGGATAATAACGGCTACATTT
The DNA here is from genome assembly GCF_000442215.2 of Lipotes vexillifer. Lineage (NCBI taxonomy): Eukaryota > Metazoa > Chordata > Mammalia > Artiodactyla > Lipotidae > Lipotes > Lipotes vexillifer. The sequence continues at coordinate 601,141 of NW_006773947.1, read as the reverse complement.
TTCAGCACATGGGGAGTCTGAGGGGAGAAGACCAGTGCCATTTTGATAAGAATGACAAATGATTCCTTTAAGATATAGCTCCCTACAAGGCAGAAGGGGAGGGGAGGGCATTTTTATGGGCCCTGCTATGTTCCTAAGGATATTTTAGTACAGGAAACAAAGTACTGCATGACATTAAGATTCCCAGAGGAAAATAATCCTCGATCAACACACAGATGCACACACATGGATGTGGCTGAAGTAACCATGAAGGCCTGCCTCAAACTTTCTGCTTTAAAATAGACTCAATGATTATTTCAGTTAGGCCGAGTGAGAAAAAGCAGAAATTCCACTGTTTACCCAGCGAGGTGAACTCAATCAAATGCAAAGGCACTCTTGCTTCTCCATGAAATCTTCAAAAGAACCCAATAAACTGAACCTTGCCTGGACCTGATTCCTCTCCAGAAGCAGATCAAAAGAAAAGAAAATTGAAAGCTTGACAATGCCATGGTTTCCAACAGTTAAATGGGTCTGAGCTCTTGGTGACCAGAACGCTATACTGAAATGGTAGCCTAAGCTTCTTGGACAGATGTTTTGATTGAAGCCGAAGAATTTCGTTCTCAGCACCCTCTGGCTAGTAAATGAAAAATTACATGTTTGTGTCATAGGAAGATTTAAGAAAAAGAGCTCGGCGTTTATGTTTGAAGAGCACAAAAGATATTGTAGTCCTGCCAAACTGTGCTAGAAAATGCAATGCCTTTTACCGTAACTCCATCCATGTGCTTTGCAAGACCTTAGGAAGTGAAATATTCCCTGGAAGTGAGGAAGTCCTCTGGGGGCCATTTTTCCTTAGGGCACAGCAAACTGAAATTCTGTGCTAGGGTCCCCTTAGACTCCCGACTAAAGACAAGCCTTCAATTTGGCAAAACTATGAAGCAAATGACTTACTGCCCTTTGGCAGAGACTGAACCCTGCATGTACCTCTGCGTCAGGATTTACACTCTTTGTAGTCTGCAGAGGCTCTGAGTTTGCTGGTATCTGACTTGGGATTTTCTGGTCAGCTTCCAGGAGAATGTTTATGGTCCATAGGTTAGGGTGCCTTTCATTTAAAGCCTTTCCCGGCTCCCTGGTTATCCGTAAACGATTACTCCATGCTCAGATTTGTAAGCAACAGACTCTAATGAATGTAAATAAAATAAGCCCCAGTTTTCCAATTATAGCGCCGTGACCCCCTCTCTCTACATCACCACCAACTGTCGGTGACCAGTGTAACTTTCCAACATTCCATGTGCAAGGAAGTTTTTGCTCATTTGCGCCTGTCTGGTTTAGCTGATAAAACACAGACACAGAATTAAGGGCAAAAACATAGAACTTGGCTGCCAAGAACTGTCCTTCTACTAGGCAAACATCATCTTGTGTAGTTTAAAACACTAAACATTCTGCCTAAACGGCTGCTTCCATTGTCCTCCCCCTCGACACGGAAAAGGGAACATATGAGCTTGGACCAAAAGGATCCTTACTTTTGGCTCCAGAAGTGGAGCTGCTGCAGGCATGGCACCTCATCAAATACACCAGACTGTCACCACTTGGACCTGACCAACCTCATTTCCTAGATTCTTCAAGTCCTCCCCCTTATCGATCTTTGGCTATTACCAAGCACAGGCACTCACCAGGCACAGCACCTGGGTTATACAGACACACCACTACTGATTTTTGAAATTTAAGGGGGAAAACAAAAAAGATCAAGCAGTTGCCATAAGCATTGTCCAGATTCAGAAAATACTCTTATCCCCAAGTAAAACTGACTGAAATAAGGTCATTGGAACTGGCCTCACTATTGGCAGCCTTCAGTGGAATCACAGCTCACTAACACATGACCTAATTCT
>NW_006773947.1:595049-599266 GCF_000442215.2 Lipotes vexillifer | reverse complement strand
TTTCCCTACTGCCTACCTCAAAAGTTCCCGGACTGCTCTTCTGCAGACAAGGAGAGCAGGACTTTCATGGAACAGATGTGGCTTTCATGTCTTACATTGGCCAGGCAATGGAACCTTGAGAGGGCAAGCCCCAGAAGGGAGAAAAAATAGAGGCAAGTGATCACAAAACTGCCATTTATTTTAACCAATGCATGGATACTCGGGTTGTTTTTTAGATTTTCACAGATACTTTACAGTAGCTTTTCTTTTACATGTTATTGCTTAGCGGCTAAGAAAGGTAGCAGAAGGATTCATTAACATAAATTCTTTGCAAGACTTTGTATTAATTCCAGAAATAAAATTCAGGAGACAGTTACCTAAGAGATTTCTAATTCACATGTGCCCTTTAGTTTGGTTTGTAAAGGCAATTCTAATTAACTATTCTAATAGATTATGGTAATCAGTTCCCAAGTTATTAATCTGCCTACAAACAAAATCACACCTGCTAAAGATATTCACATTGTTATCAATAGATACGCAAATATTCTTGGTATTGACCTTCCCCTGACATAGGCTAACACAACTAGAAAACTTAATAAGCATCTAATGTCTCACACAACTTTGAAATGACACATTTGGTGTCAACACGTACTCTGTATCATATTTTCTACACTATAATCCTCTTGTTCAGCATTCTCAACATAGCATTAAACAGTGAATTTTCCTTAAAGCTAGTTTTCTAGCAAATATCCCATCCATGCTTTGTGACATGACAGAAATCTCCCTAACAACTGTGAAATCCTAAACAGAAATTTATTATCATGTCAAGGTGATAATAAAAGATGAGGTCAGTCACAACTAGCAAGAAGCAAGAGTCCTGTTTTTTCAGGAAGATATAGGCCTTCAGGTATAAAGAGATGAAAAAATGAAGAAAAGATAAAGTGTGACTATAAGGTGATTCAATGGATTTTCCTGTGTATCTCATAAACCAGCTCTGAGAAAAATTAAAATCAGACCTCTAACGGTGTTCTGAGCAATCATGGTGTTATTTAGAGTAAGCTGATAGCCCTCAGTTGTGATTATTTAAAGATTAACCTTCACTATTATGCCTAAGTACCATCATTCTAAAATTAAAAGTGACATGAAACACAGAGTCTTTGAAAATGTCTTCCTAAAGTTTTTTTAAGATACCTGCATCGAATATGATAAACAAGAAAACTAAAGTTTCCATTATTTTATACATTTCCATTATTTAAAATTTTTTAAAAGACAGAGGAAAAAGAAAAAGAAGGAACATTTTTCCCTCAATGCGAAGGACCAATAGATATTGAAAGTTGCCACAAGTATCCATAATCAATTCAACCATCAAATGTCACATGACTGGAAGGAACAGAAATATTTTCTGAGGCAATTGTTCAATTTATCCTTTTACTAAGTGATGCAATGAGTTATACCAATAAGATGGTAAATACTTTCACTAGTACATGAAACAACCTTTTGGTTGGTTTATAATTTCAAGAACGATGCTAACTCAAGCCCTTGCTTTGTTTCAATATCCCTTGTTAGTACCACAGACCTCTCTGCCTCTCTTGTTTTTCTCAAAAGCAATTTAGAAAATGCCTGTATTTTAGACAAAAGGAGAACATTTGGTGAAAGAAAATTCATCATTAGGTATCTAGAGGTTTGTTAATAGAAAAGGCAACTCCCACAGTGTATCCTAGTGCTCAAGCCAGACACACATGCTCAGGACCAGCAAGCTGCCTTCACAGTGGGCCAAAAGTCATTATCATAATTTTATATTACATAGACTACATTGAAAATTTAATATATCCCAGCAAAAAGAGACAAAAGACATTTTGCATAATGCTTCTGTGAGCGCACTCTCTTGCTACTCTTTTAGCCACCCCATGCAGATAATCACACCAGGAAAAAGAAGTTCATTACCTAAGCCAAATCAAAATTAGGCTTTTCTTTTTGATAGGGAACTTCATTAGTAAGCCCTGTCTTATACAGCTGGGAGATTTGATGAATCTATCTTAGAGTAATAATTCAGTACAACCAGCCACAATTTTACCTTAAGTTTTACATCTTTATTAAGAAAAGTAGAAATATATAAACTGGATACATGTAGATAAATGTCTAAATATGTTAAATCAAGATGCTAACTAAAATCACTTTTGGATATTTGAAACATTCTGGGGTGACAGAAGAAACCCAGGTAAGAAATGCACCTCTTTGCCAACTTAACTACCCATGATTAAGGCTTTCAAGGAAAAAAAAAAAATTAAAGAAGGCAAAGCTGAAACACTTGGAGTTGAGGAAGGCGGGTATTTATTGCAACTATTCAAATGAAAACACCTTCCAATTTTAAAGTTAGCCTTTGATTAACAAGCAAACACAGGGGGGAAGAGTCATTTTAGATATCTTCTTAAGACAAAGGCTCAAGGTCCATTGTCCCTACATGCCGTCCAACAAAATATCCACCGTGGCGCTGAGTCTCCATTTATATCATACAAAACTCAGTTATCCCACAGACAGGGAACAAAGAGTCCCACTCTCCCCTTTGTGTGACCCACATATGTAAGTAAGTGCACCAGCATGCAGAAGCGCTGCTGGCTGCAGACGACGGTCTGTGGAACTCCTCCAGGACTGCATCCTTTCATGCTGAAAAAAACCCATCTCCGTAGCCCTGGTCGTGGACATAGTTTTCTACACTCTGTGCTTGAAGCTAACCTTGAGTTCTGTAACCAGACTGAAGTTTCAATATCATGCAGGGCTTCCTTGCCCATTGTCCGTTATGCTTTCTCTTAATCACACAAAGCCAGCTCTCCTTCAAGAGAAATCAGTCTCACTTTGCCACTTCCTCCTTCTCTTATTGGCATCCGTGAATTTCCCCAAATACTTACATCAATCCTATTGCAGGAACGAGAGTCCTGAATTCCTGAAGGTTAAGACTTTTTGAAACAGAGAAGATTACTTAATTTCCTAGGCCTCTTCGGTGCTGCCAATCTATATTTTTTGTTAATCCTGGATGGAGGGCAAAGCCTACGGCAAAACAACAACAACAACAAAACCAAACCAAAAATCTAACCTCTTCCACCTGGCAATAGATGTCACTTCACCCATATTTGAATGGTAGGAGCACTCAAGAGACAAATTCCACTTGATTTAAGCTTGAACTGGTCATGGAGCATAAGTGGTCCAAATGGACCAATCCTGACTTCCAATATTGTAATGCTCAACAACCTCTTTTTGAGAAAGCACAAAAGATTTAAGAAGTCCCTGGTTTAAGCGGTAAAAACTAAATACTTTCGTTCATTTACAACTATTTAAATCGTACTCTCAGAGCATTCTGAAACATGGATAGCATTCTGAATTCTAGCTTCCCCATCGGTTTAATTGAACTTTTACAAATTAATAACATAGTCTATTTTATTCCTTCCTAATGTTTCATCTTCTTCTGAAAACTCTACAGTTCCTGGTAATTTGCTGCCATGGGCAGAAATAGAAAGTGGAATTCAAAGAGTTTCAGGTATTTTAAGATATAACAACATAGGAAACCTTTAGAAAGGAACATAATTAAAATAGCTACCATTTATAAAGTTTTAACTGTGTACCTGTCATGGTGTTAGACATTCTTCCCCTCAAAACAACCGTATTAGTTAGCTACTACTATTATTCCCATTTTATGGATTAGGAGACCGAGTTTTTGAAAAGTTCAATAATTCGCCCCAGTCACACAGCCAAAAAGTGGAGACGCTTGGATTCATACTCATTAATCTGACTCTAGTGCCCATTTTCCTAATCACCGTGTTTTCCAATCCTCCCAAGCAAGCCGTGAGCAATAAGCAATGCCAGGAAATCAAAAAAGTTGCTTAATTCTCACACCTGTCCTCTAAGTCACTTACGAAAATGCCCCTCCAGGTGTCCTTTGGGGACAGGAGCTATAAAAAGCATTTAGATATAAAGAAAACAGGCAGGGAGACCTATAGAAAACTGGGAAGGGTACAGAAAGAAATATACGGAAATATGGGCATATTCTATGCCATAATTTTGGTTTCTCTGAAAAAACGACTATTAATCACTCCATTATCTGGTTTTATAAAAAACACTTTTATTAAAAAAACTGACTTGTACTTTCATAACCCTTTGCTACTTGGCCACCTTAACCATCACTAATACCTCTTTAAGGTCCTATGAAAGTCACACCACGTCATTCTTCAGTTTTACTTTCCCTA
>NW_006773947.1:579991-594107 GCF_000442215.2 Lipotes vexillifer | reverse complement strand
CTTCAGTTTTACTGTCCCTACACAAATAAAGTTGGGTAGATCGTGGCCCAGTGTAAGTCTTCTTTCGTCTTTGCTGACTCAGCTGTACCGTTCTTGTCTCTAGAATTTGTCCTTCTCATTTGACTGTTTATCCATGTTACATTACATTGTGATACATGTGATACAGGTGATATATACATGTAGATGTGATCATCTCTTTATATGTATGCCTGGTCTGCCAACTACAACCAGATTCTATACTCCTTGAGAGCAAGAGATACATCTCACGTGTTTGTAAGTAAAAAGCAAAAAACAAACAAACAAACTGGATGCTTAAAAACTGTGTGACAAAGAATAGTGGGGGTAAGATTACACAGGCATCTTTATAATTCTTTCTGCCCTGGTTCTCTTCTTCTGAATCTTTATAAATTTATTTATTTATTTTTGGCTGCGTTGGTTGGGTCTTCATTGCTGCGTGCGGGCTTTCTCTAGTTGCGGCGAGTGGGAGCTACTCTTCGTTGTGGTGCGTGGGCTTCTCACTGCGGTGGCTTCTCTTGTTGAGGAGCACAGGCTCTAGGTGCGCGGGCTTCAGTAGTTGTGGTTCACAGGCTTTGTTGCTCCGTGGCATGTGGGATCTTCCTGGACAAGGGCTCGAACCCATGACCCCTGCGTTGGCAGGCAGATTCTTAACCACTGTGCCACCAGGGAAGTCCCTGAATCTTTAAAGAATACAGAGCAGGGCAAATATTCTAAAATTTGAGATTTACAAAGGCACCAACGCATACCAGTGCACAGTTGACAAAACAACTGCAAAGACAGTGATCACAAACAAGCAACAAATGCCAACAACAAGATCAAACAGGGCAATAATATCAACAATTAACAAAACAAGTGAAAGCAAGGATCGTGAGATTTTATCTTTTATATTAAGGTGCAATAACATAGTCTAAATAGGTATTTTTATATATTTTATAAGAAAGTTGTAGATTATATAAACCCTGGATACTTGGCCATAAAAAACCAATCAGTTATCATCCTGAGAGGGACCAAATAGATATATTTTTAAAATTCCCCTCACATTCAATTGCAATTTACTCCTAGTTCAGAAAATCCAGTTCAGCTATCCTCTTTTTCAACAGATTTCCACATGGTATTAGAAGTACACAGTTAACCAGGTTTCATGCAGTAGACAAAATGGCATTGTGGGATTACATTAGTTCGACAGCTGCTTTATGACTATAGTTTCCAGACCAATTTATTTAATATTGATCTTTAAACAAACATCAGTACAAATAAATCGGAACACTCCAGTCCCGAGATTTTATATCTATAAAAGAGGCCTATATTCAGAGAAGCAGGGCTGCTTGTATTTCTGCCTTTGATTCTGTTTTCTTTGATCCTACCAGGTACCAAATACATCAATGCCAAATTAAAACAAATCCAACTTCAGATAACACTGTTTATAATCTTTCGTGCAGAAAGAATTTTTCTATCAATAACTTCCAGCAAGCGTTTTAACCGATCTTTTTATTGCTTTATTCTGACTACTTGTCAAAAGGCAGCAGTGCCTGGTCCTGACTTGAGCTGTAGACCTGGCTCTACCTGGAATATCTCCCAGTAAGGGCTGAGGCCCATTTCCCCATCTCCAAGCAGCTTGCTCTCTTTAACAACTGCAACCTGGCGGCAGGGATGCACCAAGATCCAGCTGCCCCTACTGAGAAAATTGCTGCACAAAGCTAGGGGTTCCAAAGGCCAATCTCAGGATTTTTACGGGACTACGGTTGACCATTTGGAGGAGGGGACAGCTGGGTGCTAAATATAAGTGGGAAAAAAGACTTACATAGGGAAATAGATAACGGGATTAACGGGATTAACGGGATAGTGGGATTAAACACTCGATTCAATTAGGCGGGCATATCTGAATGTGAGGCATAAATGGACCCAACATAATTATTTGCACAGGACTTATTTATGCTCTTTCTTAGTTATCCTGATTGAGTACAGATATGGGGCTCACCAGGGAATGGATACTCCTGGGGTCTGGAACTGGGATCAAGTTCAAAGTTTTTGGTCACAATTCATTCAGGTCTCTGCCATCTGTTTTTATGTTCATTGAGGTCTACGGATTATATTGATCTTCTGAAGAAATAAAGTTTCTTTTCTGTTCTTTTCTCTTCCCTCCCTCTTCCTTCTTCCTCTCCACCTCTTCCTTCCTTCTTTTCTTTTAAATAGAAATATTCTGGAAACAGAGTAGGTCAGTGGAAAAAGTCTTTGTGGGAAATTAAAAATCCCTTCAGCAAAATATTCAGGTTTTTTCCAGACACCTTGGACCTGCACCATCAAAGGAAAGTGTATCTGCTCTGAAACTGTAAGATAATTGTCTACTGTCAGTTATGAATTCTGGTCAGTGAAGGATTGTTTTTAAGAACATTTGAATGTTTTTAAAAAGTCTTTTTACTCTGTCATAAATTAGGGCTCAAGGAGCGATTGAGGGGACACAGTATTTTAATGTTTAACATCAGAGATGCATAGAAGATACAACTATTCAAGACTACTATCCCTCAGCCAGTCTAATAGCTGGATGCTATAAATAAAGCAACAAATCTATTATTTATGTAAGTACTAGCTTCTGCTATGCCCCTTTCCAGTGCGCTGACTTAAATGAACTTGGAGCATTAAACAAATGTACAGAATACGAACCACATCTATTGCCTTTTCCTAATTTGAAAGGACTCTTCTTTGTTCACCAAACCATTAAAACCGTACATATTCTAGGGACAGATGAAAAGTGTCCATGTGGCTAAATGTGGCTACTTTCCTGCCCCTGAGGAACAGGGTGAAATATAAGGCACAGGGTTTTGTCCACAATGCTGCTGAATCTAAAAGAGGAGGTAGACCCTCCATGTAGCTGGAAGGCGAGGCTTGGTGCTGCTACGTAACCTCTAAGGTGCTACGGTGGGACCAGCCAAAGAGGAAAGGTTTTCTTTCAGCTGTGTGCGCTGTGGGATGGGCAGAGAATGATTTTTTCCCTCTTAGAATTATTGAGAGGATTAAATGGTGAAACACAGGTGAATCTGCTTTGATAACCAGATATCAAGCCAACATAACATTCATACTCTTTCTTAACTCATAATTATCATCATAAGATATCTAGGAAGGTCACGATTTTATTAAAGGAAGTCCACCTTTTATAGCTGATGTCAGCTTCTATACTGGCTGACCAAGGGCTGGGACAGGTGGAAGAGCTAGTCTTCTCTCTTGGTGCCTCGCTTAGCATCCCTACCCACACCCCAATGTTCCACCAACACATCACTAAATGAATTCCCTTAAGGCATCATTCCGATTGAGAACTATACATTTTGTATGTCATCCCCACTGCATCCTTTCACTGGCTAATTCTCAAGGAGTTAGCGCAAGAGAAGGGAAGACATGCCCCAGTCCTGGGTGCTCACTTCCATTGGGATAGTCTGTAATGAGAGATGAGTCAATGGTCCTAATGAGCCTTTGCCATTTGGGTGAGCCATGGGAACTGATGGTCTAAATCTCAGATATCAGCTATGCTCTGGGCAGAGAAAATCCTGAAAACCACTCCTCTGCAGACATTTCCATTAAAGCCTTTACAACAAGGAGCATGTAATTATTCACTTCTTGCCTTTTACCTACTGACCGTGAGCATCTGAGACATACTCAGCATATCTTTGTATCCCCAGTTGAAGACAGAGTCCCTGGCATGAACAGATGATGAATGAATGAGCACAGGCTAGAGGAACAAACTCAGAGAGGTGACGATGGTTCTGAACCCATGACATACGAGCAGAGTTTGAAGGAAATGGTCAGTGTTGATCTTGGAGGAGAATCAAGAGAAGAGGCACGTCAGCTGCAACGAAATATATGAAGGACTTTACGGCAGAGGAAGGATTTGTCTCTCTCCATGTGGACCAGAGGCTGGAAATTTCAGACAGGATTATAGCATCCTGAGACACCTGCCTTTCCTTCGTCACCCACATCTTCGGGTCATAACTCCTAAATATTTCTGTGTTCCATTTCTTCTCCACTTCCCTTGCCAGAGTCCTGGTTCTGACTCTCATCTAAATCTCTTGGGCTATTTATACTTCGCTGCGCGTGGTCTCTCACTCCTTTACTTCCACGCTCTAGCCTGCCACAGGTCTTATTATGTTGTCCCCTGATTAAAATCTCTTGGAAGCCTCTCTGCTATCCTCAAAATAAAACTCAACTTCCTTGGCTGGGAAACAGGGTCTCTGAGGATCCAGTTGCTCCCTGAGTCTTTAAACTCCATGCTTTAGGCGCACTCTTCTCTCTGACTGAATATACTTCTTCCCTGGCCCTCCTGAGGGGCTGGGACTCATCGTTCAAGATTCTGCTCAGAAGTATCCGCTTTTATAATGTCTCACTTGCCCCTCACAGGCATGTTCATTTAGCCACTTCCCTGTCTTCTCATAACTAACACCTTGTGGTTTAGTACATTTCAATTATTTGTATTTTTATTACCTTGAGGAAAGGTAACATTCTATTTACCTTTGTACCCATTAATTTTGTATCCCATTTATTCAACATTTTATTTACTTTGTTGAGTAAATATATGAATGACTGGGTGACTTACTCTGTAAGTGGATCTTCAAAACTAGGACCAGGCTCTTTGGGGCAGTGTTGATTCCTTCACCAGCTGAACCAGGTGTTCAGCTGGTAGAGGCTGGATTAGACTTCTATAGGTTCTTCCAGCTTCTTCCCTCCACTCCCACCCCCTTAGGGCTTGGTGAGCAATGGGGTAGGAGAGAGTCAAGGCAGGCACGTGTGTGGAAGTTTAATCAGAGCTTTCTGTTCAGGCAAGAAGACTAGTCAGAAAAGTCAGAGCTGGCTTCCACTGTTCATAGATGATAAACTAGTCCAGGATCTAGGTTCAGTACTGTAAAAGCCTCCCCCCCAGCCCCCTGCCCAAGCTAAGCCTATCGGGTACAGTGAGAGAGGATTTCACTTAGGGACTCATGTTACACAAACAAGAAATGATTTTGATAAACAAAAGGGACATTTTGATAAACAAAAGGGATTTTTTCCCCCAAAGTCCTTTCTTGCAGGATGAGGGTCAGCACATTTGCGCCCTTGATGTTGGTTCCTAATGATTATTTCTTACATGAGAGAGTATAAACACTAACATATCATTCCACTGCTTGCAGAGATCTCCCAGAGTATTAAAGAGCGATGATTTACAAGTACTACTTTTATGAATCCACACAGTGGAATCTTTCTACACATTTTTTAAGCACTAGCCATCTGGGAGATCACAGGTCTGCAAGATCACAGATCATAGATCACAGATCAATGTCTACGTTTAGGCATTTACTTAATGCACTCCAAGGGCAATTTAGAAAATTGTACTCTAGTGATCCCCCAAACTCAATGCCCCTCCCTAAGTGCCTAACCAATTACCAAGGGGATGCTTTTACTGCTAGAGAGAATTTAACTTTAAAAAAGTTTTAAATCTGGTACTAATGGTAGCCTGGAAGATTATGATCTTGTGTTATGATACAAGGAAGAGTGCCCTTTTACAGAAAACTGCTCTCTGCCTAAATTCGACTTAAAGTTTTGCACATAGGTTTAAGATCTCCTACAAATTTAATTTCATGAGGCGCGAATTCAAACTCTCTTTTCTACCGTTAAATGTAGCGCTTGATTATTTTTTCATACTTTGTTGGCATTAGTGAAAACAGTGTAACTACTAGAGATAAGGTTAAAATGCAAAGTTACAGGTTACTACAGTTCTGTAAGAGTCACTGGGACAAAAGTGATGGAAGTTACTCTTACTTAAATCTGACCAAAATACCCGCAACACTGAAAAATGTGTAGGTGCCTTTCCTACCACACAAACTACAAGAGCTCTTAAAAATAATTACCTACAAACTGTGAAGCAGTCAGTTGGGAACAGAGGGTGCTTACCGTTTTGAATGTGAATTTTTTTAATGGTTCTGATAACTGTGTTTATTATGTCTTTTGGTACATGTGGTGATATTACTAAGTGCATTTTTTTAAATAGATCTTTATTGGAGTATAATTGCTTCACAATACTGTGTTAGTTTCTGTTGTACAATAGTAAGTGTATCTTAATGCTGTCGGTGTGGAGAATGTTGATCAGCTAAAATTTCAATTTGCATGTCATCTACACTAATATTTTAAGCCATTTGTTTGATCCTGTAAATGAGAATCATATTGCCACAATTCTCTAATAAAAATCTGTGCTTTTCAATTAAAAATCTACTCCCTATACTGTCCATAAAAATTCCTTCCCCATCAGGATTTATGAAGTCATGGGGAAGCCTGCTTGGTCCTGCCCCCTTTCCTGTTATCTTTTGGTGCCAGGGATAATGAGAGACTTGACAACGTGGCTTTGGGTTGGAATTAAAAGCCTATAGCTCTTCCCACTCTGGTTTTATGGGGCCTGGCCGCTGAGACTTCACAGGACCTCGCTGAAACGACCTGTCTACTTGAGCGCCACCTGGTCCCACCCGGCGAGGCCTTTGGATCAAACCCTTCTCGTGTGAATACAGACAACGTCTGGGAAACCGTGGTGCGGATGTCTCCACAGAGAATCACAGATGCTGTCAGGACCTAACTTCACACTCAGACATTTGATGCATTTTAAAAAGGGATTCAGCCTCAGACTCAAACAGGCAGATGGATGGTGTAACACTTCAAAGGCTTTGTAGCAGGACTGCTGTTTTTTTTCCCTTTGTCCCATAACCCGTTCTGCTTCTCCCCCTTCACCCCAGCATGCCTCTGCATGGTTCTAAAGGAAGTGACAGTCTCACCAATCCTAACAGAACACCACAGAATAAGCACCGATCCATTAATTCCCTTATACAATCCCGAGCCTTTCCAGTTCTAACATCAATGGTTCCAAGCAATCTGGGATGGGCGCAGGGAGGAGTCACAGAAACAGTGACAAAACTAAAGAAGCAATAAGACAACACCCAGTTCCGTGCTGTGCAGTGGCTGGGTTCCAACTTGGAACCTGCTCTGCCCTCACAGTCGATTCCCGCCAGCAAAGTGAAGGTATCCTAGACCGCAGGAAAGGCTGATTGCATTCTGGTTCAGGCCATCGAGGAAGAAAGCCCCAAGTCCAAATTGACCTTTCCCTCAAGGGGTTTATTTTGACAACTGACAAAGCAATTATTAAATCAGAAATATGCTGGCAACTGAAGCTGCTGATGTCTACACAAGTTCAAAAATTGCTGCTTTTCCATTAATGAATTATGGGGTTTACACAAGTTGGTCAATTGACATGGAACGTGGACAAAGGATTTTCCCCTGAGACATCCAGAAACAGGTGCATACCTAAGTCTTGCCTCTAACCCTGATGGAACCTGATGCCACGAAAATGTTGAGGGTTCCACAGAAGCCTAAGGTGGGGGTGAAGAAGAGGGGGGCAGAACAGACAAAAGTGGGCTTCAGAAGTTTTAATCAGTCAACACATTCTTATTATAAGCTAGGGTGTCACCTTCACCTCGAGTTGGAGAAGATGACATTACGTGCCCTTTAATGGGAGAGTGGAGACAATATTTACTTATGTGAAATCACTTGTAAATAACCCAAACCCAGTTCTGGATGGGTTAGGATTGCCAGGAATAGGAAAGGGGAGACAAGCTGCATCTTTAAAGAAGAGCATCTATTTATAGGTATGGTGGAATATACCTGGGGATAAACTCAGAGAAGATTAAGCTGAAAAAGACCTTAGAGATTGTCTAATACAAAAACCTTTATATAAACCTCTTTATAAATAAGGTGAAATGGACTTGTTTATAGTCTTTTGGTTAGAATGGCAGAGCTAGACTGACAGTCCAGTTCCCATCAACAACCCGTCCTGTGATCTTTCCACAGTGCCCTTCCTCTATGTATGTTCTGTACAATAACCTACATGTCGATTTTCTCTATTTAAGAAGCAACATTTCCTCATGCTTGTTCATTTCTTCAAAGCAGAGATGCACAATTCACACACGTGCATAGGCACATAAATAGGAAGTATTTTAAAAAGTCTAAGAGGCTAAAATGGAAAGACTGGACCTGGCTTAATCCATTCGTGTCTTGACTCAAATTTGATGTGTTGTCTATATCCATGTTTCAGGCAAGAGTATTTTCTTCATCTGTTGACTGCTGTAATTTGCAAAGGCTAGTATCCTTTATATACTACACAATTTAAAATGTACATGCTACATTCTCAAATAGTTAAGAAGTTAAAATATATGTACATTACACACCACTAAAAAGAAAAATAGCAAAAAAGTGGAAAAGTAATGTTAAAAGTCAAATATCTCATAGTGTTAAAATATCTCATAGCGAAGTGTTCTTTTAAGTCAATAAGATAGTGACAAATGCTAATTTTTAATGGCCATAAGGCATGAATAAGTTCTTTCTAAAATACCAAATAAAAATGGTGAATAAAAGATGAAAAAGTCAATCTCACTAGTAATAAAAATGGAAAATTTAAATGAGGCATTGTTGGTACGTATCAGATGGAGTTTTCTAAAATTAAAACCGTCTATTTTTTAAAGGTCCATTACTCAGCGCAGTCGAGGGCATGAAGACATGGGTCTTCTCACACACACAGGGAGTTGTATATCAGGACAACTTTTCTGACCAGAAATCTAAAAATTCATATGAAGAGCTTTAAGAATTTTCCCATACTTTCTTATAAGAATTTATCCTAGGACCTTCCCTGGTGGTGCAGTGGTTGAGAATCCACCTGGCAATGCAGAGGACGTGGGTTTGATCCCTGGTCTGGAAGATCCGACGTGCCGTGGAACAACTAAGCCCCTGTGCCACAACTACTGAGCCTGTGCTCTAGAGCCCTAGAGCCACAATCACTGAGCCCACGTGCTGCAACTACTGAAGCCCGCACACCTAGAGCCCATGCTCCGCAACAAGAGAAGCCACCGCAATGAGAAGCCCGCTCACCGCAACGAAGAGTAGCCCCCGCTCGCCGCAACTAGAGAAAGCCTGCGTGCGACCAAAAATAATAAAGATAAAAAATAATAAAAATTAAAGAATTTATCCTAAGGAGGTAATCAGAGATTGTGGAGGAGAATGTTCATGACAGTGTTGTTTAGAAGAGCAACATATTGGTAACAATTCAAAATGTCCAGCTCGGAACGTCCTAGTGCACTGCTTCAATAAAGATGAGCCTGAGTATTTGAACGGCTATTTTTATAATCATTAAGGTATATAAAGAGTCAGTGTAGCTCAGTGGTTTAGAACACAATCTCTGGACCTCAAACTGCTCAGTCCAAATCCTGCCAACTGTTAGCTTTGTGCCCTTGGGCAAGTTACTTACTCTTTTAGTGTCTCAGTTCCCTCAAGTATAAAATGGGGGTAACAGCAGTACCTGTCCCAAAGAACAGTTGTACCTTAGATAAATGGATTCACATATTTAGTTAGAATGGTACTGACAAATTATAAACACTCAATAAATGTTAATTATATATTTGATGTATTTGAAGAATATTAATGACATGGGAATACGTGCATTATATAATAATATTAAAAAAGCAGAAAGCACTCAAAATGTTATACTGTATGGTAGGATCACATTCCTATTTAAAGTACATACATGTGTCTATATATTTGTATAAATAAAGGGCTGAAGAAGAAAAACGTGAAGAATATATACCAAAATGTTATCACTTGGCTCTTAGAGTAGAGGCTGTAAGTAATTAATTTTCCTTTATACTTTTCTGCATTTTCCAAATTGGCCATAATCAGAAAAATTACAGATTATTCAAAGAAAAAATAGGAATAGTTTTTCTCTCTCTTTAGTCTTTGATTTTCAGGGAAGGAATTTTCAGAGGAAAGGAAACACCACTATGTATGAAACCATTAAAGCACGGAAAGAGAAGTTGCCTAGGACAGTAAAGGAGACTGAAAATCACAGGGAAGAAGCGGGGAAAGGAAATGAAATGAGGCAAGTTAAGAAGAGATGAACAGGGCTTCCCTGGTGGCGCAGTGGTTGAGAGTCCGCCTGCCGATGCAGGGGACACGGGATCGTGCCCCGGTCCGGGAAGATCCCACATGCCGCGGAGCAACTAAGCCCGTGAGCCATGGCCGCTGAGCCCGCGCGTCCGGAGCCCGTGCTCCGCAACGGGAGAGGCCACAACAGTGAGAGGTCCGCGTACCGAAAAAAAAAAAAAAAAAAAAAAAGAAGAGATGAACATACCAAGCAAAAAACATCAAGGAAGGAAATAGGAAGCAAGTAACTGTGCAAAGACCTAGGAGATAAATCAGAACAGAAAACGCAGAGGAAGCCTGGCCGACTGTCACACGTCTGCATGTCCAGAGTGGTTGGCCAGGTCACCGCTGCTCACAAGAGCCTTCTTTACAGTGAAATGTGAGGTGCTGCGTTACAAGAAAATGGTCAAAGGTAACCGAGAAGCTGATCATTATCAATTAAGCCGTGCTCACTTGGCCCGGAGGGGTGTATTCTACAAAGTGAGCCAAACAGTTTCTTCCACAATTTTCTTTTTATATCCTTCATAGTACATTTATTTGCTGTGTTACCCAAAGTTTGGGTAACCCCAGAATCCAGGTATATCCTCAGGGCAGGGGAGAGAGAACAACGTAATCTAATGATCACCGCCTTACCACACTTAAGTTTCCTTCAATTACTGGCTGAGGAAATCATCTAAACGAGGAAATATGTGAAGGCTGCTTTCTACAGAGGAGAAATGATTAATATTGAATAACAAAAACGAAGCCAAAGAATTAAAATGGACTTTTTAGGGTTGTAAAATTGAAGACGAATTACTGTCACGCCTGTGGATAACAAGGGGCTGTATTCAAGATAGGTCTGCATCGATTCAGTGGGTCAGTGTAAAATTCATAGTAGTCTGGTCCACATAGGAAATACTAGGGAGAGAAAAGAAACCCTGAGACTTGATAGGGACTAGAAAGAATAAAAGGTCTTAAAGTAGGGGTCACTTCAACACACGCAATATAGAAATTTCATATCAAGGTCAACTGAATCACACTTGCCAGGAAGGGCACAGGACCCAGTATGTGCCTTTGAACAAGTTCCTCGGCCTCCTCACTGTAAAACCAGGATAATAATATAACCGGGTTATACTGGAGGATGAAGTGAGACAACCCATGTAAAATGCTAATCTCGGTGCAAGGTATTCTACAAGTGCTAGCTGACAAATAGTATAAAATTAGCAAAAGAAAAGGGGTTATTCTTTTGTAACTGTATCGGGAAATGCTTAAGGAAATACTCTGGGAGGATCAGAGAGAGGAAATGAGGATGTACAGAGGCCACCAGACAACTCAGCCTCAGGAACACTCTTACGGCTCAAAGGGGAATTCTGTTAGACACAATCTGAGTTAGCCCTCAAAGGGTTATTTTAGTGGTGTGTTATTCTATCCATCTTTGCTGGCAGGGCAACATTAAATGCAGAACTCATGAAAAGGAAATTCGGTAAGCTTTCACCCATCAGAGGAGAGTGGGGGAAGTACCTTTTATGAGTAGTCACCAGTGAACTATGGGAATGTCCTTTAGGATGTTGACCTAGATATGTTCCCACGTGAATTAATGCTTTTCTGTCACGTTTACTATCCAAGGGGTGCATAAATGAATGAATGAATGGCATACATTTTGCTGGGTTCCAAGCTTCCTGATTAATTTGAAACAAGTGATGAAGAGCTTATTTAAGAATTTAGTTAGAAAAGCTGGGTTCTTTTGCACATGACACATTTGCACACCCCGCATACACAGATACACAGACACACAGACACACAGACACACATATCACCAGGTTTCCTTATGACACCACTCCATTCACAGGAACTTAATTTACTACTCTCTTTGTCAGGTTTGGGAGGAAAATTTCCATAGGTAAGTTCACACATATGTGTTTTCTCGTTTCGTATTCTTTACAGCACTTTGTACATTCCCACAGTGAGAAGAAAAACAGAAACCAAGGTGAGAATTCTTTTGATATTTCCATTGCTTTTCAATGAAACAAACAAGCCATATGTCATAATGGGAATTAGAGATGGCATTTGGGGAAGTTCCCACTTTTGAGGGGAGTGTACGTGTGTGCGTGTGTGTGCGTGCGTGTTGTTTTCTGCTAGAGTTACTATAGCAGATAATTCAAAATAAAATTCAGCAGGTCCTGATGTTAAATTTGGGGCACCAAACTGAATTTAGGGAGAGCAGACGTACCAGGCCTCTCTGGGGAGGTAGTCTAATACCTCCTGAGGCCCCTGGCTCAGCTGTGGCAAGCTAATAAGGTTACCCTGAAGCAGATGCAGTTGTTAGTACAGATGTGGCATGGGACCTCCTGAGGCAGGTCACAGTCATGATAACTCATGGTCATATGCAGGATACTCATTATGAAAGCTTGTGACGGGAGACCCTCAGACTAGAGGTATCCCAAGGCGTCATGCTCTCTTTGTCTCCTTTTCTCTCAGTTCACCTCACCGAAGGCAGGCTAATTATTTTTCACACACACACACGCGCACACACGTACACACACACACATGGTGTTTGGGGAGAGCTGTTTGGGACACTTTCCCTTCAACGCAAAAATATCGTATATTTACGTGGAATCTGAAAAAAATTGGTATAGACGATCTTATTTTACAAGCAGAAATACAGACACGGACGTAGAGAACAAATGTATGGATACCAAGGGGGAACGGGGGTAGTGGTGGGATGGATTGGGAGGTTGGGATTGATATATATACACTACTGATACTATGTATAAAACAGATAACTAATGAGAACCTACTGTATAGCACAGGGAACTCTACTCAGTGCTCTGTGGTGACCTAAACGGGAAGGATATCCAAAAAAGAGGGGATATATGTATACGTAGAGCTGATTCACTTTGCTGTACAGCAGAAACTAACACAACATTGTAATGCAACTATACTCCAATAAACATTTTAAAAAAACACACAAAGGACTTTAAATCATTCTAAGGCAATTCGAGTTATGGGGCAAGTATGAACAGAGAATATCACAGAAATCGAGTGTGACAGCTGGTGTGGGTGTCCAGAGAAAGGAACTGCCCCTATTTGTGGACACAATGGCGAGGAATGGTTTTGGCAGCCAGTTTCAAGGTTCATGGCGTGTGGTGAAATGGGTAATCCTGCGGGTGAGGGCTGATTATAAAGAAAACGGTGTGTCTCTTCAACACTTCCCACTACTCACAGTCTAAAATGATGCTTTGGAGAAGACAGATGAAAACTACTGGATTTAATTTTACTGAAAACCCTTTCAAAGAGAGTGAGCCGATCTTACAAAATCACACAGTCTCCTGAATGAATGGAAGGGTGCCCGTGCAGTTTGCACGCTGAAGTAATAACGTGAAAATTGCATGCTGGTAACCTGGGTGAATGCAGGACAGAGTGGAATAATGTACAGAGAGTAGCTTAAGCACCGAAAGAATCTGATTTGTTCAATATTTTCAGACTAATGGAGCACTGCTACTAATGTTCTGATTTCCAGCCCGAGAAGACAGACAAGCAAGCCGACTTCTGAAATTCCCCAACCACTTCGTTAACAAGGGCGGTGGGTTACAACATGATAAGCAGTCGCTTCTGGACACATGGGGGCTGCCTCCTGTGGGGTTTCCAAACCTCTCAGTCCCAGGGGGAGGAGAGGTGCAGGACAGTAAATGGAGGTAAAGTTAAATCTCCCCCGTGAATCACGTTTCCCCAAGAGGAACTCTGTCGCTGGGGTCATTCGTTAGCTTGTCTGAACCAATTTTAAATCCTTCCTCTATAAGTGGTCATGAAGGGAAAAATTATTGTGTTCCAGTGTGAAACCAAATACTGTTACAAATAGCTTCAATGAAGTTACAATTTATGGGACAGAGGTCCTACATTCATATGTGAGGATAACTATCATTTTAAGATTCTTGCAAATGAAGACCTACAAAAAAATAAGCTTTAATCAAACTAAAGATAAAAAATAATGTTAAGAATAAAAATTGAAGGACATGAAAACAAAGTATGATTTCAGATGATACTAGAAGAATGTACGAGAATGCGATTCTACGATCATCAAAAGGCAATGTTTCGGGCTTCCCTGGTGGCGCAGTGGTTGAGAGTCCGCCTGCCGATGCAGGGGACA
>NW_006773947.1:567190-579712 GCF_000442215.2 Lipotes vexillifer | reverse complement strand
ACAAAAAAAAAAAAAAAAAAAAAAAGGCAATGTTTCTAAATAACTTCTACGTCACTAGATCTCTATTTCCACAACACATAAAACCACTGGAGATTTTAATATCTAAGTTTACTCATTCATTCATTCAGCCCATTAATCAATCATCCATTCAGCAAACTTTTGTTGCCAGCCAATAAATTTTTCAGTGTTTTCTATAAGATATCAGAGATTGTAAACCAAATCCAATAGGGCTTGGCCATCAGACCACACAGTCTGTTATCTGATATAAGAATGCAGTGAAGATGATTGACAAAGATGCTTCAATAATTAAATCCATATCAAATTTGCGTATGGGTTTAGGGTTGGATGTGGCTCCTGAAAAAAAAAAAAAAGGTAGAAATTGAAATAAAGTCAGTTATCTCTGTGACTGGAATATTTCTATCACAGAACCACATATTCATCATAATTTAGGTTCAGTTCTTTAAGCTGTATCTTACAGTGGGCATTATGTCAGATACTTAGTCTGTAATTAACAAGGCCAGCAGGATTTAATATGCTAAGACCTGACTCACCAGAGCCTTAAAATACATTCATTATTTATTTCAACTATTAATCTAAAGATTAAAATAAGATAGTACTTGTATATATTTTTCTCAGCTGCCCCTTCTTAATTTTATTCTATCACTAGTGGGGAAACAGAGACAAGGAGGGACTATAATTCAGGATCCCATAGCTAGTTAGTAGCTGGATTAGATCTAGAAGGCTTGCTTTCTAATCAATGATCTCAGGTTTATATACCTTAGGTCATACAGCTTTGACAGATTTTAAATTACCAAAGTTAGCACAGGAGTCAGTACTATCACAGGAGAAGACACAATGCAGTATGAGAAATAAAATGGATCCACATATGTTCTGGGCAACGTTAACTATGACCTGAATCACACAGAAGTATGCAATGTGATAACCACACAGATAACAGTGTTCTTTCAATTCATAATAAATTGATAGCATTTTTTTTATGACAAAGATAGTTCAAAGATTTAAAAGTTGCCAGACACACTAATTAGAGTCAAGAGCAGCTTGGTTTATATCTAGCTCCTTTTTAGCACCGTTTTATTGGTTTGGTGCGACACCATCCCCTGCAGTGTGTGGAGACAGGCCAGGAGTATGAGGGCTGCAGAGCAGAAAGAAAATCAACTGTGAAATTGGTAATTTTATTGAGTTTCACGGGGGGCTTTGTTGTTAAGACACAATGCAATTGGAACAGAACGCCTATGGTAACACCATGCACACGATGACCATTTCATGGCCAAAGGTAAACTCCCCCTAACCAAAAGCTACACGTACACACACATTACCCCCTCAAAAGTACTTTGCAAGGTGGGAAAAGAAATGGATCTGGTGAAGGATGAATGGTTATGTTGCAGGTATGGGGGTACCGCCAAAGCACAGGCAGAATGGTTATGTGTGGAGTGGTGTGTGCACGTGTCTTTCCCTCCCAACATCTCAGAAGGTTCCTTTTCTGAACAGGGCCTGCTGGTTTGCGTTCAGGGAAAAGCTGTCCTTTTACTATAAATGGTAAGAAGGTCCCAGAGGGGGATGTGAGGAAGACAGGGGCAGAAGGAGAGGACAGACCGAAATGTAATGCCTGAACAGCTGAAATCATTTGGTACTCTCAATCCCCCAGGTAAAATGAGAATTAAACATAGCTAACAGGATATTACTCCCAGTTGGAAAAGATCTGCTTGCTGGCCATGTGAAAGTGAAGTGAACAATTGGTATTTGTTCTAGGGTGGTATTTTCTTTCCCCCCCGGAAAGTTTAAAGCAGGAATAGTTAAATAAAGTATGCTGGTTAACTGGGTAAATACATTCGCAGCTTCTGTGCCTTGCAGGGCTGTCCCTGTAGTGGGTTAATTTGGTTTCAGATGGAAGGATGCCGAAAGATGTTCTAGGCAGCCAAGATGGGGCAGGGCAGAGGAGGTTAAGTGGTGGTGAAAGCAGGAACACTTTCATTCTGTGAGAAGAGTGTGTGCGTGCAGAACACTTCTCCGCCGTAAAACACTTTCTCCCACACCAGTACACGAGTCTGAGCAGCGAGCTACCATGCCAAGAAGGCTTCATTTTTGTCATGCATTTGGACCACATCTTTGCAAGGAAAGAAATAAGGAAAATTAAAACAGTCCTATATGTCGTCATCAGTTTAATCTAAACTGTATGCTGGAGTGGTGATGCTTTGCTCTCTTATTTGGGGGCATATATCAGGAGACTTTGCCCTCCCCGGGGGAAACTAAGTTGTCATGCTTGGCTTCTCCCCACACAAGGGAAGCACGTGGGTCAGACGATGCATGAAGAAGGGAGGGAAAAGCGGTTCTATTGGCAGGAGGGGAGAGCACATTGCCACCCCTCCCTGGGAGGCTCCCTCCACTCCCGCACCAGGGAGAGGGCGGCTCAGTTCACCATTCATGCTGAAAGTGACATAAGACGGCCAGCTGGCACTTTTCACTCTTACTTATTTTTGTGCAATCAGGATAATAGCTACATCCACCAGCAAAGTATAAGTACAATACACCTGGATGCAGCTACACTTCCAGGATATGGAAGAGGGGTACTCATTCATTTTCCATAGAGATAACAATGAACGCTGATGTCCTGCTTTCCAAAAGATACAATTTGGGTTTTGTGTGTGTGGCCCAGGATGTCAAAGCATCTTTATGGACCCGTTTCACTTTCAAACGTGCATTAAAACAGAAGCGCCTCTTTTAACACTCATTATGTTTTTGGTTTGTTTGTTTGGTTTTTTTTCCAATGCACTGTATTCTGTGCTTCTTTTCTTTTTCAAAATGCAATTAATATGGTTGTGTGTTAAATGATTCAGTGAAAGTAAATCTTTTATATTCAGGTAAGCAATTCAGCCTTGCACAGTTTTATGGGAATTCGGGTTTTTTTGAAGTCTGGGTTGAGCATGCCCATAAGTCTGACAGGGCCCCGCAGGCTCTTGTCTTCACCTTCAAATCATAAGACAGAGAAATCAAGCTCCCTCTGTGCTCTCAATTATACCAAAAAACACGGAGCAGAAGTCTTCAGTAATTCAATCCCTGTGGAAGACTTCTTCATACTGTTTGCACTGTTGGAACTGCTGACAGCAGCAATCTCACAGTGCCCCCTGGTAGACCGTCAAAGTTCTTCATACGGTGTGAGCGGCCCTGCTCTGTCCCATGGCTCCTTCTCCAGAGACCTCTAAGCACATGCATGACTTTTGATGCTCGCTTGATACAGTGGCCAAGAGGCCAGAACGCATCACAATGCGGGTTCTCATACTCTTACAAGGTACTTTGTACTCAAACTAATAAGTTCTGTGGCTACATGTGGGCCTGAGTTGGTGTAATTTAATCACAAGTACAGCTGCATAAACACGGTACTGAGGAATGTCTGTCTGCAATTGGATTCTTTCTTTGAAAATACACTGTAGAAAATTCCTGAGTGCCATTTTCCATATGGTTAATGAGCAAATGTATCATAGCCAGCTTTTAAAAGTAATTGGAATTTATGAGTTGCAGCGATTCTAGCACATGTGCACAAGAAACTGTGTGCACCCTGGGCTCTTCCTTACCGTGCAACCCCACTTCACAGTTTTCTGCCAAACGACACCAAAAGAACCACTCTGTGTGTTTAATTGGCTTAAATCATCAGTGACAGCCTACAGCCAACATTCCGGCAGCCGCCAACCTCTTTCTAGTCTCTGCCCCCCAAAAGTGTTATAGGTAGGTTAGCCCACTTAGGACACAAAAGTGCCATTCATTTATAAAGTTTCACTTCATAAATATGGATTTCAAAGAAATCTTTTAACACACTTTCCCACCCGCAAACTCTGCTGTTACATCACATTGAAGTTTTTACCATTCTTTTTAATGGAATAAAAGACAGAGGGTACAACAGCAAAAGTGAACTCTAATATAAACTATGGACTGGGGGTGATTATGATGTGTCATGGTAGGTTCATCAGCTGTAACAAATGGACCTCTCCGCTGGGGCTGTTGATGATGGGGCAGGCTGTGCATGGGTGGGGGGAGGAAGTATATAGGAAATCTTTGTAGCTTCCTAAATTTTGCTGTGAACCCAAAACTACTCTAAAAAAAATAAAGTCTTCATTCGAAAAAAGAGAGTAGAGACGTTTTTACAAATCAAACCTGTTGCTGTATACTCTACCCCCTTCCCTTTGACTATAGCCCAAATGGGATGCATAAACAAAACAAACTGCTATCATGATACTTGAAATTCCAAAGTAGTTAAGTAAATTTGAAATTCACTAGATAAATAGAATGTGTCTCAATGTGTATGCTGAACTTATTTGGATTATTTTAGATAAGATTTTTGTCTTTGTTTCACCATAGGATATGTTTCTTGTTCTAGATCTTTATGCTGGCACATTAAAAATACTGAAAATCATTATTTTTAAAAACAAGATAGCTCAGTGCTTTGTGACCGCCCGGAGGGGTGGGATAGGGAGGGTGGGAGGGAGGGAGACGCAAGCGGAAAGAGCTATGGGAACATATGTATATGTATAACTGATTCATTTTGTTGTGAAGCTGAAACTAACATACCACTGTAAAGCAATTATACTCCAATGAAGATGTTAAAAAAAAAAAGAGAGATAAAGATACACATGCACCCACGCTTTTAAAGATAACAGAAATATACTTCATGGAATATATAATATCAGTTTTCCTTATTTTCGTTGTGGATATACTTTCAACGCAAAAATAGAGTTCAAAACTTTTCCCATGCAGGAACACAGCTGCTTCTGCATGGCAATGCCCCGAATAATGGCAGAAATGTTCAGCTCTCTGCTAATTCGAATTATTACAGAAAACATATACCTGAATAACTGGTAGAATTCGCTTCGTTCTGCAAGATAGCACCCTATATTCAAGTATTAACGTGTATTTGTTGAATCAACTCCATCTGCAACTTTATGATTACTGGTCCACTATTTGATTTGGTTTGTACACTGATTTGTTGAAGAGATGGATTAATGAATACTGCACATGATTTTTATTCAGCTAACATGCTACTAGCATTGGAAAACAATATTTACATTTCCTTTCTTATCATTAACTAGTAACGAACTTTAATCCGCTTTACTTTATATATTTCTCATCGCTGCTTTTCTGCTGATTCAACCGTAGCCCAGCACATGTTCTTTAAGGCTTGAGAACGTGATGGCTAATTGCTCTCTTCCTGTAGCACAGGTAACCCGGCTCACCTGAATGGGTACCTACCGTCTCAGAGGGAAAGGGTCACCAAACGGTAATCAATATGGTGTCATGACAGTTCACCCAGAAGCTCTGTCTTAAATGCAGCTTTGCTTTTTAGAGATTCACATTCACCACAGTTTTCCACATTTTTCTGTGGGCTGCTTGTCTCCTGACTAATCCAAAATTCACAGAATTTTAAAAAATACAAAAAACAGATCTCTTCCACTTAAGTACTCCAGCCTAACAATAGGCTGAATCATTAAGGGCAGGGAGATATACTAATGCTAAAGGTAACACAGTCCAAAATGACAGAGGCATTTTAGGAATAAAATAAATCCAATCAAATTGGAAGACATTTTCAAAACTTACCTGTTAAAAATTTTTGAAAAAGGACCACATCGAGTAAATTTGTATTGGGGTCATTTTTGGACACAGGTGGGTGCTTATTAATTTTAAACATCGGGGCCCTTCCTCGTCTTGTAATTGTAAAACTGATTTCCTAAAGCCAATTGGAAGAAATGTCCTAAATCCTACCCATTCATGCCAACATTGTTGCATGAGGATTCTAGCTACCATTAAGCAGGCATTTGGTGGAGGAGGGACTAAAAATTTATGATACAAACTGGAGTTATGGATTGCTCTGTGGCTTTGTGCCCCATCTGTCAAACTGGGGTGTCTGAACGGAGAGAAAGCAAGAAATTCCCACAAATCACAGATTGCAGTGCTGTTCGGCTCCCTCATTACTCGAAAGGTGTGATTCTGTGTGAATAAAAAATGTACAGTTAGCATCCTGAAGTACTGAATGGCTTTTCAAAGCATTTAAAAAATATGTACAAGGATGGAAAGGTCACTTGCATCAAGGAGAGCACGCACAAGGTGAAAGCCTAATGAAACATTATGCGGCATCTTTTTTGGTGCTCAGAATAGCTCCAAGGTTAAGAGACTCCGAGTCAGTCTTCTGCAGATCCATTTCCTCTCTCCAGGCTTCTCATGTTAACCCAGTGATTTAGTGCTCTGCATTAAGAGCAATTCACCTGCCTCTCGTGTCCCTGTGGCCCATCCCTCTGGGGAGCGAGGTGGAGAATAAAAAGTTCCACATATGGTAAAGTCAAGCTGCTTGGAGCCTGCTGAGTGTCTGCTGTGGGGATAGCGGCTCCTGAAAGCCCCAGCTGGTACTTGGAAGAGATTCTGCATTACTACACCTCAGTGCCTGCCTGGTTCCCTTCGGAAACTGTTGGCTCCGCATACGACAGCCATTTTAGATCTCTTCAACCCTTTTCTCCCGGTTCTGTATCCAACTGAACAGTTGGTCCTCTACTGCTAGATAATCAAATTCTTCCATCTGGTCCCATCCCTGTGGAACGGAAAAGGTGTAGTATGCACCCGGTCCCAAACACATAGCAGGAGAGGCACAGACTTCCCAACAGAAAGCAGTCCACAACAGACAACAGCAAAACCTTGATTTTAAATCCGGGGGAGTGAGGGGGGAAGGGAGTTAAATATCTATAAAATTATCTCCGAAAGAGAAATCGTTGAAACCTGCCCAAATTACTCGACTGCGTGAGCCACGCTGCTAAATACAACATGCACACGTGCCCAACACTTAGACCCTGGTGGAAGCGCCACGCCAATTACTTTGAGATACCCTTCAGGCACGCGAGGTACCCCAGACACATGCCCCATCCTGTGACCACATCGGTGTGACTCACCAACACCAAGTGTGCACAGGCTGAGAATTCGTGCTAATCTTCCTCGGATTTGCTGCAGTTTACAGTAAGACTCATTACACAGCTTACACCATTCGGACCTACACCCACTGGTTTCTGTGTATGTTTGAAAATCTCTCCATATTTACATATAGAGACTTCATATGGTGTGAGGGAGACAAAGAGGAAATGTAACCGGTAATCGTTTCCAAAATGATGCCTCCTAAATGTTCCTGGCACTATAATTATTCCACGAACAGGCTAAGTACTTTGCTTTCCTTCTTGAGGTGGTTTCGCCTTAGCCTTTAACTGTCTTAACCTTTAATCGTCCAACTATTCCTGTAACATAAAGCCGTCTTAAATCTAGCCTCACTGGTTCCTATGTAGCCTAGACATTTTTTGACAGCTTCCATTTTCCTATTGCTTTACCCTTTTTTTTTTTTTTTTTTTTTTTTGCTGTACGCGGGCCTCTCACCGCTGTGGCCCCTCCCGTTGCGGAGCACAGGCTCCAGACGCGCAGGCCCAGCGGCCATGGTTCACGGGTCCAGCCGCTCCGCGGCATGTGGGATCTTCCCGGACCGAGGCACGAACCCGTGTTCCCCGGATCGGCAGGCGGACTCTCTCAACCACTGCGCCACCAGGGAAGCCCTACACTTTTTAAGTAACTTTAACACACTGTCTTAAATGATCTTCATGACACTTGTGTGAAAGTGTCCGGCATTGGTCTTTTCAACCCACATTTTACAGGTAAAACAATCGCCTCAGAGAGATGAGGTGACTTGCTGAGGGTGGACAGCAGGTGAGGGTAAATCTTGTAACAGGACTCCAGGCCTCCTCACCCAGCACAGGTCCAGAATTTCAAGTTATGGATGAAATGATAGGTTTTGAGGGCAAAGCAGGCGGTTTTCATGCTGAGATTTGTCTTACTTTTGCTACCCTTTATAAAAGTATAAGGTGAATACCATCAATGTCAGAGAAGACAAAAAAAACCAACAACAACAACAACAACAAACACAGTTTAAAATTATTAAGTCCAGTCCATTTACTTTATAGATATGGACACCCGAGGAGGACCAGAGACGTCAAAGGACTCGTCTAAGACTGTAAAATTGGTACTGCTCATATTTTAATTAAATTAGACTCTACAGTTTGTGTGATTCTTGAAAAGCAATTATCTGAACGTTGCTTCCAGGGTACAGGCTGTGTGTGTAAGGTAACTGGTTAGCAGTTTTAAAAAACTGAGTAGGAGATCCAAAGGTTAATCTCAATCTACTAAGAAAGTCCTTAAAAATCTTTACTGTATTCCCTCAGTGTGTATGAGTCAATTAGATTGCAATCATAAATTGTGCATCTTAT
Organism: Lipotes vexillifer; assembly: GCF_000442215.2. Classification (NCBI taxonomy): domain Eukaryota; kingdom Metazoa; phylum Chordata; class Mammalia; order Artiodactyla; family Lipotidae; genus Lipotes; species Lipotes vexillifer. The sequence continues at coordinate 571,415 of NW_006773947.1, read as the reverse complement.
TAGGGCTTTTTATGCAAGAAACTTAAAATATGTCACTACTTACTGTTTCATTAACTATACAATAAACACTGATTTAGGGCATCCTCTTTCCCAATAAGGAATATTCCCGTTTCAAAGAGCTCACAAGAGTTCAAAGTCAGCAGAACTAGCAATGCTTTAATTAAGATGAAGACGTTAATAGAAGTGGTCTTTATTTTTTTAAGAAAAACTCACTTATCTCATTTAATCACCCCAACCAAAGGTGACATCTGATGCTCAAGTCACAAAATACTCTTTCTAGCTCCTGTCATCACAGTGTTGGAAAATCTTCACTAACCTGAAATGCCAGAACTAATGACCAGATTTAATATGACTTCATAAATAATTTAATAATAATAGACTTAGAGTATCTCATTCCCTATTCTGATTGGTGGAAAATCAATTGCACTGTGCCTGGAAATGACTGACTTCCCATTAGAGCTTTTTCCTAATTGCAGTCAAACACAGCATCTTCACCCTTCAGCGGTGCCAGACGGCACAGCAAAAAGTTATTTTTGGTATAAATTTTAGTCCTTGTAAGCCCTTAACAACAGTCATTCTTTATCTTTTCTAAATCAGTTGTGACTACAGTAAGTGATGAGTCTGTTGGTTCACACTCTCTCCGGTTTCGAGTGACAAAGCTTAGCACATGAGTTGTTAACTACCTGTAATGACACCTGGTTGATTAATGCCTCAGTGACACCCAATTTGATCTCATGTCCACTATTAAATCACAGCCACGTAATATAATTTAGTGTTCAAAGATTTTATAAAGGAGGCAAAATTGGTTTTGAAGGCCATTCAAATTTTTAAAGGTAAGACCGATTGTACAATGCAGGCCTATTTTTCCCTTGGAGTTTCAAGGAATTAATTTTTCACTAACATCTACCAGAAGCTGTATTTTGGCATTTGTGCTTACGAATTAATAAACTTGTTTTGTCTCTGAGTCGGTGGCTTTCAGCGGCTACTTGTCGGGGGGACAGTCTGATTCCAGTCCTAGAAAGTTAAGGGCAAGAAAATATAACTGGCTTGGATCCAAAACAGGGCGACGGACTGGCTATGGCCCCTTGTCCATGTTCTACATCTTTAGTTTCGACAAACGGGCAACTTACAAAAATTGCATTCATAACTGTGCAGCAGAATTCATATATACACCAAAACATAAAATTTTATTTAGTGGAATGAGAATCCAGTGAAAGAGCATTACAAACAAAACAAAACACCAAAAATAAGAGTAAGGAGTAGTGAACTACTATGAATAACTGCATTCTGCTCACCTCACACAGAATCCAAATTAGAAACCATTACTGCATAGAAGACTTGTTCTCAATAGCAGTTAAGCTTCTTTGAATGGATTCCCTATTGTATTAAAAGAGTGCCAGTCTTTGACTGCCAAAATCAATTAGTCGCATTCATTATGCCTCTATTTATTAATGTTGTACACTTTAGAATGCATGTGCTGATGGAACAAAAGAAAGTTTTGAAATATCAAATACGTGTTATGATTAAAATCAGAGCAAGAGAAGAAATGATCTTTAGCCTCTAACTGGTTACAAAGCCACTGTAAAGATTAGATTAGTGGTGACAGATTTATAATCTTTTCCAAAACGTAATCCTTATAGTTCAGATTTTGCAACAGAAAAAGTATGCAATTGGTTACAGGTTATTGGCTCCAATGGTTATATTCAGGAGAATACTGTGTTTCTGTCTCCTGAAATCTAAATATATGATATAATCTTCACAGATGCAATTTTAATTTGTATTGCACTGTTATCATAAAATGGGGCAACATAAGGCTCTTTACTGATATAGGGTTCAGAGTTAATTCAGTGATGCTAAGGATGACTGACTGGTATTAAAAATCAGCAAATAATTAAACCTTACGCTAAAATGAATGAAGAACAATGTTGGCATTCTGGCAGGGTAGATTTTGATGGAATTTACCGTCAAGCTGCCACCCTTAAACTTTCCACATGAAACAAAAACTGTAATTTGTCTCCCTGTAATAAGTAGTGTTATATTCTTCATTTTCCCTCAAGTACTGCAGCACAAAAGTTGACATACACTGTATCATATGATGCCTACCGTTTACCCCCACCCCCCAGGAGCAGGGGGCCAGGTAAAAGTGAAGGGTGCATGCATTATTTGTTTTAATGGGAAAAATTATTCATTGCTTTTTGCTATTAAAATTCAAATTTAGAGAGGGATAAGGTAGATACACTACCTTTAGTGTACTCAAACTTTAGAACAGTTTGAGGGGAAAACCACATACCCATTAAGGCCTGAAATTATAACAGACACTCAACAAATACATTTGTCATGCCTCCTAGGATTAGCTTCTAAAATGCTGCTTGTGGCTCTACCCCAGTCGTCCCTACTTTCCAAAAATTCATTTAGTTCCCTGAGCCTATTTCCACTGCTGACTTTGGCAAGCTATTCTATATTCCATCTACTTACTGTGTTTAAGGAAACTTCCCTTCGAATTGCTAAAATGTGATAGTCTGGTCCAGTCCTCCATTTCAGTCATGACCTCTATGCTTTCAAATTAGTTTCTACTTCAAAAAGCTTACTGGCATCAAACTGACTGCCTTTTAGGAATATTATTCCCTTCTACTAAATCCCCACTTAGCTTTCCTTTCCCCTGAGCTAAACAGACCTGATTTATCAGTCTTCAAACTGCACGCTTAAAGCACTTTTTAGTACCTAAGCACCCAGGTACTGGAGTGATAGACATGACTAAATGCGTTTCAGAGTAGATAAGACAGGAAAGGGAATGTGGAGGAAGCTGACATGCTAAACAAAATTTCAAATATAATCGGAAAGAGGGTTCCTTTACTTCCATTTGCATTCTTAGTAGCAGCGTATCCCGTTTACTCCTCAATCTTCCCTCAAGTTTCCGCTGTCTTTTCTGGGCTACACAGTCATCAGAACCAACTTTTGAACATGAACTAAGAAGCTTATTCAAGGATGCCGCATGCAATATAATACACTCTTACACAGAAAGTCCCCCACTATTAAGCAGACATCCTGTTAAAGTGGTGTGAATAAAACTCCCAAGGAACTGGAGCCGCACAGTGCTGTTGGCTTACAGCTTTTTACACCATGTAGCTGAAGTATGCAAACAGGATTTTACAAAAAATCTTGTCACAAAATATTCCACCCTCTTTCCCAAATTTATCAGATCCACTAACTTAGCAATAACGCGTTACATGCCAGCAAGAATTATAAACCTGAGTGAGTCCTGGAGTGATGCTGTGGGATGTATACCCAATTTTTATTAAAATATGTACATTCCCACAGCTCGATTTCTTCCAGGCCCAGGGCTAGTGGGCCTGTGCTAATTTACATGGCTGATGGAACTCATAGGTTAATCAGAGAGTAGGTGCTGGCTTGATGAGCCCCCAAGGAGGCCTGTATGCAGTCAATTCCTGATTCTTTTCACACATTATTTGACCTATGCATAATACCTCTGACCTGGACACCTTTTCCTCATCACACATTCCATCCCAAGCATGCCTCTTCCAATCCCTGGCTAAATTCCTTTGCGGCCAACCATCCAAGGCCTCTTTCTTTCTGTTAAGGAGTGAACTCTGGGAAAAGGTTTCCTTGTTACCTGACCATCTTAGAAGAAGCTTTACTAGTGTCCTTCTCAGTCTTGGCTGGAGGAACTAAAAATGTAGCTTCAGTATGTGGGTGTTTTATGAATACCATCTGTATAAAGTGTTTTAGATTATCCATGCTTACTAACTAGTATGAATGGGGATAATTAAAAATTGGCTGCAGGAGGAAACGAGATAAACCGGAGTGGGGAAAAACATAAGAGGAAGTTATGCAATAGCATTAAGGAAAAAAGGAAAGAAAATTTGAGAAAAATATCAGCCATTTTACAGGCCTATTTCTTTAACATAAGAACATCCGCTTCAAACGCTGAAAATATTTTGTCATATTATTAAGCCAATTTTTAAATCGAATTCGGTATTTCTTCTTTATTTCCTTACTTCAGTGATAATCCTCTGTATAATACCATTACTCTCACAGTATCAAAGGTTCATCGCTTTCATTTTATGTAGCAAAAGATATGTTTTCTGAAACGGTGAAATTACAGAAAACTAATTAACTCTAAAGTTAACATTTTTTTAAAATTTCATTTTTATGTTTTAGGTTTATGTATGATCTTGTCAACTTGTTTCTCTTTCTGTGAAACGAC
>NW_006773947.1:532190-562190 GCF_000442215.2 Lipotes vexillifer | reverse complement strand
TCCTAAGTTACTGCTTTTAATGGAAATATAAATTTTGTCGAAACCAGTTAAACTTGTTGCCTAGCAAAGGGCATCAGCATCAGGCTTTGATGCAACGATCACAAAGGAATCACTAAAGACACCTCAACCGAGGCTCCCAGATCGGACAACTTGTGAATACGGGGAGAGATTACTATTGCGTCTCTTGAAAGTGATATAGAGGCATCAAGAAAGTGTGTTTGTCTCCTTATACTATGCATACCAGCTGGCCCTGTATGTTGGGGTCAGATGCTTAAGCCTCGATTTCCTCATCTGTATAATGGGAAGAATGACGCAACCTCATGTCACAGCCTGAAGAATAAATGATCGAAATCTATTTGAGGGCAATATTGAGTGCACTTAACATGCAACATGTTTGCTTAATTTTTGGTCCTGACCCAAAACAAGCCCCAGACCCTTTGAAATGTTTTTCTTATGATTTACACTTCTATATGTGATCATTTATCAATCCACTACTGACAGGGAGTAGGAATTTGGTTTGAGATAGTACCATACAGCATTTCACAAACCAGTTGTTGGTGTTGGTAGTGATGTGTATGTGTGTGTGTGTGTGTGTGCGTGTGTGTGTGTATGTGTGTGTGTGTTTTAAATTTAGGAAAATCATGTTTCATGTACAGAACTGTCCTGGAATTTTGAGCATACAAGTTTGTTATTCCAAGCCATTTGATTAAATTTAACCACAGGAAACTCTTCCAAGTCCTAATGAAGCAGCATTTACATCTAAAAAGGGAGCCAAGCCAAAAAACATCCTTTTCTAATATCTCTCTTTCAAACATCAGACTCCAATATAAGCTCCATGGTTTTCATTTCACTTTTTTTTTTTTTTTTTTTTGCGGTACACGGGCCTCTCACTGCTGTGGCCTCTCCCGTTGCGGAGCACAAGCTCCGGACGCGCAGGCTCAGCGGCCATGGCTCACGGGCCCAGCCGCTCTGTGGCATGTGGGATCCTCCCGGACCGGGGCACGAACCCACGTCCCCTGCATCGGCAGGCGGACTCTCAACCACTGTGTCACCAGGGAAGCCCTCATTTCACTTTTATACCATCTCTCTGAGCTGTTGGAAACAGGTTAAACACAAGACAGGGAGTGGTGCACCAGTAGGTCTTTGGTGAAAACGGTTGGCAGCAGTTCTACATACAGATATGTGTGCATGTGTATGTACACACACACACACACACACACACACTTAAATACACAAACTATAAAAATTTATTTTAAAGAAAGGCCATTAAAAAATTAGAAAACTATAGTTACTGAGAGAAAATTTGAATTGGAATTCAGAAATCAGCCATATAATTTAAGACCTTTGAAATGAATGTACTTTTAGTTCATAACATAACACGTGGTAGTTCAAGACACAGATTAGGTAAAACAGGCCTTTAAAGAAAGTTAAAATTACCTTTTCATTAAGAGAGAAAAGTTTTTTTGCCTCTAAACAAACCGATACAACTTGGAAGATTATAAACTTTTCATAAAAGACACATATACTTGCACACAATTTTACTGACTGTGTCATTACTAAGTTAAATTAAGCTGTTTCAATAACTGAAGAAGTCACAACTAACCGAAACAGCCTGGACATAGAATGTGATCTTATGATATTGCCAGGTTTCCAACATCACATTTATTCCATGCGATGGTGCACTTCAGCATAATAATGCGAGGATCCTAGGATGCAGCAGACACAGAAATAACGTCAAAAGCAATTCTTCACATTTGGATCTTACCACGTCAAGTGCAAATAATGAACTTAAACATGAAAATGCAATTTGCTCCTTTTAAAGTACACATTTTTAACTCTTGCAAAAAAACAAAAAACAAAAAACCCCCACCACATTCATTTCCAACGCCTCGAGGTAAGGAGGATGGCATCTATCACAAGTGCAGAGAATGTCTGAAGGATTTAGAAGCAATCTTTTCATAATGCTTCTTTGGGTGAGGAAGTAGAGTTATGAGTTGCTCAAAATTCATAAAGATTATTAAGTTTACATCCTCACAGAAGATCTGCCACCATTGCATCTCTCAGCTAGACTGTCAGCATCCCTGCCCAACTCTACTGAGAATAGGTCTCTGGTTCAGGACATTCATTCATTTTGTGGCATTAGTGCTCCAGTGTATAAAACAAAGATTCTGTCCCATTCAAAAATCAAACAAACAGAAACAAAAAAAACCAAATTGCCTCCAGTGGAACAAGGATACAATATCATAACTGAATTCAGGTACTCATTCTGTCAATAACCCTGCATGGAAGTAACTTTAAAAGGGAAGTAAGTTTTTATTCCAGCAAGTTGATTCCAGATTATCAACTTGTGTGTCTGTGCCTGCTGGGCTATCTGAATGATTACTCTGTCCCTCAATGCCCTCAGATATGACTGACTGGGCACCGATGGCCATGACCCCTCACGGTAAGGAAGCTTCCTGAACAACAGTGAGCTTTCCTGCTTGATGAATTCCAACCTCACAGCTCATCTAAACTGAGCCTATGGGCTTCACGGTTTTCCTTCTTACTCTCCGCATAGGTCTACGGGAAGTTATGAAACATATTTTTCTAGTCCTCCCAGGAGCAAGGCCAGGTTCACAACTTGACCTCAGAAACACAGCAGTCCTGCAAAGCCAGGCAGCCTGATAGAACTGAGTATTAGTGTTCTCTGCCTGGCCCAACACAAACCATAACATGCAGCAGGGAGCAATGTTGCTTGTGGGAAATGACAAGCAATGGATCAGTGGGAGAAAAATAATGGGATTTAATCACATAAAAATATCCCAGGCACACAGCTCCCTTTTCAACAAGCTGCCCACCTCAGGTGAGGGCACAATATTCTTCTGAAACTAACCACTTATAATTTACAAGGGAGCTACCTAGCCAGATCTTTTGATCAGATTAAGTTATAGGATTCTGGGCACACCCAGAGATGTTCCTTCCCATTACATGAGTATATGCACCTCCTGGAATAATTTTAAACGCACATACAAAAACACCTATGTACGCATCATCCAAGATGTCTTGGATGTGTGAGAAACGATCCCAGGAACAGGGCAGGCTCATGTGAAAGACTGTCACAGACTAATTAAGGACACTGCTGCCGAAAAAGGAAGGGTGACCCTGCAGTCTTATTTACACAATTTCCAGCCAGAGGGCTGTGAAGTGGAGCCCCAGTGGGGGCATTTCTATCTGAAACCCAAGGGCACCTGCATTAAGGAAACTGGTGCAAATGAATCCCTTTGCTCAATGACAGAAGGAAAGACACCCATACTTCAATTATCTTGGTGTGGAATCTATGTGCCGACCCTCTTGGATTCCACATAACAAGACACAGTTATCTCTTATTTTATTATTATTATTATTATTATTATTATTATTTGCGCTTCACTCTGCATTCATTTAGAAGGAGGACATTTTGTGGCAAGAACAATAAAGCTTTTTAGGCAGAAGGTAGTGATTCAAAAATTGCAAAACCTCAGCTTTCAAAAATAGCCTAAGTGACCTCTTGCAGTACTCTGGCCACTCCAGCAAGCAGGAGGCAACCCCTGTGAAGAGCGAATTCTGGCAAAGTTCTCTCTTCACAGATGATGCACAGCTTAAGCTATAATGAGTTTTTGGGTTACAAATGCTGAACGCATTAATATTCCTTGATGATAATTATCACAGTATAAGCACCTTTCCCAATGTGAGTAGCATAAAGCAACTGAAGCAGCATTTTTACTACATTTGAAACAAGCTGGAAAATGGGATTTTCTACTCTTGTAACCTGGGGTCAACATACATCAAGCATTGAATATTAAACACACCTCTAGATGAATCCCGCATCCCTTTCCTACCCTTCTGCTTCACGTATACCTAACGCTATCTCCTTTATCCATTCTTCATTATGAAATTCTTGATATGAACATACATGTGACATATATATAATTCGAAAAAGAAATGTGCTTTCCCCCAATCACGTGAATCCTATGTTTCTTCTTATGAGAATACAAATAGCACATAAGATCAGTAAGCCATGCTTTGCAGATGAGATGTGTCTCTCTGCAGTTTGAATGAATACTGTGGTCACTGGCTGCATATAAAACAGGATGAAAATTAGAATTGAGCAAACAGGCTCCTAGAAGAACCAAATGCATCACATACAAGACAAACTACATACAGCCTTTATCTTTATACTTTCAAAACTCATCATACTCTTAAGCACTGAAAGGTTTACATGCGAATTCTAAGCCACCAACATGATAACAGTCATGATGTCAGCAGCATTATTTACTGGCAATAGTTCGCTAAGGATCCTGGAAACCAATTTTCACTCCAGATTAAAAGAACAATTATTGTTATTTGGATAATAACCATCAAAAATTATAAGAAGAAATTGATAAAGGTGATTCATTATGCATTATATCAGCAGTATCTGTCTAAGATTCGGTGTTTGCCTAGCATACCCCAAACGGATGCTGTATAGACTTCACTTACTATACCCCAAATGGATTTCATAATATGCTCGGAATAAACTATAAATTGACTTTTCCTCATCTCTTTTTCTCCCTCTCTCTCTATTTAGTGAAAAAGGAAAAAATGTCTATTTTAAAGCTTAACTGATACTAGGATGGCTCAAAATCATTACAATATAAGAGCCTCCTTTTTAAAAAGTATGCTATAATATCATTTTAAGATTCTATGTAAATAATCCCAACAGCACTTTGACTTAACAGTGACAAAATGAAAGCCAGTTCAAACCCTTAATCCAAAGAATGGGAATTAATTTAGGTATTTTTTTTAGGTGTGAATCTGCTGAACTCATTTGTACCATGTTACCCACACTTCATTTAGATAATATGCCACGCTATAACTGCCTCAAGTTCTGTAACATCATTTTTACTTACGTGCTGCAAAAATGTCTTCAAATCCCATTTGAATAGAAGGCAGGGTTATGAGGGGACCTTTACTAAATATTTAACAGCACCATCAGCTTATTAAATACTCTAATGTGAGAGCCATGAAAACATTATATACAGTGCTTGCCTTTTTTCTAAAACTTAATGCTTCTGCTCATTTTGAACACTCTGCAAGCCCATTCATCAGCAGAACTGATGCATTTTAAAAAGTCCTCATTTACTAGCAGATAAATGTGGTTAGAGAACCTTTTTAGTGTAGAAATGATTGGAAACCTACTTGGTTTTACTGTGCAAAATTTGCTTTGCTCTGGCCTAGGGGAAAAAAAAAAACCTCACAAAACATTTAAAAGGCGATTTTGAAAGAGCATGAAAAGGAACACTGTTTAAAATAAAACAAAGTAGGGGGTATTTTTGGTTCACAGGAATATAAATACACCAAAACAAGGCAACAGATTTACAGACAGCTGATAAAGTACATGTATTCATCGAATCTGGAAACAGTATCTCAAATACACATCATATAATGAGATCACCCACTGTGACGTTGCTTTTGACCATGACGTTGATGGCAGGTAATTTCATTTGCAACTATTCATAATTGCATTTTTTAGAAGAATGGGTTAATACAATTTTGCATTTAGTCTGTTAAGATATTTTTAACTAAAACTATGCTTTTTAAAAAAAAAAAAAAAAGTTAATCAGAAATTCTGTAGCCTGTTGCAGTGGGTAGAAAGTAGGAATTCTCTCTGAAAAGATATTTCTATTCACAAAGAGATACACTATAGTCTAATTTAAAGAACACCCCCTTTCCACTGGAGGCCTGCAGAGTGAGCGTTTATCCTGTAAACACTGTAACAATGATTATCTGTCCTCCCCTGTTCTCAGTGGAGACCCTTGCTTTAGAAAATGTCTTGTGGTGACTTACTAAATTCAGGCTATTTCAATTAGTATTACTGCACATTAAAAATTAATTGCATTACTGAGTGGATTAAGGTTTAAATTTCAATTCTACAGTATGTGCACTAGAAATGACAGCTAAAAATCAATGCTCCTTGGCCCACAATCGGAAGTGTGTACACTTGAACAGCGCAGGCCTGGCGTCACCAGCCAAGCAGTTTTAAAAGACTTGATAGTTCAACTGAAGGTGTGTCAGCTCTAATTCTACATTTTAGTTTGAATGCTGCACAGTAGCTCAGCCTTAGAAAAAGAAAAACAGAACAACAGTTGACCTAACCATTTGGAAAAACAAATGGACACAGGTACTAAAATTATGACAACAAAGGGATTAGAATTCGCATATAATTATACCCAGGCTAAAACCTTGTTCATAACTCTGTTTAATAAGAACACAGGATCCTTGACTTAAAGCCACACTATTTTTTTTATTAGTTACTGAGTGACAGCAGTCGGTTGGGGGCAGCAAACAGGCTATTTTGTAGAGACATTACTACTATGCACAACGCTCATAATAACTTTATTCTATGTTTTGTTTTGTTTTGTTTTGTTTTTGGCGGTACGCGGGCCTCTCACTGCTGCGGCCTCTCCCATTGCGGAGCACAGGCTTCGGACGCACAGGCTCAGCGGCCATGGCTCACGGGCCCAGCCGCTCCGCGGCATGTGGGATCTTCCCGGACCGGGGCACGAACCCGCGTGCCCTGCATCGGCAGGCAGACGACTCTCAACCACTGAGCCACCAGGGAAGCCCTATTCTATGTTTTAAAGAAGCCCAAGAAGATACGGAAAATACAAATCTTTTCCTTAAACAGCGATCCTATTTAAGCCCCCTTTATAAATTATTAAATTATTAAATCTCTTTGGGGGAAGGGACAAATGAGTTGATCATCCTGACGACAAATTTATTACATCTAGACGAAACGTGTGAAAAGAAATGGGTCACTTTTATTCACAGTAAATTTGTTCTTCTGAGGAGATGAAGATGGGAAATATTATAAACCAAGTCCGCAGAGTAAAGGAGGATCAATAAAGGCCCACCAAGCCACCCAGGGTATCTGGGTTTGGAACTGAATGGTGATTGGTATGTGCCTAAGAGAAAAAATGCTGCCTGCGATGTTCCTTAAGATGCCCTCTGCGGTTGCACCTGCACCGGTGGCCAAGAGCAAGTTCAGTGGCAAGAGAGTAAAGGAGATGGGAAGTAATAACAACAATAAAAAGAATAATCTGTTGCAAATGGATCCCGAGGTGTAGTAGTCATCCCCATGCAACAATCACCCTTCACTGCAATTTACTGATGTGGTTTCATTACAATACAGCATATAAAGGGACAACGTACAACGTGCACTCTTGAAAGCTATGTGGTTTGATGCAGCACACACCACCCTAGAAGGCACTGCTCGGGGAGCCAAGTCAGATTGTACAAAAGTGAAATTACCTGTAAAAAAATTAAATAGAGATGTAACATGTGTACAGCATCGTGATACATGGGCGGGGGGTGGAAAGAGGATAAAATGTAGCAGGGAAAGGTGTTTCCTTAGTGAACTATTAAAGGCATTCCAAATTCATCTGAATTAAAACATCCTTTGAAGAGGTAACAACTTTTAGCTTTGTTAGAAGGAAAAGATAAAGAATATGATGTTTCCTGTTTGGGAAGTAGAAACTGGCACTCTGTTTCCTATTCTGATTCTTCATAAAATGAACTTAAACCATGTTCTTAGGTGAACTTTAATATGGCACATTCAGGTTACTATTATGCAAAAGGAGAACATGATTCGCTTCTCCCATTCTGGCCTGGCTGTAGTTCAAAGTCTTACTTTTCAGTCAGTGCCCAGAAGATGCTGAAGCCATGTGTTAAGGTGAAAAAAGAGATTCCTTCCTCACTAAGGATCATTGAGTATGTCACTGGTTAATTCTTGTTCTATGATCCTCATTAGCATGACTCTCAAGTTTCTGGTTATCGTATTTGAAATATTAAGACGTAATAACTATGAAGGTGCAGGTAATTGGATATTAACCAGAACATACTTGACTGGGCAGGAGGTAGGGCCCTGCTTAAACTAATCCTGAAATATATTAATCACCAATTAATGAAAGGGTTTCGAATTCATTTTCTATTATAGAACACCTCCGAGTATCTAAGCTTTTTCTAAGAGAATGACTTGGAATAACAGGATAGAAATAAAGAATATGGCCATTTGATGGTGGGCCTGAATTAATTCTTTATAGCCTGTTGTCCGGTAATCATGAACACTATAGTTAAAGCCTTGATTACAGTTACGAAACCTGATGCCAAGAAGAGGGGATACTTTTCAATGTTCGGCGGCCTTGGTTTAAATTCCAAATTTTTTCCTTTAAGTGGCAGAGCCATAGCTAAATATTTCACCAGAGAGCTGTCATAATATTATCTGAGCCTTTCAGCCTAAGCAGACTGTAGCCCTCCAACCTAACAACAGATGTACTCTTAAAATAAAAACCAATTAATGGGAGCCAGAGAGATCCAGCAAGGGCATGCTTTGTACATAGTAAACAGGAACTAGTAAGAAGGTGATGAATACATTGAGGGATAAAAACCCTGACTAAGTGGTGGTTGAAAAGTCACCACCACTTAGACGGAAAGAAAGTAATGCTGAGAAAAGAAAATGGAAAAAAAGGAAAAGAAAACAGAAAGAGGAACATAGAGAAAAGGAAAGTCATTTCTCTAAAATCCACGGGGCTGTGAGATTGTGTCTGCTGTGTCACAGATGTTCTCCTAGTTTGGTTGTAAAAGCCCCCACTAAGCTCCCTAGAAAAACTTCTGTACCTATTTCACTGAGTTAGAGAAATTGCTACCAAAATGCTATTCATCTTTTTAAAAATTTCCAAGTACAGTATCCTCACAAAGAAATTTCTAATATCTTTTCCAACTTAAAAGGTGTGCCCCCCAGATTCTCTGAAAAAAGCTTACATTTTCATATACAAACTACTATATATAAAATAGATAACTAATAAGAACCTACTGTATAGCACAGGGAACTCTACTCAATACTCTGTAATGGCCTATATGGGAAAAGAATAAAAAAAAAAGAGGGGATATATGTGTATGTATAGCTAATTCACTTTGCTGTACACCTGAAACTAACACAACCTTGTAAATCAACTATACTCCAATAAAAATTTTTTTAAATGACATTTTTTAAGTCAGAGAAAACAAGGTGTTTGGATGAATGCAACGGAAGCAAGGGACTGAAATTATGCCATCTCTGTTTTTCCTGCCTTTAGTCACTTAATTTGATGAAAATAGTTAAGAAAACTCCTGTTATCTCAGGGTTTTAAAAAAATTTCTGTTCTTTGTTGAATTTTACTTTAATAATTCTTAAGTAAGCACTCACGGCAGATGAACTAAGATACACAGGCATGTCAGCCCTTTTATCAACAATTTTGCCATAGAAATACACAAACATTTCAATGGCTCTTCATTAGCAAACAAATCAACAAGTGATATTTTAATGCCTGACTTTATTCCATCTCTGTGGGGACTGTAGTTGAGAGTGTGATGTACAGTACAGAGAAAGGAATCATCAGCCACAGCGTCCCAGGGCTCTCTCCATTGAGGACTTCGAAGCCTCTGCTTAAAGAGTGCATTTAATTGACTGATAGACAGTAGCTTCTTTGTTCACAGAAGACAGCGAAGTAATGGCAGCTTGAAAATCGTACCATCTACAGGGTCTCCTGAGACTAGTAACAGGGGGATATGTGTCAGGAATAAATAAATAATCTAATTATTAAGCCACTTCCTGTCAAGTTAACTCCAATTTGTTGGCTTTTGAAGGCAACAAAACGAGGCATTTTTCCTCATTATGCTTCTCTTTTTATACCAGTGGTAATCACAGGCGGATTAAAGGGTGCCTGATTGGTTTTTTTGTCAAGGAACTGAGAAGCAGCCAACAGTACAGAAAAACAGAGTTGGGGTTAGAAGAAATTTCATGCTTGTCTCCTTTCCAGCTCCCTAACAGCCCACACGGCTGCCCCATACAGAGCTGCCAGCTGTACAGCAAATGTGTACCCCTCCAACTGAGGCCTACTGGGCCACAGGCGCCATCCTGAGAGCTGTGAGATACCTTGCAATCTTGGCAGGTAGCTACTGCTGTCATAGGCATAATTCTAAAGGTGACCTAGGAAGCCCTATCAGCTCACCAAATGCAACAACATGAGCAGCTGAAGTTCAACGCCTACTCTCCATATTGGCTCCCTTTCCTTTGTTTACTGCTATGATTGCCCCCCCCCCAAGTAGGAAATAACCTATGGAAATAGGTCATCAGAGACCTTTTCTTTTTATGTGTCTGAGCCGATCCTGTGGAAATAGGTCACGATGCCTATGCGTATGTGGGCCTGTGTGTGTGCGGGGATCGACCTTTTTATCTTTTGCTGATGACTTTCCCTGCCCTCCACTGAGAAATGTTTTGCAAACTTCATGCAGAAACAGACACCCACACTTGATAAACAACATATCAAACGGTGAGTGGAAACGGATATGCCCGTGGCATATTCTACTGCAAGTCAAAGGAGAGGACAGAAACAGAGCCAGAAGCCCTACCAACGTCTCTCAGACAGTCACATGGAACCTTCTATCTGCCACAGACTCTGCCCAGCGTCTCTGTATGGAGCTTAGGAAGGAAGGCTGGCATCCCGTAATTCTTCTTGGGAACAACGTTCTTCTGAGGTCTCTTTTAGGACGATGTGTTCTAAAAAGTAACAAGAAACTGTATCTTCCATCTGTCAGTGGGCTCAGTGAAAACCCCCAGGCTCACAGAAAATTAGCATCAGGAGAAATGTCTAAGAGGCTTTCTTAGGCGCTTGTAAATTAGAAGCTCCACTAACTGCCAGTATCTTTACTCTTGTAAATCAAAGCTGCTAGGTGCAGGCTAAAACACAAAACAAGGATAAACATCCTGATTTGTCTTTTAAAAGCTTAACACTGAAATAATAGAGAGGCTCAAAGATTTCCTTGAAAAGTTGCTTCTGAAATAAGAATCCAAATAATCAGGATGAGCTCTTGAAAACTGTATCTTATTCCAAACAGATTTTTTTTTCTTTGAAAAAGATCTTTTTGCTTTCATATTAAATTGTCTTTGTTTTTAGAAAGGCTCAGGGTAGCGGAGCTTGATAATTTCCTGTGCCACCACTTTGCACTTGGTAAACAGTGTAGCTATGTTCTACTTATGCCTGCGTGTGTCCTTTCTGAATACGTCTTGAATTTTTGTTAAATTGTGCAGCTTATTAAACCCTCTTCATATTTACAGTCTGCTTCACTGGTACCATGAATTCTGTTTTCAGTTACTGTCTGCAAATTCCCTCTCTGAACAATTTCATACGAAGCAATAACACTTCATTTTACATACGTTTTATCTGATGTCCCCATACAGAGCTGCCAGCTGTACAGCAAATGTGTGGTTCTCAAACTGAGGCCTACCAGGCCACAGGCGCCATCCTGAGAGCTGTGAGGCACCTTGCTGTCACTGGCAAGCTTCCTTGCTGTCACTGTGACCATCACTCCACACTTCATACAACTTAAAATCATGTGATTATTAGAATTTGTGGCCCACACTCCATTTTATCCTTTATTTAATCTATCCCCACATCACACATTTGTTTAAATGTTTTGGCTGCTTTACAAATCATGCAGCCATCTGCACAGTAGGTGTGACACCATTTTTTAGACAAAAGTTACGTGGCAAACAAAGATAAAGTCATTTGAAATGCTCTAGTGTTTGTTATTCTGCCTGGTTCACTTGGACCAACTCTAAGAAATAAATAGAATTATCTGTGTAAATCGATGAACATCTATAAAAAACAACACCCAGCAGAACGGGGACCTTGCTCCATTACCTACGTTAATATCATGACAGCTGAGGAGAGATGACCTGGCCCACTTCTCATCTCTCCTGTACAGATGGCTATTAAAGAGAAAGTATCCCTTTTGTATGGTCCATGTAGAAACCCTTTATGGGCTTTTCAAATAAGCCAGCATTGCCCACATGAGGGTAGCTTTCTGTTACCATTAAACTGCCCAGATTTCATCTTTTTTAATTCAGCTCCGGATGAAACAAGCCAGTATTTCAACATATTTAACACCAAATGCTTGTTTCTTACTTCCCCGAGTTTTGTAAGCAATCAACTGAAGATGACTTAAAAAAAAAAAATTCAATAGTCTTCTCATTTAGAATTCATGTAAACTCCAGAGAACCTAAGGACTTGGAGCTTCTTAGGACAGTGCAGGTGGACACGTATCTATACACCCACACATATATGCACTATTGTAGATTCATTCTATTCATTTTTTTAAAAAAGCAGCCAATGAAAGCTGAGAGTGTAAAGCGCAACATGGCTCTTTATCTCCCTATGCAGAGATCCATATCTTTGGATATTTCCCCTTCAGACACATAAAATCCAAAACCATTATAGGCCTCAAAATATTGGTTTTAGTCTATTCTAAAGCAAGAGCACTCAAGATGAAATGTTTCAGAGGTGATGCTGAATGTCACAGAACTATAATGAAAATTAGTATGTAGCGCCCCATCCACTAAAGAAATGGAAATGCCATTTGTGACCCTGGGCACCAAACAAATTGCAGAACATACGGATGTCACCTGCCACAAGCACAGACTAAAATTCCACCACACTGTACAAAACTGGCCTATGCATTCCTTTTGTCTTGATATCAGTCCTTCATAGCATGTGTAACATAATACATAGGGTAGGTATCTTCCCACATGCACTGTGGAAAGCTTGAATCTTTTCATGATCTTTTATAAATTGTAACTATCAGGCTTCCCTGGTGGCACAGTGGTTGAGAGTCCACCTGCCGATGCAGGGGACACGGGTTCGTGCCCCGGTCGGGGAAGATCCCACACGCCGCAGAGTGGTTGGGCCTGCGAGCCATGGCCGCTAAGCCTGCGCATCCGGAGCCTGTGCTCCGCAACGGGAGAGGCCACAACAGTGAGAGGCCCGCGTACAGCAAAAAAAAAAAAATGGTAACTATCCATAAAGCACTGAGTATTAGAGATTTGAATTAAAATAGTTAAT
Organism: Lipotes vexillifer; assembly: GCF_000442215.2. NCBI lineage: Eukaryota > Metazoa > Chordata > Mammalia > Artiodactyla > Lipotidae > Lipotes > Lipotes vexillifer. The sequence continues at coordinate 549,255 of NW_006773947.1, read as the reverse complement.
ATCTATGCATCTGTGTTTTTGTATTAGTTGTCATTCATAGTCCCAAATTCCAGCTTTGCTTTTCTAAAAGATAAATACGTTTACTTCATCCAAATACTCTAAGCATCGCCCTTGATCTGGGACATGTTTGTTAATGACTATTTGTGGATTTTCCTATTTTTTTGCAAAAGAGTGTACTCTGCCACCTTAGATACAATTTTGCTATTACATCACTCGTCTTTCTGATCAGATGAAAAATAGGAAAAAAAACCTTATTAAGTAATCATCTCTAAGTCAATTTTTAACGACAATTCTTAGGTAAATGGTTTATATTCATTCCCTTCATATTCTCCATATGAGAACTATGAAAGCAAGGGCTGGAAATAGCCATAGCTGTATAATGACCACTTGTCCTCCAAAGGCCATGACTGTAGCTATCAATTCCAAGGATAATGGTATTTCTCCCCCTTGATCGTTTCTTTGTCAAGCTAACTGGCCTTCGATGGTGAGCTTACTGCCGGTTGTCTACCACCAGCCGCTTGCAATTTGCTCCCTCTGTTTCATGAGACAGTTGTCTGTGGCTGTTTGGAACACATTGGTCTCTTTGGGGATTTATGCGCTAGTTGCAATGCCAACCTCCGCAGTGATTGATATTTCTTTCTAACTAAAATAGATAATTAGAGGCTGGTAACTATTGGTCAAGAATTATCAGAGTGAAAAAATTAAGCTTCTCATAAATAGTTCTTGGCAATGTCATCTCTTTGTATCGTCGCATGCTTAACAACCCTTTATTCAGAGCACTTACAAATTTGCTCTACTGCTGTTGAGCCTCATAATTTTATATGAGGCAATCCCTTTCCTGGGTTAAACACATTTACATTCTCTGGTCCCATCACGATCTGTGCTAATCCATACCAAATAATAATAACAACAATGATAATAATAATAACAGAAATCTCAAAGAGGAAAAAAAAACAATAAATATTTACTGTGCTGATAAGAAGAGACAAGTGAGTAATGAATTAAAGGACACAGTGCACAATGGCTCCTTTCTGTATTTTCAGGTCAAAAGCCAATGTAAACTATGTGAAAGGAACAAAGGAAGACAAGAAAAAATTTCTCATCTGTGCAGACTTTAAAAGAGGGAAATCTTTTCCCCAGGAAAGCTGTTAAAATGTTTCGTAGCTCTTTGTGTGTGTGTGTGTGTGTGTGTAAAGAAGAAGAGAAGAGAAACCTCTAAATAGCCACTGGTCTGATTTCTTACTGAAACTGTGTCAAAATGCAATCCAGACTGAGGTTTTCTTTTTTTCCTTAATAGACATAAGTCAAATCCCGAATGCATTTTTATTGAGTAATTATTCCTGCAACTCAAACCATGTGTTCACACCTAGCTGCAAAATGGCACTTATGCAGAGCATCTCCAGTGTATACCTGGTAGAAACACTGATGGTTTTCCTTTCACAAATGTCCCTGGCCAAAAGCCTGAGACTAGCATATCCAGAAAGAAGCGTGGAGGTTCCCTGACATTGAAATTGCATTAAAACACGTGAGCTAAGTAGAAGCAAATGCAAATGACTTGGTCAAAGAAGGGATTTAAAGTTACACCTCACTGAGTCATCTGCAGACCTTGTTTTCCATCAGGTGACATAATCTTTCCGCAGACTGACTGAAATGGAAAACAAAATCTGTAAAAACACTATAGACCCTCTTAACAAAAAGAGTAAGAGGCTTTTCAGATAGCTTCTAATCTCTCTTCCCTGCTAAATGTCTGGTTGAGATTATTTTTTGATTAGACAAAAAACATACAAAGATACACAACCTAAAAATACCTACCCTCAACGGAGGTATTTTAGCCAGCAAAATCATGCTGCCTGCCTCATCTGAAAAACTAAGCATCACACCGGGGTTTTAAAAAGGGATATCTTAGCCTTTGTGACATCCTCCCCTTATACATTCTCTCTCTCTAGATATTAACAATGTGCAGGAAGTGTAGGGACTTGGATGCATGGTCAACAGATGTAACAATTAAATGGATACTATTCATTTGTTTGGGCCTCAAGTGCAAGAGAATTACATATTTTATTATTAAAAAAAAGCATGAATATTAACTAAGTAGGCCCTCTGTGAAAAGGAACAGAATTTGCTTCTCTGATGGAAGGTGAATTGTTAAACGCTCAGATCCCAAGAGGAGATGAGTGTCATATTAATCCACCATAAGGTAGAGGGGGGAAAGCTTTGGGAAAGCACTAATGATGCAAGGAATATTAAGAGAAATACTAAGGGAAAGGTATAAAGCAATTTAAAAAAGGACCAGGACAAACCAATGAACGTTTTGGACAAATGATACTAAAATCAAAAATTCCTCTCACGCTCAACATTCCATTCAGATTCTACATGTGCAAAAGAACATCAGTACTGTGTTGAAAATATATTCCATTTGTTCGTCTGGGCCCTGGGATAAATAATAAATCCAGAACCAGAAATATGTTTACACAGAAGAAAACTAATCAGAAGCACAACGATTCACTAACTTTTCCACAGGCTGCAAACTTCCAAGAAATATTCTCACTAAAGCTCATGTAAAACTGTAGCATAAAGCAGAACCATTAATGACTCTCACCAGTAAACTCTACTCAAGAAATAAAGAGATGGAAAATATTAACACTCATTATTTGGAAAGAAGAATTCATTTTTTCAAACCCATGCTGCCCCCCACACCAAGTCCATTTTGAAAGTTTATATAGAGTATTTTTTTGGAATCCAAAATAGAAAGGAATATAGAAGAAACATTTCAATCTCTTTTACACATTGTAATTATCTTCTAAACACTCAGTAAAACTGTCAGTGTCGTTCCGGCACATTTGAGAATAGGCCATTTAATGTATAAGAAAATCACTAATAATATTAGTACCTAAATCTGGAAAATATAGAGATAAAATGACCAATATTTTAGACCAATATTTTAGCTCTTAGGTATATGTTCCATTTTGCACAATTAAGCAGTTAGTCTTTCATAAACCATAATTTTCCTAAAGACCATCATTTGAAAACTATACAGCAAATCCTATTGAAAACCTATTAATAAAGTTTCCAACATACTTTTGACTTCATTTTCATAATATCTACAAGAGCATTTGTTATAGCTGGTTTTAAGGATCGGTAACTATAGTTGGAGCAACCCTTCTGCCGTACGCTCTCAGAATTCAGCTGATTAGTGTATGATAAAACTTGTTTACCCCTGAAAATGACTTCAGAGTCTAAAATGTTGAATTTTCTTTCCTTTCTTAGAGTTTGATAGTAGGAGACCATGAGGTTGATCAGACTTTTAAAATACTATATCACAATTATTTACAGTATTATAAAACACCATGAAAGGAGTATGAAATAAAAAACTCTCATAGTGTAAAAACACAAAGAAATGACAAAAATAGTATAAAGTAATAGCAATTGCCATTTTACTAGTAGAAAAAGATCTGCTTGATAAAGTTTAACTGGCTGGTAAAATTCTTAGTGTTATTACTAAGTGCTTATCAAATTAAAAACATAGGAGGTAACCCCAGAGGAATTAAGGGATAATGGGACAATATGAGTAGGTGAAGAAATTATCCTTTTAGTTCTAGCCCATGTGATAAATGCAAAATCCCTGAAAACAGTGGCTTAGAGCGACTTCAGAGATCTTTACCCAAACTGCTTTTACAAAGATCTGTGTAAAATTTGGTGGGGAATAAAAAATGATGACTGAATTCTTTATGTGATCGTTATGATAATGATTATTTCCAGGCTGTTGAAACCATACATATAAAATTATTTTACGGCAATTTAAATTATTTATGTTTCCCTAACACAAAAACTCACCACTCTACATTTTGATACAGATGCTTAAGCAACACACAGCACTGCCATTACCATAATAACTTCTGAAATTAAAACCTGTCTAAAACTCTATGGAAAGCTAACATCCAGTTCATTAACCATTCCTGTTAGTTTTCAATAATGCAAAAATGATTAGAAGTTTAATTTGTTAATCACCTGTGTTTTGACTGGCAGTAGATACATAATCCTCTCCAGAAGTCTAAACTAGCCCTTGCAGAAAATAAAGTGTGCTAATGTCTTATCAGGCCTAATAATAGTAATAAAAAAATCAATCATGCTTAGGTAAATCATTGATGGTTGAACAATTAATTCATCTTTAACTCTGCTTAATTATATAGGCACTGATGTACACAAGGAGGAGAAAAATCTATGGGTAATCATGTTTAGAGTGTCACTCACCAATCATGTGATTTGCAACATGCACCTGAATATCCCATTCATTGTAGAAAACCATCTGACACTTGATGCACTGATAGGTCTTCTTCTGAGAAAACAAGTATAAACAGAATTACTTAGACACATGCATTTTTAAAACTTTAATTTAAATTTTTAAAAAACCCAACCCTACCTACTCACAGCATTTTCTTGAGACCTTGGTCTTATATATGTTGTTAACCAAGCTTCTGTGAGGCCACTTGGGCAAAATTCTATGTCCTTACTATGACCTTATGGCTTGATCCTAACACTATGCTTTTAGTTGCAAACAGTTGGAAGAAATGAGGGCACATAATTACGGCATAATATATGTTTAAAGATACCTAAGCTCAAAAACAGAAGTTGGTATTAAAAAAATATCTGTAACACATGGCTGAGTTTCAGAAACTGACGTCTTTGAAGATCAGGCACACTTTCATTCTGACCAACATAACTGTAGTGTTGTTTCTAGATATTTTTAAGTAAAGTAGCCAATAAGTTAAGCTTCACAAAATGTAGCTAAGAGATTTAGAGATGATAATTTTTAGGTGAAATATGAAATTTAGATGATGTTTCAGAAATTGCTAAGTACTAGCATTTAAATACATATCTTCTATAAAGAAATCATGTCATATTGAACATTCTAACACCATTTTATCATTTTACACAAAAGTCTTGTGGATAGAACAGGATTTATTATAATTCTTGTATCGTAAATAAAGAAAATGAGGTCCAGAGAAGTAGAAAAATGTGCCTGATGTCACAGTGCCACACAGCTGGGAAGAGAAATAAGCTCTCTTGATTCTAAGTGCAAGGCTCTCTGATAAAGGCAGCTTTTATGATTTCACATCTTTATTATTGCGTCCCCTATACAGCTCAGTACATATTAGATGAACTCAATAAGTAAAGTACTGCTTAAGTTTTCCAGAACACAGTTACATAAATGCCTTTATGATGAAACTTGATATTTATAATTAAAAACCACATTGGAAAACAAAATAAAGCCTTATGAAATAATCCATTTGAAACGCTCCCAAAAGTGTGAAAATGACATTTGTAAAATCACATCAATGACAGTTTGTTAAGGCATTCTTATAGAATTATCACTTCATCAGCAGTCATATAAAATTGTTTTACAAACAGTAGCAATAGGAAATATCAGTCTGTCGACTGCAATTAATTTTAAAGAACTCAACAAAATCAAAGTTAAGCACAAAAGTGTAACTGCTGTTAACGTAAAGTTTTCTTAATTATTGTCACTTAACGTAGTATTTGCTTCCATAACAGAGGATGGTATTCCTTGAAAAACACAGCAGTGCAGGCATATTTCCAGTGGAAGTTTTCTATATAATCTAACAGGCTTTGTACATTAGGCATGTTGTGAATTGAGTGTGCTAGGTCTAAATCTAACACGGACTTGAAAAACCCTGACAATCACCAAGGAAGATTTACTGCGTTGAGCTGTTTACAAGATGCTTTTGATGGTAACATATAGAGCAACATGTGTTGTGTAAATAACATCTATCCCTTTTTTAACAATATTTCCCTTTAGAACTAGTTAGAAAATATTTCTTACTCCCAGATGACCTACATTATATATTGTTTATTAGCATACTTCCAGCATTATTCCTGATATGTGACCTTGCTGAACAACAAAGAAACATAAACTTAATGGCTAGTCTTTTCTCTTGTTAGCAGAGTAAAACATACAATATGTCGAAAACTGTCTCCAAAAATGATGACTGATGAATATGTTGGCAGAATATACTAGGGTTTTTTTTTTCCTCCCCCCCTGGGCTAATAATAAAGAATAAAATCACTTGACAAGCCAAAATAATAAAATACCAGCACTTACTATTGCCTTCAAAATGAACTGACATGTTTGAAGATCTATGTTTATAAGTTTTCTTTTATCATTGAAAGAAAATGCTTTTGTCACTACTGATAATTCAAATACTAATGCTACTCTTAAGACAACGTCCAAAATGTTACTTTCTATTCTTATTAACAAAGTCATATTCTGATCTACAAGCTCCTAAATTTGGGGCTAGATGGAGTAAGAATTTAATGTGATCAAAACCAATATACCATGGTCTTAAAATGCTGCAGCTTAAACTTCATCTCACTGTACATCTCACATTTCCCAAATACAAAGCAGTGATACACAAATTGGGATGCGCTGTAGTTTTCTATATCTTTTTTTTTCTTTTTTCTTTTTTCTTTTTTTGCGGTACGCGGGCCTCTCACTGCTGTGGCCTCTCCCGTTGCGGAGCACAGGCTCCGGACGCGCAGGATCAGCGGCCATGGCCCACGGGCCCAGCCACTCCGCAGAATGTGGGATCCTCCCGGACCAGGGCACGGACCCATGTCCCCTGCATCGGCAGGCGGACCCTCAACCACTGCGCCACCAGGGAAGCCCCTGTAGTTTTCTTTTTAAAGCCATGGTATAAAATTCATTTTTACCCTCAAATTTTTAAAAAAAAATTTTAAATGACCTTTAAAACATTCCTTATTGTAATTATAGGCTCTTCGCAAAATATTTGAAAGACCCCTGCCTGCCTGCTTCTCCCCCATACACCATCTTTAAGTAATGTGGTTAAAACCTCTGAAAGTGTTGGCCTTGCGGGGCTCATTCCCTTGGAGGTTAGGCCATTCCAGCTCTGTACAGCTGAGGTTATGAAGGAATTCTTCCTCATTCTAGGCCCAAATCAACTTTTCACCCGTTGGTCCTAATGCTAGGCTCTGAGGCTGTAAAGAACAGGCTGAACTTCTTGTCTAAACTGACAGTGACATGAACCCTTTTTCAGACTGAAAATAGAGTTATGGTGTAAGAAACGCTTTGAGCAACTTTCACTATCCCCGTTACTTTCTTCCAAGTCAATCTTTTAACCAACAGAACCCCAAATTAAGCATAATACTCCAGGGGTGCCCTGACCTGTGCAGAGTACAGGACTGTCACCTCCCTTAGAACAGCTGCTTCCATCTACATAGAAGACAACAACAAAAAAGAAAGTCAACTGAGATCATTTCTTTTAAAAGCAGATAAAAGTAGAAACAGAACTTCCATTGTTTGGGTCCCAGATTGGCCTTTATCAACGCTTAAGTTGTCAATTTACTTGAAATGCTAATTTAGTACAATTTTTAAAAGAGACTTTTTTTCATTAGCCTTTTTTAATGTGCTACTTGGGAGTGGGGTTGTCATTTCCTGATTGTTCTCTTTTGTTTTCTGATACTGATAGATGTAATTATCAAGGATACAACTTTTTCCCAGCACCTCATTATTTTTGATTGATTTTGAGAACAATTTAAATGTGCCTTTTTGACACTCTTGTTTTCAGTGATACTCTGGTTAAGGTACTCAGAGACTTTCAGAAAAGATCATCTCATAAATTAAAAAAAAAAATGATTAGGATCTCTAATAATGTATACTTTAAAAAACCACATTATTCTGATGAACCTCCCTCCCCATTCAATCTATATTCCATTAGGACTTAGGGTTCACATTTAGCCTCATCGAGTTAAAAAAAAAATTATACTTTGTAGTTGTAATTACTTTGATTTTTTTTTTAAACAAAACACTGAGTGTAAAAAAAAAAAAAAAAAAAATCAACGAGTCCAGAGCAATCCTCAAAAACAGAAAAGGAAAAAAATTTCAGTTGCCACCATCGAAGTGGCTATTACATGAACCTCTTGTCCTGCAAATTGGTAATTAAAGGCACAGAAGCATCATGATTTTTCAGGAGGTAGTGTAGTTCATATGCCTCTTTGATGAGGGAAAGCTCGTTTTTACCGAAGGCTGACAGTAAGGGATGACAAAATTAGAAATTCACCATTTTGCAATGCCAATAAAATGGTCCAGGATAATCATTAATGGATGCTAAAACTATTAGGAGAAAGGTTAGTCTCAGAGACACAATTTTCATCCTTTGATAACAGCAAAGAGAAAGATGTACCTTTACAGAGACTTATCTGGTGGCAATCACTGTAACCAGACTATTTAGTTTACCATTACTAATAATGGACATTTATGTGTCTCTCAGTGTGATGCAGTATGAAGTATAATACATCATAAGAATGTATTCTTATCTAAAATGTATACCTGAGTCTAATTAAGCCTTTAGATGAAGCATTCTAATTTTGGGGAAATGCAGGGATAGAGGAACAAGTGTTTCTTTGAGGAAAAAACATTACACAAATCCAGAATAATCTTCAAAACAGATCAAGAATATTCTTGGCCTGTTATCTTCAAAAAGTTAACATTTAAGGGGGAAAATAACTGGAGAGATTGTTCTCAAATGAAAGAGAGAAAAAAGACAACTATTTAACGTAGTGTGAGGTAAATATAATGTGTGGTTTCTTAACTGGGGAGAAAACAGCTATAAAAAGGTTTTTGAGGAAATTGGGGAAATCTGAATATCAGCTGATTATTAGACAATATTGAGGGATTACTACTGTTAACTTTCTCAGATGTGATAATGGTATTATGATTACGTGAGTAAATGTCCTTTCTGTTAGGAGATGCATACCGAATATTTAGATGTGAAATGGCATGTTGTTTGCAATTTACTTTCAAAAGATCCAGAAAAAAAGAACATATATAGTCATACATAGATAAAGCAAATACGGCTAAATGTTAACAATGATTAAATCTAGGTGCACGCTTGAACTTTTTCGTAGTAACAAACAAGTGGGAATAAATGAATAGGGTACTTCATAATATGTAGTTTTGTCAACATTAAACCCCATCCCCTCTGTTCATTTTACATTCCCACACTTGGTGTACAACAAAAATAATTTGTGCTTAGTTGTTACAAATACCTTTGCAAACATTTTTGTATTGTTTGGAGGGATTCTTCAGATGTTTGTTTTTTACAAATCTAATGTATAAACCCTAAGAGGGCAGGAATCACTGCTGACATCCATTTCTGTAGTAAAGTAATAACAATTCCTTACAATTGCATCATGCTTTACAGGCTATAAAAACTCATATGGGTGAAACTCACTTGCAACAAAACTGTGAGAATAGATAAAAGAGGCATTATTATCCTCATTTACAGATTAATTAAATGACTTGTCCCAAGTCATAAAGGTTGTGAATACCATAAAGTAAGGCCAATAGTCTACCCTGTCTCCCACCCACTGGGTTTTAACACAGTTTAAACTATGATCGTTTGCAGGCAAATTTACAATTACATTTTAGGTGCATTTTGGAAGAACGCTCTCCTTAGAATCGTTTAGTGCTTTGGTCCTTGACAATGCCAGGGATGGTGTGAGACTAGCTGATGACACTGAAGGAACTGTTTCTAGCCACTTCCACCGTAGGCTCCCAGTCCCAGACCCTTGACCAAGATCCACCTGGCAGAACTGGCTCCCCAAAGTCCCCCAGTCTGCTTCAAGATTTTCTTTTGCTCTCAGTGTCTTGAAGTTCTATTGTCATATTTTCAACTGTATATTTATGTTTATTTGTCCTGCTCAATACTTAAAGAAAAATTTCAGTCTGAGGGTTCAGGTATGTCTCCAATCCTGAAATCGTTCAGTGACCTTTTCTTCAGTTTTTATGTATCTCTCACACACTTTCCATTCACTGCCACTGGAACTCCTGTTAAGACACAGACTGGAGCCTCCCAATCTATCCTCCATGTATCTTAACCATTTTTTCATTCATGTTTTAAAAATTGGCTTGTCCTCTATGTTCTGGTCTAGATGATTTTCTCTGTCCTTTTACAAAGCATTGGTTCTCTCTTCACTGATGTTCAGTCTAGAGTTTATCCTAACTACTAAAGCTTTGATTTCAATGACTATTTGTCATTTCTAACGTTTCTAATTTTAAATGCAAGTGCTCTTTTAAAAAAAAATTTCTACTTGGATTTGCTCCAAAATTTGTCACTCTTTTTAGTGAAAATCATACTTTCATTTATCTTTCTAAGCTTCTAAACATACTTATTTCAAAGTCTTTGTCAGACTGCTCCATATAATTAATTTCTTCTAGAGTAGAATCTGGGTCTCATGGCAGTTGGGTTTTATTTGTCTGCTTTACTACATGAATCTAATGAAGCACTCACATATTTTGGAATCTTGGTTTGAAGCCCATTTTTAATGAAAGGTTTTTATTCTATGTGCTCATTCCTCCCTTTCCAGTACTTTTGCCATTGCTTCTACTAGGCCATCCAGGCTACCAGACCAGGCTAGGTCACACAGGGGCACTTCCTGTGTATCTGCTGTGCTACAGGGATGTCAGAAACACTGTGAGCTGAATCACAGGGCTAGCAATATGGCTAATTCAGTTTTAAGTCACAAACTGTGTCTCTCTTCCTACCCCTTTAACTGTACAGCTCACAGGCCCTAGATCCATGTATTGCTCGGCAACAGAACCTTTATTCTAGTTTCCTGTCATGAGCGATGAAGTTTCTCCCCAGGTCCTGCTTTAAGTAGCAGCTCTGGCTTTGTCCCATAGGTAATGAGAACTCTAGTTACCACTTCTTATTTCTGGAATAGAGTCCAGGAGACCCCTGGCTTCAACCCTGATAACCACTTGGTTTTTAAATTTGGTTCTCAGATCTCAAAGATGGACAACTGTTTTGAGGCTGACTAAATCCATTTGGTTTTCTAACTTTCTATTTTGTCTATCATTGGTATATGTTTGGAGCATCAAAGCACGAAGTTACAGAGCCATTTTTCAAGGACATCCCACAGCGCTCAGGCCTCTCTATGTCACCAATCCCAAACTTTGGCAGTGGCTATCAAGGAAGAATTAGTCTCAGACTCAATCGGGACCCCCTGAAATTAAGATGTGCACAATGATGCTATAAAATACCCATTCCAAATATAACCACCAGTCTTAGTAGGAAAGCAACTTTAGGATTCTCCTTCTGCAATTAGTTACTATGCAGTGGCTTCATCATTTAGCTGTGTGACAAACCATTTAATGACCCCGAGTCTTAGTTTCCCTCCCTGTAAATTAAAAATAATAAAACTTACATTTATAGTTGATGTGAGAAGCAAGTAAGAACTATATAAAAGTGCTTAGCTTAGTCCCATGCCTACCATGTAGCATGTCTGCATTAAATAGTAACTACCTTTATTACTTTTTTAAAAAATTAATTAATTAATTAATTAATTAATTAATTTTTGGCTGTGTTGGGTCTTCGTTTCTGTGCGAGGGCTTTCTCTAGTTGTGGCAAGCGGGGGCCACTCTTCATCGCGGTGCGCGTGCCTCTCACTATCGCGGCCTCTCTTGTTGAGAAGCACAGGCTCCAGACGTGCAGGCTCAGTAGTTGTGGCTAACGGGCCTAGTTTCTCCGCGGCATGTGGGATCTTCCCAGACCAGGGCTCAAACCCGTGTCCCCTCCATTAGCAGGCAGATTCTCAACCACTGCGCCACCAGGGAAGCCCCCTTTATTACTCTTTACTTGACAGGTTATTAGGGGGATGGAATGGAATACCCGATGAGCTGTATGGCACAACAAAGTTGCTTGTCAAAGATTATTTCTCACTCTTTTATGTGGACTTTGAAACCATATTAAAATTTCCCTAAACTAGAATCCAGTAATTTAGATTGTATGGAAATTAGCAAGGGCCAAACAAATGTTTATTAAATAAAGCTTTAAAAATTAATTGCATAGGGCTTCCCTGGTGGCGCAGTGGTTGAGAGTCCGCCTGCTGATGCAGGGGACACGGGTTTGTGCCTCGGTCCGGGAGGATCCCACATGCCACGGAGCGGCTGGGCCTGTGAGCCATGGCCACTGAGTCTGCGTGTCCGGAGCCTGTGCTCTGCAACGGGAGAGGCCACAACAGTGAGAGGCCCGCGTACCCACCCCCCACCCCCGCAAAAAAAAGAATCCGCCTCCCAATGCAGGGGGCACGGGTTCGAGCCCTGGTCCAAAGATCCCACATGCCACGGAGGAACTAGGCCTGTGCATCACAACTACTGAGCCTGCGCTCTAGAGCCCGCGAGCCACCATTACTGAGCCCACGTGCTGCCAACTACAGAAGCCCACATGCCTAGAGTCCATGCTCCACAACAAGAGAAGCCACCGCAATGAGAAGCCCGCGCACTGCAATGAAGAGTAGCCCCCGCTCGCCGCAACTAGAAAAAGCCTGCACGCAGCAACGAAGACCCAACACAGCCAAAAATAAATAAGTAAATTTATTTTTAAAAATACAATGAATTGTCTCCTAACACATTTATTTTCCTCAAAATATGCCTTTTTATGTTCTTGAACTTGATGTCTAACATTAAAAACTGAATTTAAGCCCAAATTTCCCTTGGAGAGAGATGCTTTATTAGGCTCACTTATTCACCTCCAGTTCTCAGATTTCTCCTGATTCAGCTACTGGAGTATCTTCCAAGGGACCTAACTTATCTCCCTTACTAAGAGATCTTCATCTAGATGATCTCATTTAATGTTATGCATTCAGTTGCTGTTTCTATGCCATTGTAAATTTACCTAAATCAATCTCCTATAATGTTATCCATAAAGTAAACAGTCAATAAATTTTGTTCACTGATTGTCCAATGGACAATCTCTTAAGAGGCATTGCACATTCATCACCTTCATTCCTAAGGTACTATTTAGGACTTGTCTATTTCTGCCTGCAAATCTCTCTTCTACCTTACACAGCACCAGTGAAGTGGAAGAGGCTGAATAACACAAACTAAATTATTGCTGTAGTAAAGGTTAAAGAAAAAAACCCCACCAGAGCACGTGCTGATTCTTTTTGAGTTAGGGAGTTTGCCCCTAGTTACCCAGGACTGTAATATTTTGCTAGTTCCTAGTTTGAACTGGGAACATATGAAATTACTATGACTCATAGTAATTAACTTCCTGTACTGTTTTGTAAACACTCATATCATTCAAGAAAGCTAAGAAATTGGGACTGGGGGAATAGTAATTTGAATAATGAGTCTTTTATAAACATAAATCTGAGGAGGAAAAGAAGAAGTCAAAATTCTTGCCTTACACCAAATTAGGGTCAATTTTCCTTGCCAGTTATTCCAACCATATACTGATTGTTTTCACCTTAAAAATCTGAAACCTCCCTTCTGTCTCACCATTTTCAAAATGAAGCGGTATGGCTGGTAGATATTGGGGATATACAGTTAGAGAGATGGAGGAGGAGGAACATTAAGTACTATATTGCAACACCACTGAATTGCACCGTATGCCCATGGAGATCCAATCCCGAAGGCTGGTAATACAATTTAAAATCCCACCACAGACCAGTAAAAGTTTTGTGACAAAGAAAAAAAATATTTTAGGATTCATTAAGACATATTTTCGTAAGTATATAACTTCTGCCCTCAAAGCAAGTTGAGAATGTAGACAGGTTTGTGAACTCTTTACGAGTACTAGTACCATTTACTAGAGACTCGTCGTACATATCAAAAGGCTGACATAGAGAGAAGTTTTATTTAATATTAAATCATAAAAGTTTCCTCTTGATTCTCTTATAATTCATTACATGTTGTATCAGAATTATTTCAATAAAACCGATTTATCTCTAAAGGGCTGTAAGGGTAGGGAGAGGGCTCTGTCTTACCCATCTTGTATCTATGCAATACATAATGTAAATATTTACACACAATCAATCAATGTGTGAATGATTCATACCTGTTCATTGTAAAATAAAAAAATCTTTGCTTCCTTCCACTTCTCTTTAGATGAAGGCTCCTGTGGAGTCACAGTGATTCCCTTTTGTTTATATTCCTAATCTATCCTTGTAGCTATTCTTCTGTAAAAGGAATACTGCACATTCTGGTAGTTTGTGTTTCGTCTACAGAACACCCTCCCTCTTATTTGGGTCATTTCAGCTACCCTGTATGTGGAACACAAGATATCCTTAGATTTATCCTTAGATAATATCCTTAGATAATACACAAGATAATCCTTAGATTTATCTTAAGAGGAGTACATTAACCAAATCGCCTGGTCCTTTATCACTCTTATTCCAATGAGATATATTACCTCCTGTCCCCCTAACTCCCAGCAGTTTTTTTTTCGCTTTTCTCTTCCTCCCTATTTTCATTTCGGGTTCTGTCCATCCCTTCCACTTGAACAGCTTTCCTACTGAAGCCTGTCACACCACCCTTCTCTTCCCCTTCAGATTGCTTCTAAAATCCCACCTGCTCTGTAAAGCTTGTTAGCAGTAACACCCACACAACAAGGTGGGTGTTTACTTTTTTATTCTTGTTGTTTGTACCCTTCAACAGTAAGCTTTTGAGGATAGAGGTCTGTTGCCTTGACTTTAACCATTCTAAAACATACTGTGCAGTTACCATGTATATAAATATATAGGTGGTGGGGTTCTTTCAATCCTTTGATTTAACTGAAATTATTTGGATTTCTTCAATCCTTCCTCATTCATCATTCCAAAAATATCTTTTAAAAATAGAATAAAATGCCACCATATTCTTTATATTTTCAAAGGTACTAGCACAAGCTTATATAGAATACTGGGGAGTTTGAGAATTGAGTGGGACAAGTGAATATTTCAATTTCCTCATCACAGACAATCAAAGTGAGGTCCCCAGAGAGATGAAGTGTCCTTGTCTGTGACTCACAGAAAGTGACTCACAGAAAGCTCTAGCAAGCCTAGAACTCTGGGTCACCATGAATACACCCACATTTATATGATGGGTGTGCACATTTACAAAAAGGAATCGGTAACTACTGCCACGCTGGCTCGTTATCCTGCTTGAAGCTTACTGTGTCTCCTCCTGGCCCTGTGCTGCAGGATGGCTTTCATAGCCACCTGTCCATCGCTGCTTCTTTCTACTACCTGCTGCCTTCTTTGGGGGGTTCTCATTTCTCAGTGTCTACTTTTAGCCTGGAATTTACTATATTATATTCAAAGCATCTATTCACATTACATTCTAAGGTCTCCTGTCACTTAAGGAACTATGTCTTATTTCCTCTCTACAGCTCCATCACCCAGCCCACTGCCTGACATGGAGCATTTATGAAGGAGTGTCTGAACCACACAGAAGAGAACTGATTTGGGCTTTTTATAAGCATATTCAAGAGTAAGTGTTTTCAGAGAAATTTACTGGAGGGAACCAGATTGCTGCCACCAAAAATACCTAAATTCTGCATAGTACAACCAGATAAGACCCAGCCTTCCTTCAGATTATCCCAGAAAATTAAACTGTGGACCTGAAAAACCTCTGCATAATTATTATTGATAATATATCTTATAAAGCTAGACATTTTTCAAATTAAAAATATCCCAAGATATAAGCTAAGAAAATATGGGGCCGTTTCCCAACAGGGCCTTGAGAACATTACTCTACAGTATAGAATACGAGGGGAACATTAAGAAAAAGATGGTAATAGCAAGTTCGACATTTTATATAGAATCTGTGCAAGGCAAGCACTGCAATATTTTCTAGATATTCTCTAAAAGTCCAGGTGATAAGTCAGTCATTCTTTTAAAAGACATTTTGTAATTTCAATGTGACTATCCTTACGAGGCATTTGAGAATATCCCTTTTTCCAATCCTGTCAACTCCTTACCACCTTAATATGTACATGATTCACTGTATGAGGGTACATCTGCTTTTAGAAGGTTTAATTCTTTGCCAAGAGAAACATGAAACAATATCTATGATGTTTGCCATTGTGTACTCAGTGTCTTTGCACAATGCCTGCCATGTGTCTGAAACTCAATAACTGCTAAATGAATGAATGAACTAGATGCAAATTAACATCAGCAGTTGGGGAATGTCTGCTTTGGAATCATTTAAATTTGTGTAACAAAATGATATCAATCCAGATCCAATTAATGGTGCTAAAAGGGTCTATCTTCCACCAAAACGATTTCAATTTTCCAATCCTAGTGGGTATAGACATTAAACTTAGAGGGCTTCCTGCCCGTTTTTCAACTATCTTATTTAGTCTTCCCCTCCCACCCTTCCTTCTACCCACCCCCCCCAACTCTTTCCACTCTTCTGTTCTTCCTCTTACTTTTTCTTAAAAAATGATATCTATTAAACATGTGGTTGCTTTCATAATTAAATTTGTATTTCTGGACATTTCTTTATCATGAACTCTTACGAAATCAGGAAGCTCATTTTTGCTTCCTTACTGTAAGCCACACTTATAAAATACACAAGATAATCCTTAGATTTATCTTAAGAGGAGTACATTAACATCAGACTTTGTCAAGCTAGGTTTATCAATGCCACTTTGATTTCTAATCATGGTATAGCTTTGCTTCAAAATATCTCTCAATCACTTACTAGTAATTTTTAAAACATAGTACTCTATTACAAAGATAAATCAAGAGGTTATGCATCTAAATTATAAATCCTGTCCAAGGACAAAAACAAAAGCAAACATTTCACCTTTCTTTCCCCAGAATGTAAATATATTTGATCCATGAAGAAAATGGCTAGTGAGTTTTAGGCAAACAAATAATAGTTCTTTAAAATTAACCACCTCTCAAACTATTCACTTGCTTCTTGAGCTTAGGAGAAAGTGTCTTATTTTGGTATTCACTTACTATGCCTTTCATTTACAATTTTTAACTTGCTTAGACATTATTTCCCTAAGATTTTTTTTGCTCTCCTGCTCTCCATGATATGTTTCAATCCAATAATACTATTGGACATTCTCGATTTCTTATCTATAATTCCTTTTTCCACCTACACACTCATCTATTTACACGTTTTTCTACCTTTTATATTTATTGTTGCCTGATGCTGTCTCTGAATAATATTTTATCTTTGTGGCTTTTACACTCTCTTTGTCCCTTGGATTTCATTGCTTCTATATATATAGATATATATAGATATATATAT
>NW_006773947.1:529860-532065 GCF_000442215.2 Lipotes vexillifer | reverse complement strand
GGCACGTGCGGGCGCGGCGGCCAGGGCTCCCGGCCCCAGCCGCTCCGCGGCATGTGGGATCTTCCCGGACTGGGGCACGACCCCATGTCCCCTGCATCGGCAGGCGGACTCTCAACCACTGCGCCACCAGGGAAGCCCTACATTTGTTTTAATATTTGATTATGCCTTTCTATATAATCAACTTTGTAGACATATGATGACTGACTTCAATGCATTTTCACCGAATAATCCATAGTTCTAGCACTAGATAAAATTATTCTAGATTATAGTAATAAATTAGCTGAAGCACATTTTAGATATAAATTATATGAATGTGTGCATACATACATAGGGATATGTGCTGACTTATACACAGATATTATAGAAATGATGTACCATATGCAACATTTGTCAGGTGCTTCAGTTTACCAAGGACTTTCTTACAAACATATGATCTGCTCTTTACAATAACACTATAAAGTAGGCAAAATATGGATTATGCCCATGTTAACAATGAAGGAACTCAAGCTTAGGAAAGACTAGTTAAGATCACACAGATGGTTCTGTCAACTGTTATTTGAACTCAGTTTTTCTCTAAGTACAATATTTTCTTCTATTACGTTATGTGGTTTATGCGTAAACTCTCCATACCCATAGAGGCAATCTCTGAATAACAAAACACGTTCAGACTCAGTTGAAGGCTTGCTTATGTAATATAATGTTTAATTGAACAAAATCAATCTTTTGCCTTGATATGGGGATTTTTTTAATAGGATTTCACCTGCCACTCAATCTCTTTACCACACGAATTGCATCGTCTGTTACATACTTAGGAGAAGTCTTATGTTCTATTTAGGTGTGGTTCCTTCTTTGTTTCTTTTTACATTTGTTTTAATCACCAGCTTTCAATTATCTGCAAGTGTTGACTAAGAACCTATGATGTGTTAAGAAACTCTCCTGAGAAACACGGAGGATACCATGTAACCCTGCCTGCATCCCTCACTCAGGCTCCCTTTGCTGCAGCCATGCTTACCCCCTTGCTATTCCTAAGCCTGCCAGGCACACTGCTGCCTTCGGACTTTTGCTTGGGAGTTCTTTCCATTTTGCTTGCTCTTTACACAGATACCTGCAAAGCTAACTCCTGCCTGGTTATTTGCTGTCTCCTCCGAACTACTTTAGCACTTCACTAGTACTTCTATTAAGGCACATATTCCATTCTACTTTATACTGTATTTATTGCTATACATTAATTTTTTCCTAGTAAACTATAAGCCCTCAGGGGGCTATACTGGTTAGAAAGACATGTATTCAAATAACCATATTCGTATAATGCTCATCCTCTTTACAAACCTGATAGCCTAATGCCTTGTACATTGCAGGAAATGAATAAATTTATCTTACACTGAAGCACCAGATGAGGAATAAAAAGTTAATGCTATAGATCAATGTTCTCCGAAGTGTGAGATATGCACCACCTCAACTATAAGGCATGGATACTGCTCTTTCTAATTACACAAAAGAAAAAAGTCTCACTGAGATGCTAATATATCTTTAATACCTCTACAAACCTTGACAAACTTACTTGTAACAATGAAAGAACAGGTTTCAGACTCACAAACCTTTGCAGGTATGAGTATAGCTAGAATTTTTAAAACATTATTTTGTATTAATTGTATTACTTTTATATTTATCTTATATTTATGATAAGTGATACTGATTGCATACTATGGTTCTGATTATTTTGCTTTTTAAGTTAAATATTAAATGCTTACAAACAGTAAACATAAGTAATATATAAATAGTAACTATTAAACAAATACCTGTGTGCCCAACTTAGCTTCCTGTGTGGTCTTCTCAAACCATCTATTATTCTCTGTCTGAATTTGCATTTCCCATATTACTGATGAGGATTAAACATTTTCACATGTTTACTGGATCTTCATGCTTCCTCTTTCTGAAATGCCTGTTTGTGTTAATTTCATATTTTCTTATTTGGTGATTTGAGTTCTCCTGTTAATTTGTGGCTATTTCTTTTCTATTTAGGAAACTAATACTTTTTCCAACTATATGTGTTATAAATATATTTTATTCTCTTGGAGTTCTTATTTTTGCTCACTTTATGGTAACTTTTGGTAAACAGAAGTTATTATTTTTAATGAAGATGAACATATCAATCATTTTATTTGTGATTTATACTCTCTGGGTCTTATTTGAGAAATCTTTCCC
>NW_006773947.1:510415-529743 GCF_000442215.2 Lipotes vexillifer | reverse complement strand
TGCGGAGCACAGGCTCCGGACGCGCAGGCTCAGCGGCCGTGGCTCACAGGCCCAGCTGCTCCGTGGCATGTGGGATCTTCCCGGACTGGGACACGAACCCGTGGTCCCCTGCATCAGCAGGCGGACTCTCAACCACTGCGCCACCAGGGAAGCCCTTTCACACATCTTTATACACGTGAGTAGGGGCCCAATTTTATTTTATCTTTCTCTATGGCTAAGTTGAATACTCCATTCATTCCCCCACTGAGGTGCAAAGACAGCTCTACTCTATTCAGTCTGATATCTCTTTCGGAGAATCTCTATTTTGTTCTGTGGACAAATATCATGTCATCCTAGTTACTGCAGATTTATTATAAATTGACTACAGAGTAGGACAAATCCTACTCTGCCTGTTCCTTTTCTTCAAGAGTATCTTTGCTATTCTTGACCTTTTGTTCTTCAGTATACATTTTTAAATTTATTTTTTAGATGTTGGGGGTAGGAGTTTATTAATTATTTTTGCTGTGTTGGGTCTTCGTTTCTGTGTGAGGGCTTTCTCTAGTTGTGGCAAGCGGGGTCCACTCTTCATCGTGGCGCGCGGGCCTCTCACTATCGCGGCCTCTCTTGTTGCGGAGCACAGGCTCCAGATGCGCAGGCTCAGTAGTTGTGGCTCACGGGCCTAGGTGCTCCGCGGCATGTAGGGTCCTCCCAGACCAGAGCTCGAATCCGTGTCCCCTGCATTGGCAGGCAGATTCTCAACCACTGCGCCACCACGGAAGCCCCAGTATACATTTGTCAAATTCCAAAAAAAAAAAAATTTTTTTTTTAAATACACTTTAAAACCTATAGAAATTTTCACTACAATAGCTGTGAGTCCACAGATCAAATTAGGGATCATTGAGAGCTTAACAGTGTTGAGTCTTCCTATTCCTGAACAAGTTAAATCTGATCATTTATTTAGGTCTTCAACAATATCTTTTAATAATGTTTTATCATTTTCTCCA
This sequence comes from Lipotes vexillifer, assembly GCF_000442215.2. Lineage (NCBI taxonomy): Eukaryota > Metazoa > Chordata > Mammalia > Artiodactyla > Lipotidae > Lipotes > Lipotes vexillifer. Next base: position 528,760 of record NW_006773947.1, on the reverse strand, counting down.
TAGTCTTGCACACCTTATAAGATTTATTTCTAAGTACCTATTTTTGAGCTTACTATAAATGGAATTATTTTAAAATTCATATTTTCTAACTTTTTTGGTAATGAATAAAAATCGAATTAACTTGTATGATTTGATTTGGTAGCCAGCAACTTTGCTAAAGTTTTATTCATTACAATAGTTTGTCTTTAGATTCTTTGGATTTTGTTTTACAAACAAACATATGACCTCTTAATGACAGTTTAATTTGCTTCTTTTCAATTTCACTGTTACCTGTTTTTTTAATTAGTAAATTCATTTTTATTTTATCTTACATTATTGGTTAAGTCACTCAGGAAGCCTTATTAGTGATTTTAGTATAAAATAATAATTGCATTAAAATTTCACCACTAATGATGATGCTTGCTGAAGACGATATTTTAAACAGTCTTTATAAGGGTAAGGAAATTACTGCCTATCCCTAATTAAGTGTTCTTTCTCATCACAAAAGTATGCTGAATTTAGTTTTTTCTGCAACTCTTGAGATAAACATATAATTTACCTCCTTTAAACTGTTAACGTGGTAAAATTAATTGATTTCCTGAGGTTGAACCCACCTTGTATTCTTGTGATAAAATCATATTGGTTATAGTATAAAAATCTTTTAACAGTGTGTATTTAGTTTGTTTAGATTTTATTTAAAAGTATAAAATGTAAAATCATGAGTAAAACTGGCCTAAATTTTCCTTTTACATTTTTGTCTGGTTTTGACATCAAGATTATACTAGATTCATTAAAGGAACTGGAGTGTTCCCTCTTTTTATACTTTCTGGCTCAGCTTTGGAATTATGTATATGTTCTGGTATTTTCTTTGTGGGAAGGTTTTCAACAATTTATTAACTCTTTAATATTTATGGAATCATTCTACTTCTCTCTCTTTTTCTTGAGTCAGCTTTGGTAACATATCATCCTAAGACTGTTCCCATATAATCAAAATTATCCAGTTATTAGCATAAAGTTCTTCATAGTATTATCTTACTCTTCTTTATTTTGTGTGTTTTGGGTGCATTTTGTACAATTTTTATTGAGAAATAACATATTGTATAGTAAACTGCTGTAACCTTAAGAATATGCCTGATTTACGGAATTTTACAAATACCAGTGTAACCACCACATAGATCCAGATATGGAACATTTCTAGAATGTTCCCTTCCACCCTTTCCTAGTTGATACCATCCCAAAGGTAACTATTCTGACTTCGCTTATCAGAAATTAGTTTTACCCATTCTTAAATTTTATATGAATGGAATTGTGTAGTAGGATGTGTGTGGTTCCTTTTTTTCATCATTTTGTATATGAGTGTTCCAGGTTGTTACATAGCAGTAGCTCATTCTTCTTTATTTCTGTGTAGCAGTCCATCATATGAATGAAATAAAATTCATATCATTGTATGAATGTATTTATACATTTATTCTATTTTGACAGACACTTCGACTCCCACTTAAAGCTTATATGCAAAAGCTACTATGAATATTCTTGTTCATTACTTGTTAAACATGTGCATTCATTTCTCTTAGATATAAACCTAGGAACAGACTTGATGGGTCGTAGAGGAGGCTAGTAATCAACTTTAGTATATACTGTCCAACAGTTTTTGAAAGCAGTTATACAAAATTATACTCTCACCAGTAAAGTAAGAGAGTTCCAATTGCTCTTCATTCTTGCAGAAATGAATTTATGTATTCTTTTTTATTTCAGTCATTCTGATACGTGCAGTGGTTCCCCTACTATCTTTTTAACTTTTGCACATGTGAAGTTATGGCTCCCCCTTCATTATTCATGTTATTAATTTATTGTTGTTTTACCCTGATTAATCTCACTAGACGTTTGTAAACTTTGTTAGTCATTTCAAAAAATTGCTGTTTTACTTTGTTGGCCTCCTTGTTGTTTGTTTTACATTGCATTACTTTCTGCTCTTAGCTTTACTATTTCCTTCGTTTCTATTTTTTATGGGTTTGTTTTCTTGTTCTGTTCCTAATGTCTTAAGTTTGATTTTTATCACATTGATATTAAGCTTTTTAAAATTTTCTAATATGTATTTTTATGTTCTAATAACTTTCCCTCTAAATACTGCTTTAATTTATATCTCACAAGTTTTAAAATATAGTTGTCTTTCAGTTTGAAGTGTTTTTAATTGCTGTTTCCATGGCCTCTTTGTTCCATGGGTAGTTTAATTTTGAAATGTATGGGGCTTGGGAAACTTCCCTGGTGGCACAGTGGTTAAGGATCCGCCTGCCAACGCAGGGGACACGGTTTTGAGCCCTGGTCCGGGAAGATCCCACATGCCACGGAGCAACTAAGCCTGTATGCCACAACTACAGAGCCTGTGCCCTAAAGCCCACGAGCCACAACTACTGAGCCCGTGTGCCGCAACTACTGAAGCCTGCGTGCCTAGAGCCCGTGCTCCACGACAAGAGAAGCCACCGCAATGAGAAGCCCATGCACTGCAACGAAGAGTAGCCCCCGCTCGCCACAACTAGAGAAAGCCCATGCGCAACAGCAAAGACCCACCACAGCCAAAAATAAATAAGTAATGAATTTATAAAAATAAAATAAAATTTATGGGGTTTAAAAAAGTATTTTTATTTATAATGCATTTGTATTGTGGTCCGAAAATGTGATTTGTGAGATCCTAAACTTTTAAATCTTTTGTGAATTATGATAGGAAGAGAGTAAAAGGGATCAGTTAGTTTACAAGGATAAGACTTGCACTGGAGAGAGAACGCAGGAGATACACATAGAAGAGAAAATACAGCACCTCAAGAGTGACCGATTCAAAAGGTTAGGAGACCAGACAAGATTTAGGAGATACATACAAAGTTTCAGACAGGAATAATTAGGAGAATGATGCAACACAGACAAAAACTGGAGAGGAAACAAAGAAATTATGATTTGATTTGATTGAATGGCTAACACAATGTTCAACTGGTAACGTCAAACAAGTTAATTGAAAATCTAAGATGGGACTTAACGAGAGGTTACAGGTTGAAATTTGATATTTCACTCATCTGTATGGGATAATAATTCAGTAATAGGAAATGAGGATAAGGGAAGAAAAAACATATTAAAAATAGAACCCTTAAAAACATGCATATTTAGGGCTTCCCTGGTGGCGCCGTGCTTGACAGTCCGCCTGCCGATGCAGAGGACGCCGGTTCGTGCCCCGGTCTGGGAAGATCCCATGCGCCGCCTGGCGGCTGGGCCCGTGAGCCACGGCCGCTGAGCCTGCGCGTCCGGAGCCTGTGCTCCGCAACGGGAGAGGCCACAACAGTGAGAGGCCCGCGTACCGAAAAAAAAAAAAAAAAAAAAGCAAATTTAAAAGGTGAAAAAATGTGAAAAGGTGAAAAAATATATACAAATAAGGAACTGGCTATTTAGTTTTTTTTAAAGTCTTTACAAGGTTCTCCTAATTAGGCTGTTAAATTTCTAGAAACAGAAAGTACACCTAATAGAAAACTGCATCTATATTATGCAGAGAGGGGAGCCATCCAGTAATGAGAGATCCAGAATGTAGCTTTCCATTTTCTTTCATTATTCAAAAGTACCTTAAGTAGATATTCACTAATCTCTACTTCGATATAATTCCAGCTAAATGTAAAATGCTCCTGCTAAACAAAATTCTACCGCTACAGAGGGTGATTTCAAACTCTTTGGCCTAGTACTCAATGGACAAATATGTGCAATTCAAGATTCATGGTGGTATACAAAACATTCTTACTTTTGAATTCCGTGTGTTCTAAAAGACACTGTATGCATATGGAAAGCATCAGTAAAAAATCCAGAACTGGAAGTAAGTACAGAAAATCTAGGGATGGTAGTGGTAGCAAATTCAATGTGTGATGTAATGATCAACGCCTAATGAACATGAGACTAGAGATAGTGGATGAGAGGCAGCTGCTTCCACGTTCCACACCCCGATACTTATGCCAGGGGTCATTAACTCCCTGTTCTAGTGCATCGTAGATGCCAAACAAATACTGAGCACAACAACAATAAATCTGAAAGCAGATTAAACTTGGAAAAGCAACTAAGTCTATTTCAATAACATCTTGAATTTTACAAATCTATTTGGTCATGTAATTTTTCTACTTAATTTTAAGATATTGTTTATTTAGAGGAAACTTAACTCATTTATTTTTGCTCCTTTAGTTTAGCAAAACTTAATACCAGCAATGTGACACACAAAAACTTTGACATTTTGTCTTTCAACCTCATATGGAAATTTTTATTACACAAAACAAAAAAGAACTCTGGAGCTTAAGCATGTCAACATATACGTTTCTATTTTCAGTGTAAGAACTATAAAGGAAGAATATTGACTTTGAGACACTTAGCACAGACCTTCACACTGAAGATGATCTCTGAATTGTTAGAACTTTCAAGCCTTTCAGCTTATGTAATATTTTTAGATCACGCCTAATTTTAAAGCATCTCAGTACTTTTGGGTAAACTTATCATCTATGTGTATTAGTTACTAGATATACCTGCAAATACATCCAAAGATGGAGTATACACTACTTTTGTCATTTTGAAGTACTTACACTATGTTCATTTACTCAACTGATATTTATTAAGCTCTTATGTTAAGCTGTTGGATGTTCATAGGTGAGAAAGGGGAAGAAGGAAATAAACAAGTAAACAAAAACGACTATCTTCAAAGAAAATCTTCAGGAGGAAACCAACTTCGATAAGATTTTCAGGGAAGGCCCACCTGACAGCCGAGAGAGAACTGGTGGCGCAAAGAGGCTGGCTCAGGAGTGCAGGCCAAGTGAGGAAGGAGCACATGTGAAGGTTCCAAAGCAGAACCCCCCTCCCTGCCCCATCCCCCTGGAGGCTGGGAGGCTGCGTGCAGTGCACGAGGAAGAGCCAACCGGGACAAGGCGAGGGCAGCCAGGCCGGCCAGGACATGCATGGTCTCACAAACTGGTGAGAGGTTGGAACTTTATTTGAGTGAAATGCGAAGCCACTGAAGAATTTTATGTGACATCATGAGATTGACACGTCCACAGGCCTCCTTCCCACTTCAGCATGAAGAATGGATGGGAAGCAGGCGGAAGATGAAGGAGGGGACTCTCTCAGGAGGCCAGAAATGACTGCAGCCTGGACCCCAGTGATGGCTTTGGGGATGGAAAGAAGGGGATGGGATACTCACTGGAGGTGGAATCCACAGAACTTATTAATAGATTAGATGTGTGGAAAGAGGGAAAGGGAGGAATCAGGAGTGATTCCTGGGTTTCTTGCTTGGGTAATTGGGTGTAGGGTAGATCCCTTTACCAAAAATGATGGAAGTTAGGAAAAAGATAGGCTTCAGGAGAGAGAAGCAAGAGCTTTTAGTAGGTACACATTACACTTCAGAAGTCTAAAAGAGATACAAATGGCAAAGTCAAGCTGTCAGTGGAACACAGTAATCTGGAACTAAGAGGAGATCTAGGCTAGAAACATAAATATGGGAATTCTTAGCAAAGAAATAGTTGCGGCAACATGAACAGATGAGATGCCTACGGAGAGAGCAGACAGAGAAGTAAAAGAGGACCAAGGATGAGCATCGAAGAATTCCTACACTTTTAGGACAGGCATAGGATGAGAAATCTCCAAAGGCAGAAGTAGGAAGAAAACTACGAGTGGGAACGCCATGAAGTCAGAGAGAGGCACGGCAAGGGAAGAACTGTCCACCCTGCAAGGTGCTACGGAGACGAACCTGGAGACCACTGGCAACCTTGGCAGGACAATTACAGCTTCCTTGAGAAAGCAGACGTTGAAGTGGAGTGGGAGAATAACAGCAGACCCGTACACGCTCAGACTATCTAGAAGAGCACTTCAATAACAATAAAACAAGATTTGAGTCCAAATGTGGTAAAAATATAAATAGCAATCCTACAGTTAACACACGCAGAAGAACAACACAAATTTATTTAATACCTTCAGGTTCCAGTCACTGTGTCAGGTGGTTCTTGAATGAAAAAAAAGCCAGGCGGCCAGCTGTCCTGCCATACCGCCCTGTACGGGGGGAAAGGCTCTGGGAGAGCCACCAGCCAGACACAGCACTGAGGCACCTGCCTACGATGGGTCTGGCATTATCACAGGGCTTAGGAATATCAGGTTGAGTAAATTCTTGCCCCAAGGAATTCAGGGTAAGAAAAGAGAAATGTACATAGGTAATTATAAAGCACTGTAACACTTTTCATGTGAAATTTATAACATATTGTATAGACAGGGCATTCCAGGAGAAGGGAGATGTTTGTGGTGATCAGCTGGGGTCAGAGGAGGCCTTCTAGAGTACCTGCTCTCCAATTAAAGGGAGAGATGGGCAGCCTCATGGAAGACAGAGGGCAGTCAGGAGGAGAGGGATTAGTTGAGCAGAAGGAACTGGACAGCCTTAGCGAGATACAGCAGCAGCATGTTGTGTGCGGGTTAATTAAAGCACCTCCAAGGACAGAATAAGGTGAAAGCTAAGGAAAGAGGGAGAAATTTTACCAGGCACCTACAGAGTCTTATATTTCACAATGAAAGGGTTATGATATCATCCTATAGGGATGGAGGTGCAGAGCACTTAAAATGTTCCAAATAGGGAGGGGCATGTTATTCAGGTTTGTGTTTTAGATAGACTGTTCTGGCAGCTGTGCGGGGATGGATCTGAAAGTAGTAACACTAAAGTCAGAGGGAACAGTTACGAGGCTGCTTCGGTAGTTTAGTGAAAGATGATCAGAGACTGAACTTAAAATGTGCTAAGAGGATGGAGAAGAGGGGATTGATTCAGAAATACACGTGAGTAGACATCGAGATGGCTGGATGGCCCACTGGATGTGGAGAAAAAGAAAAGACTAAGAAGATCAATGGATCCGCAAGTGAAATAGAATACTTAAGAAAAAAAGCAGGTTTGGAGAAAGGATGATGAGTTCTATTTTGGACCCAGCGAGTCTGAAGTTCACAGGAACATGTGAGTGCGTGTATATCCAGCAGGCAGCTGTGTGTATGAGTCTGAATTTCAGAGGAGAGGTTTGAGTCAAAGACACCTTTTTTTTTGGAAATAGCTTCACTGAGGTGTAACTCACATGCAAAAAGTCACGAATTTACATCTGGTGAGTATTAGTAAACGCATACAGTCTCGTAACCACCAGCACAATCAAGATACAGAATACTACCATCAGCCCCCATAAGTTCCCTCCTGTCTTTTGGAAACACCATTTGGAGAGTCATGGGTAAAGGGTGGTCGTTGAAGCCGGGGGCGGGGGGGGTGCGGTCAGTAGAGTGACAGTAGCAATGCGGACACTATCTTGCAGAAGCAGGTAGAGGACAGAGAGGGCTACGGAACATTCAAAGAGGCACGAAGGGAAATAGGAAGGAAGAGGTTCAGTTAGGAGGGAATGGCCAACAGTGATAAGTAGAGAAGCAGGTAAACTACGATAAATTCTCTTTAAAAAAAAAACAAAAGCATTACATCAGTCCACTAGGTCGGTAGAGACCGTAGAACAGTCAGCTGAGGTGCAGCAATAGAAGCAGAAGATCCCTTGTGGTGGGTGGAGGAAGTGAATGACAAGAGAAAATAAGACTGCAACACCGAGAGGATTTTATGAAAAGGACAACAAGGATGAGACTGCAGCTAGAGGAAAGTGCCAGTGGAATTACGAAAAGAGAGTCTTGAGTCTGGAGTTGGGAGACCTGGATTCTCGGAGTCTCTCTCTTGTCTACCACTTATTAACTGTGTGACCTTAGACCGATCTCAATTTATGTGGGTCTGTTTTGTCGTCTGTAAAATAAGGCAGCTTAATCAGATGATCTCCACTGTCCCTTCTAGCTTTGATTCTGTGGCACCGTACAGGCATCTAGAAACATGGAGATAATTTGTAACCCTTGTAAGAGCAATTTCAGCAGAATTGTGGGGATGATGTGAACTGAAATGTGAACAAATAACCCCTCAGAGAAATCTGGATATGAAGGATCTCAAGGAAACCATAGCAGATGGACACATGCTTCCAATGTCATCATGAGACAACATTTTGAGGTCCATATAGGGCAGCCCCTGACCAGGGAGCCAAGCCAGTGTCAACGAACTCCAAAAGAAGAACTAACATTTATTCAACACATAGTAAGTGTCAGTAAGTCTGCGAGGTGTTTCACGTGTGGAAAAAGCTAGATGTCCAGTGTTCTTTCCCTCTCAAATTCTCTCTACCATTTATGGAATCACTGCAGGTACAAATTTATATCATAGTCAACCTCTGAGGAGGAAACAGAAATGATTAGGTTCCCCCAAGTATTTTATTCAAAACAAAGTCTCCATGGCAAATTTAGATGAATAATTATAGAATTTTGGTACAAAGAGAACATTTTTCACAAATTCAGAAATCAGCATATGCAGAAGAAATGGGAGTTCAGATTCAGATCTTCTGTCTTCAATTCCAAATTTTTCCATCATGTGACAGCTACCTAATATTATTCATCTTTAATTGTCATATGCCTAGGCTTTCATCTATTTCTTGGATTATATGGGTTTATATCGTACTTATCCTTCCCTAGATTATATCTAAATCCCTTTTAAATAGGTACTCTAGTCTCGACCGAGTAACATTCTTTTCAGTCTTTGAAAGATGCATTCCAGCATCTATCAATACCCTTATGTGACTGTAAGTCATAGCCCAGAAAAATCTAATCTGGTTCTTGACAACGTCTAGGTACTCAGGTTTTATTCTCTTCTTTTCTCTTCTGAAGCCTCAATCCTCAGCAAGAAGAAGAGATGAAAATACCACCTACATCGCTAAGTCCTTCAGTTCCTACCTAGGACACCTAAGTCAATGGACATAGATGGGGTACTTCTCTTTTGTGGTAAAGTTTAGTCCCACGTGGCATGCCTGTCTTTTGGCAAAGTCTTACGCAATAACTTTGCTTTTACTTCCACTGGTGAAAAATTTACACAGTACTCACAATGAGAGGTCACAGAAGCTTAACTTGGCTAACAAAAAATGGGAACAAGTTAATAGTTATTATATGTCTTTTTCTTGGCGATGCATTCTTTTTAGGCTCCTTTTCGTAAAACTTTACATATGTTTAGATAATTTCCTATGTCAAGTCCAAATAGTATGGTCTACTTTACATTTTTTATGGTACAGAGTATCAGAACGGAAGTGGGCACATAAAATTTTATGACAAATAGCATAATAAAGAAAAAATAGTAACAATGGTGAAAATGTTGAATAGATTAGTGTACTGTCAAGGCACAAAGAAAAAAATGTACAACTGAATCTTAATATCTGGTCAATTAAGGACACTGCTACAAGTTACTAATCAGATTTAATAAGGAGGTACTCTTTTGCATGGAGTCATTTTTCACCCTCAGTAGCAGGTGCTTAAAAAACACTATTGTAAGAATTTAAATTAAAACGTACTTTAAAGTACTTTATATATTATTTTATGTAAGTGAAGCATATAGTTAAGCTTTATAAATTATCATTAAGATTTTAGGTATAACTGAAGACTTGACCATCCCTTAAAGATAAATTTTCCTAATCAACTCTAACCAAATTAACAGATAAAGACTATCCATATGTCCTCCTTCATTTTTAAAATATTTCACCTCAAATGGTATTATAATGTAGAGCAATTTAGAAATATCAGAAAATCTAAACCATGAGCAGATAAGAAGAAACAGGCATTTGCCTCTCCATAAACAATCTACTAAGACACAAAAGCTAGATTTTGCTTGGTTTTAAACGCACACATACCACCACAGTCACACACACACACACACACACACACACACACACACACACAGATTCATTTTAAACACCTTTTATATACTATTTAAATTAAACCTGAATATAAAAACTCTTCTATATATGTTGAGCATAACAAGACAAAAGAGAGGAATAATTTTCTGCATAAACTTTTTAAGAATTCTTGTTCAAAAGCATTTAAAAATAAAACATTTGGGGGAGATTTGGGGAAATGTGAATATAGATTTATAGATGATGGTATGGATTTCTTTAATTTCTTTAGCTGATTTCAATAATTGCCTGAGCTAATGATATTGTGGTTAAATAGGAAAATGCCCTTTTTCTTCGGAGATATGTTATCTACAACTTACTTTCATGTAGCTCAGCTTAATTAAAAAGGTTGCGAAGAGAGAGAAAAATGTAACAAAATGTTCATAGCTGATAAACTTGTGACATGGATACACGGACACATACATATGTTCACTGTGTTATTCCTTTAACTTTTCTGTAAGTTTAAACATTTTTGAGATAAAAAGTTGGAAAAAGTAATTCATTTCATATGATTACAACTAGAAATATTTGTTTCGAAAGAAGTGATTTGATCCAACACATGAGTCATGAACCATTATCAAAACAAGGTTCTTCCAGTTTGAAAGGATTTCGTTTATTTAGATGAGAGAAAGGTGCGGATTTACTTGAGGAGGAGAGAAGGGAAGGCAGCTTCAAAGTTTGGGAGTTTGCCTGTCACACAGATGCACATTTCAGGAGGATGGGCTCTGCGTTCGTCTTCTCAGCTTTCCCCTACCAGCTGAGTGATGGCTATCTGCAGGGAGATGCAGGGGGACCTTGGAGAGGGTGTGAGTGCAGAGACAAGATAAGGAAAAGGCAGTGACCCCAGACTGAAGGGAGATAGGTCTCCCTGGGGTTTTCATTTGGATGGATCTCCAGATAGGGGCAGGTAGGGAAGGGGAGAGAGCTATTAGACACCAGGTGATAAAGCATAAAGACATTATAATAAAATGAGCCATCCTCTGCTCAGCCTCAAGGAATGATGACTTACAAAACGATTTCACCGTAAATGAACTTGTTTTTCAGACTCATGATGCGGAAAAGACACGAAACGACTCTTCAACTAAGAAAAAAAACCAAAACATGTTCACTTTGAAACCCAAACCCAGAGAGCGAAGACTTGGGGAGAGTGCCTTTAAAACGAATGTTGACCATGTGGTGCTTAATAAATGTAGGGGCTTTGAAAAAATCCTGTTGTGAGAAACATCTTCCTCACTACCCAGAAGACAAAGAGAAACAGTGAGTGTTGACAGCACGGTATTAAAAAGCCACCCCTACCCAATTTGTTATCCACAAATATATATATTCTTTTTAATTTACTCTAAGCCAGAGTGTTGGCTCCTAGCATCTTACTTTTATGTCATTATCTCTCTGCCACACACACAAGTCATAGCTGGGGATTTCAACTCGCAGTGAAGCTACACCGAGATTCCAGATCTCAGGTAGTGTTGGCATGAGTGCAGGTCTCTTCAGTCATAGAGAAGACAATATCCTAGGGAGTCTGGAATTAGTCCTATTTTGCACCATTCAAGCCAAAATGCTGCTTATCAAGAAGCAAGTAATCGCTAGCTAATGGCTATGGGGGAAAAACACCACTGCATTTTGATCCAAGCATCTCTCGGCACCTGACAATAAACAAAGCTGAGCAAAGTGTAAACGTAAAGTGGAGACAGATTCTCGAGGAGGTTAAAGAGCAAACATTAAAAAGGCGAGTTTACCTCATCCGACTGGGAGGGGCTGATTCTGGGCATGGGCGATACTTGCGGCGTTTTCAACTGTGTGCTGTTGCCGTCTGGCACCAGCTCTCGGTGGACCGTTTGGATGTGGTTCTGGAGTTCACTTTCAGACTCAAACTTAACGTTGCAGCTGGAACAGCGCGTCTTCAGCGCCCCGGCCTTGCCCTTACCCTCCATGGCACTCAGGTTCTCATTCTGGCCCAGGCCTGGTCTACTCGTGCCGGGAGGGATGCTGATGCCCGGGCTCCCGCTCTTACTGAGATTCACGCAGCCGGCACACAGACCATACGGCAGGCCGTTGATGTCAAGTTTCACCAGATCTTGCTTGGAACGGAATTCCTTGAGGCAGGACGCACACTTGTACAGTTTGGGGACGTGCTGGCCGCGCCCCGTGGTCTGGACCGCAGACCCGTTGCCCGTCTTTTGCATGTGGAACGTCCCGTGGATTTTGAGTTCTAGGGTGGAGGTCACCGTCTGCATGCAGACCACGCAGCGAAATCCCGTGAGGGAATTCCTCAGGTCGGGGTGCATTTGGCAGTGCTCTAGAAACTCCTCTTCGCTCTGGAGCGGCATCTTGCAGATGCGGCAGTTTCCGGTATCGAGGCTCTTACTGTGCGTGACTTTGTGCTCGGTCAGAGTCAAGAGGGAGGGGAAGCGCTCCCCACAGATGGGGCACATGTAGTGTTTGACGGGGCCCAGGTGGGTCTGCATGTGTTCCCGGAGGCCGTTTTCCGAGAAGAAGGTTCGAGAGCACACGTTGCACTTGTAGTTGCCTTTGATGAGCTCGGCTTTCTTCTTCACGATGGCGCTCTCCCCGGGCCGGATGTTGTGGTCCCGCAGCTGGTGGTTCTGCAGCAGGGTCTCCATGGTGTAGGCCGCCCCGCAGATGTCGCAGCCGTACATGGGCTCCGAGGTGTCCACGTCCTCCTCGCTCCCGTCGTGGCTGTTGTGGGACTCCTGGCTGTTGGTCAGCAGCGTCTGCAGCTCCACCTCCTCTTTCTGCGCCTGCTCTGAGGCCCCGTTGGCGCCGCAGTTGGGCGTCTTGGCGTCAAACACGCAGTGTTTCTCCCGCAGGTGCTTCTCCAGCAGGATGATGGCGTGGAAGGCTTTGCTGCAGAACTTGCAGTTGTACTTCTTGCTGTGCGTGGTGATGTGGCACTGCAGCTCCACCTCGGTGCCGAAGGACTCGCCGCAGAAGATGCACTTGTGCACTTTGCCCTGGTTCTCCAGGTGGTTGTGCTTCACGTGCAGCTGCAGGTCTGTCTCGTTGCGGAAGTCCCAGTTGCAGGACGTGCAGCGGTAGACTTTCTTCTCGTTACTGTGCTTCACGGCCAAGTGGAGCTGAATGGAGACCTTCGAGTCGAAAACTTCTTGACAGAGGGTGCAGCGGAAGAAGACGAAGGTGTGCATGTCCAGCAGGTGTTTCTGAAGGTCGTCCACCGACGTGAACTGCTTGTCACAACTCTCGCAGATGTAGTACGTGGAGGTGATCATAAAATGAATGGTGACGTGCTTCAGCAGGGATTCTTGGTTGGGGAACTCCTTGTTGCACTGAGGACAGGTCAGTTTCGGTAGCACGGTGTCGAGATGAGTTTTCAGGTGAGTCTGAAAGCCGTCCAGGGACGTGTACTTAGCACCACACTGGTTACAGATATACTCTCCCGCCGGCCGCGCAGGCGCACCTCCGACCGCCTGCATCATCTTAAGAGACGTCTGCTCTATGGCCACAGGAGAGAGGGGGCTCAAGGCCCTGGATTTCTTCCCGTTGTGAATATAATTCAGGGCCAAGGGAATGTTTTTATGATTCTCTTTGATGTGCTTGTTCAGTTTAAGAACGCTGTTGAATATTGGAGAATTCGTACAATAGGAACAAGAATAGACTTCTACGACTGGTTCTTTTGGAGTCCCGAGCACTGGAGACCCAAATCGGGAGCCACTGAGGTCGCAGTGGACCTGCCTTATATGCTCTTCGAGGGAAGAGTCGGTGAGGAACCCCATGTAGCAATGGGGACAGAAAAAAGCGTTGCTGTCCTTAGCCGCAGGGTTGGCAAATCCGTGAGAACATCGGATGTGTTCCTGCAGGGTGTTGAGGTCATTGACAACTTCGGAGCAGAAGTTGCACTGGTAGACTATGGCAGGCATGGCAGAAACGATCAGACCTGGGTCCTGAGCTTCGTGCACTTGCTTAAGATGTTCATTGAGGTTATAGAGGGAGGGCAATACCTCCAAGCAATACTGACAAATGTGGGCCTGCTCTGGCTTATCTAAATGCATAGTTTTCAGGTGAATCTGCAGAACCGCCAGACTCGAAAACAACTGCTTGTTGCAGTAGATACAGCTGTAGGTGACTTTTGCCTGTTTACTCGAGGGGACGGTCATGTCCGGGGTTTGCTGAGAGGCCCGCTTCCTCCCTCGACTCTTGGGGATTGGCGGGGCGGCTTCCACCATGGTCGAGCTGTCCACTGAGAGGTTGGAGTCCGGAGTCGTGCTGGACACGGAGGTGTAGCCCACCGTGACCAGGGAAGGGCTGTTGCTGTGGTTGCATGACTCCGGTTGCTGGTGACTGTCCATGTGGCTGTACAGTTCCTCGACGGTGTGGAAGCTCTCGGAGCAGACGGTGCAGGAGTTCTTCTTTTCCCCGCCGTGCATCTGGTCCAGGTGGTTCATCAGGGAGGTCTCCTCCACAAAGAGCTCGTGGCAGTAGACACACTGGAGGGCCGCCCGGTCCTCGTTCGGGGAGCACTCGGGGTGGCACTCTGCAATGTGCTTCTGGAGGTCTTCCGGGAAGTCAAAGCCTTCCTCGCACTGACTGCACTTCTGAGTGTCCTTCATCTTCCAGTCCTCCATCCTGGAACCGGACTGGGAGCCGTCCTTGTTCCTCTCGTGAACCTGCATGTGTCCGTGTAAGGAACTAGAGGACAGGAACCCACGGCGACAAATGGCACATTTATATGGCTTGTTGGACGTGTGAGTCTTTAAGTGGATCTTGAGGTGATCACTTCTGGAGAAAGCGGCATCGCATTCACTGCAGTGGTACTTCTTGTCCCCGGTGTGGAGTTTGATGTGGCGATCTCGGCTCCGCTTGTGTTTGAACAGCCTACTGCAGTAAGTGCATTTGAAAGGCAGCTTGTCGCTGTGACTCTGCTCGTGGTGCTTCAGGTAGCTGAGACGGCTGAACGACTTGTCACAGAACTGGCATGGATAAGGGAGTCCAGGGCCACCTTCTTCCTCTCCAAAGTCGCAACCTTCTCCGTGGCTGGGGGAAGTCTGGTCCTTGCTCGAAGGTGAGGAAGCTGGCCAGGAGCAAGTGGGGTCATCTTCCACATCCACTCCATCTGCAACGAAAAGCATCAGAACATTTCATTTTCCATGTTGAGAGTTCAAGAGGGAGTTTACCGTACCACTGTGAGCGTGCTGTACACAGGGTGGGACCAACAAGAACCTTTCAGGGGAAAAAAAGAACAGAAAAGGAGAGAATATTTGAGTGGAACACTTTCAAATCTGAGCCCCAAGCTTTCATTCTACATTTACTCTTCACTGGATTGTAAAATGTAAAAAGATATTAAATAGTTCTGTGCCTAAATTACCCTTTTATTACTTTTTATCATTCTTCTTTAGAAGCAAGGTATGTATTATGCATTGACAATTTTATTAGAATGCAGATTTTAATATATTTAATGTTTCTTTTGTGTTCATTCTAAAATGATTTGCATATTATGTGAGCATCTGAAGGACCAAATGAAAAGAGGAAATATTACAGGAATGATTTAAAATTAATGCAGTCAACCCAGATGTCTAATATTTAATAAAATATTCCCTCTGAATTTTGCTTGTTTTTATATAAAAAGGCAATTCTGAAGACCAAAATCTTTCATGGGGTTCTTATTGATACAGACCTTATTGCATGCAGCAAAAAAATATTAAAAAGTAAGCACATGAAAGAAGACAGAAAACACAATAATAATTATGTCTTGTGTAATAAAAGACAACCAGGATTTCTTCAATAAGTGTACGATTCAAATAGCATAGGCCAGAAAATGGATTATTAGATGTTAGAAGGGTACTGCTAGATATTACATGTAGCTAGGATCAGCCAGGATCAAGAAAAAAATGAGTTTCACAAGGGCCAGATTGTAATAGTGTATTTTGTTTGGAAAGTTCAAGAGGTGGCCCACCATTTCTTCCTTTTGCAAAAGCTTCAGCAGCATGAACTTCCTTAGCCAAACAGGACCTGCACTTTGAGGTGAGCAGAGACAAAGCAACTTGTGAAAAACTGGAAACAGGAAAAGTGATAAATGATTATGCTAAATGCTGAAAGATTTATGGGTAACAAAGAGAAGACAAACAAGCCTGAAAGCCAGATATAATCTTAGCAAGTTATCCATAAAGTAACTCTGCTTTATATTAGGCGGTTTTTTAACCATGTTTGTAGCTAGTGTACACTCTTACTTCTGTCACTTTCTTAATATTCAAGTGGAAAATGAGACCTTCTCAAGTAGGTTGTAAAACCTCTTTCTGGCTTTTCAAAACAATCTATCATTCAGGATCAGAAGACACTTTAAAAGCTTTTCACTCTCCAAAGGAGCCAGATTTTTCATAAAGGCAGACAAGTAAAGACCATGGAGTGTGCCTGGTGGAGACAGTGATTCTATTCGAATAGTAGGTTCAATTAGAATATTATTGGGGTATTCTAATAAGATGCAACTAGAATATGATCAAATACATTTTAAAATTCTTCAAAGCTGAAGTTCACTAGCAAGCTATATTATTAACACAAAAGTAGAAACTGGCAAGCATTATGTAAACAAATTCCACGTCTGCTTTCTTTAAGGTAACAAGATTTTACTAGATTATCAACCTCTTGCTTATCCACAGGAAACAGATGAGGATCATTCCTTTCCTGCATCTAGAAACTGATGACAACACCATCTCACTATCAATGCCAGATGGCAACCATCTAACTCTGAGAAAACAACCAAACACCATTCCTGGATCCCTGCCCACTGCAACAGAGCTTCGCAATACAAGTTGAAAACCACATGATTTTGCATCCTCATTTATATATGTCTATAACCTAACATGTTTCCAGCATAAGAAAGAGTCTGACAATTGTGGGTGTGATTTCAATTTAAAGGTGAATGCACTTAAAGAATATATGCAGATAAACTCATCACCCAACGTACAGAGAAACAATTTTGAAAAATTAAAAACAAAAACAACTTCAATGATGGTCTAGCTTTTCCCTTAAAAGACATAAGCCACCTAAGGCTGGCAGCCCTAAAACAAACCAAAGTTTTGAAATATTTCCCCTAATTAAAAAGTTTACCCTCTATTAAATTTGCTCAGCATTCTAGGAAGAAAATCTACCACTTTTCACACATTCCTTGTTTAGGCTTACATCCTGTTGTTTCACTTAAAAATATTTTCAAACACATCATCTCATTTGTACAGTTGGGGAAAACACTGAATCAGAATTTGTCATGCATCTAGACTGAAAGAACAGAACTACTGAGCCTGAAAATTTAGCAAGTGAATTTATTATTAAATTGCAGATTATGCCCAGGCATGATATATTATTATACAAATGCACCAAGAATTATTGAGCACTAGACCATTACAAACATGACACCATGCTTAAATCAGGTTCTTGACTGTGGGCCATGCCTGACTATACCTCTTAAATACCTGTTCTCCTAAGCTTATACATTTCAAATATAGTCAAGTGAGCTGAGGGTCAGGATCAAGTTTTTACTCAAACCAAGATTCAAGGGAACTAGAAACCTTCTCTTCACTCTCTCTCCTGTCCCTATTACTTGGTCTTGGGAAAAAGAGGACGTGATAATCAAAGATGATGAGTCTTTGTAACTGATATACACGGAAATCACCTACCGGCTTCCTAAGGCTCAGGCGGAGGGATTGAGGGACACGCAGCAGAAGTAAAAAGTTTGAGCAGGGAATGCTACTTTTAGAAACATAAGCAAAGGTTTCACGAAAGGCTGATTTCTGTTTTAAAATCTAAATCGTAAAACGCTCATTTGCTAGTGTTGTAAGTGGGCCTTTTCTCCCTGGGATGCACAAGGAACTCACTGACAGGACTCCCAGGGGTGTTGATCCATGCTCTAAGGGTATCAGAATCTCCCCAGACTTTTGTGGTGTGTGGTGGTGTTGCCAACATTCTCCGAGGTCTACCCAAGTCTTTGAAAGCTACTCGTCCCCATTACCTTAAGCTTTTTGGCGTTCACAACACAAACTATGTTTAAATGGCTACTACAGACTTAAACAATTTCAATTTCTTTTTTTCATCTGGAAGAAAGTGTGGAGGATTCTTTCAACTCCCGTTACTGAGTCAACTTGGACTTTTTTACCCTTCGACACTCACTAAGTGCTGCTTCTTACAGAAGTGTGTTTCTGTGTTATGGCACGTTTTCTGCATTTCAATGTGAAATACTTAACATGTCCATGTTAAATTTTAATTTTTGGGGGATCAGTCACTTCACACTAGCTGACTCTCAGAGAGCTACAGCTCTTACAACGGGAAGAAGAAAACAACGACAACAACAACAACAACTTTGCTGGAAACCAGCTCCGTGGCCTAAAAGTCTATTTAAAGATGCAAATGTGTGTGCATAGTTAGTGCAGATGTTTTTCTACAGCAACTGTACTTGCTGAGTTTCACCATTTCCATAAAGCACATTAAAACAAGTGTGTGAACACTCGGAGATGAAAGTCTCGAACACTCCTGAGACTTTCAGTGGAAAGGAGAGCCGCCTGACTTTTCTCCAAGCAGACAGGAATGC
>NW_006773947.1:492812-510257 GCF_000442215.2 Lipotes vexillifer | reverse complement strand
GGAATGCCCATGATTCAGCAGCCTGAGTAAATAAAAGAGGTCCTTATTTCCTAATTTTGCTGGCTGGCCACACTGCAGCAGCCTCTGTGCTCCTGCCAAAGGGGATGCAGAACTGGAACTACACCCAGCAGCTGAAGGCCCGTCTTTGTTAGCCAGCCAGGCTTTCCCGACCATCTTCTGGCAACAAAACTGCCATATCCTGCAAGGAAGACCTCCATCTCGGGCTTGATGGTTCTCTAGTCTGCCTGAAAGGACGAAACAACAGATTTTGCTGGGTCTACGTCGGAGGATGACAGCTGGAAACTCAGTTAGCGGCAGAGCAACACCTGTTCGGTCATATTTATGGGGGAAAGTGCTCACTAACGGAAAAGTGAAGTCATACTAGAAGGAGGGATTGTGCAGGAAAAAAAAGACACCAGAGCACAAAGTACCTCTGTGACATGAGCCATCGCCCCTCATGTACCAACCTTGGAGGAGAGAGCAAAGATTGGCTATGATTTTACCCTGGCTACTGGGGGATGGACAGACGAACACACCCTGGGAAGGGCTGCTGGGTTGCCAAATGGGGGGCTGATAATGTCCGTCTACAGCCTGTCATCGTGGAAGAAAAATGCTGAGGGTCTGGCCATTCTTTGGCTTTCAAATCCAACTGAAGTAGCCGATAAAAAAATAAGGTCAAAGAAGGAGGAAGAGAAGATGCACAGGAAGGTTTAGGGTGATGCTAAAGCTTTTTAGTTTTGCACCATAAAGCATGTCTTAGTCTTAGGGTAAAGTACACGCTTCTGGAGGGCAGGGACCAAGCCTAATTTTAGAATGCTGACTCCAACAATATGGGCAATCCTGAAATTGTTAAGGAGAAAGTCAAGTAACAAAGTGGACTGACTCAGTGTACATGTTAAAGAAGTGATCCGAATCTCTGAAGTTATGGAAACTTCCAATACATTTGGTTCTTCATAGGGCTGGGCCCACGAGAAGCTGGCTTACTGATGTCCTTTTGCTACCTGAGCTCATTCATTGTAAAGTCAGAGTACTCACTAAACTGCCCTTGGGGACTCAGTATCATGTGCGTGCCAGTGCCACACAGCAAGATTTCTTTAACAGGGACAGGATTTACATCCCTGGTTACTTTTCAAGTGAGGAAAAGAAGCCCGAATACTGACAGCTCTGGTACCTCTCTTTTCGAAGAGCAATAACTCAGAATGAGAACTAAAAGTCCGGAGTCCGGAGTTTTATTTCTAGCTTCATAACTGACTTAGAGAGTGACCTGGCCAAGTCATTTAATCTGCCCCTACCTAGGTATTTCACCTGTAATATGAAGATAATAATTCTTTCTACTTACCCTCTGGGGTGTTACAAAGATTAGTGAATATTTCTAGGGCACCTATCATCGCTGAAGGAAAAGCTGCATATGTAAACAAAAAGACTTACATGTGTTGCATGCATTTACGTTTTCACATGTAAGCTTCTTAATGTGTACAGTATAAACATATTTTAACATTTTCTTTTCTTTAATTGAACCACTGGAATATCAGCTTTAGGGACTGGCCCAAATAGTGCCTTAAGCATTCACGGTTGTATATTCAGCCACCAAGAAAATAAAATATAAATTGTTGGTGATATCTAAAAGTTAATGGACCATAAATCCAAGTATTAAATTATTATACATATGATATAATCTTGGGCCTTTACTGACAGATAACCTTGGAACAAGTATTTTGCTATGTAATTCCAAAGCCAAGTGTGGACTTCGGAAATTACCTCTCTTATCCTTAAAACACTAGCAGTACAACCACTGCATTATTTAACCTCAAAATAAGTTCATTTAGTAGATGATTTTTTTTAAGCGTAGGACAGTAGGTGAAAGCATGAGACCAAAGCAAATTTCCAGGTTATTTCCTCCATTGGCTGAAAATGGTTCTTTCTGTCTACCAGCATGCTCTAGGAGCAGTTCTGAACTTTCATACTAGAGTTCATAGTCCTTTTCCCACTCATTAACTTAAGACACCTTAAGACAGTTAAACTGAGAATCCTGAGGGAAATATACAGGTATGCACAAAGGCTGAGAGAAGTTAGGTGCTATCAAGAGAGAACAATATTTTGAAATGTGTGTTTAACAGACACAGGTAACAAGGATATTTGTCATGTTAACCCAGAGCCATCACAGTAACAACTCTGCATCATCGTATTTAAAATCATCTCACCAAATTGCACAATACATTTTAAAGCAATGATCTAAATTGCTGAAGGATATGGTCATTCTAAATAAATCATTATGCGTTATTACACAATTGTTTCCTTTCATTCTCAACACAAGTGTCAACAGTTTTAGAAAGGCTGCAACTTTAATAATATAGCTATCATACTTTTTAAAAAAATCAACTGTCCCACATTAAATTCACTCCTTTGTCATGTAACTTATTTAACTACTTGAAAAGGAATATTCTTTACTGGGTGTTCAAAAGAGAAAAGTGAACTTTAAAATTACTTATAATTCACAGACGCTTTTAAATCCTGTAATATTACAAACTGTTCTGGAAGGACCAATTAAATGCATTAACAGTTAGGTTAGGAGGGAAAAGGGTGGTCACTCATTAATGATAGCAGCTGTGGGAGCTGCAGTTGGAGGAACACATTTTTTTAACACAGTCAAGATGAATTCCAGATATCAGAGCCCAGAGGTTATTTTTTTTCCTTTCAATACTCCCTAATAAAAAAAGAGGCTCACTTTCCCCAACAATCCTTTAATGCTTTGGATGAGCCAAAGAGATAAGTTGGTATCACCCCTGCACTGTCCTCCTTAGGTAATCCTGGGCTTTATATCCAAGCTGTTTCTTTCACCAGACACAGTTCTGTTACGTGTGCGGAGAAGTAGAAATGTTTCGCTTGCTGTTGCTTCAAGTTCATTTGAACAGACGGAGCTCAATGAATTCCATCTTCCGCCGCCAGATTAAACAGAAAACAGTGCATTCTTAAGCAGTTCACACTTAACTCCACCTCTCAAATCAGAGGAAAAAGCTGACGTGAAACCAGTTAAAGAACAGTCATCGTCTCTCTCACGGAAACTGAGACGTGTTTCTGAAGCCAGACCGAAGGAAAAGCGGTTTCCAGTTACGTGGCGGGGTGAGCACAGCTTTGCTGTTTCCATCTCTTGGCTCACTTAAAAATATATATAACTAATGATAAGCACCAACCTCTTGGCGTTCAGTAATTGGCAATCATATGCTACACATCTGTTTACAGTACTGTGGCTGTGAGCGTTCTACATCATTTAATGTATTTATCTCTCCTTTAATAATGACAGCCATCATCACGGTGAATTTCCCAAGTCTGTTTTCTTTTTATCTCAACTATTTTGAGTTAAAAGGCGTGTTTTCGTTAGTTAGAAGTCTTGTATTTATATATGACCTCATACCACAAAGAATTTGAAGCCCTTCTTCATTGCTTATTTCATTTATTCATTCATATAACCAACATTTATTAAACACCTACTACGTGTTTAGGTCTGCTAACTAGCTTATGAACTCTAGAAATTACTTTTTTTTTTTTTCAAGTCTTGGCCTCTGGGCTTCCCTGGTGGCGCAGTGGTTGACAGTCCGCCTGCCGATGCAGGGGGCACGGGTTCGTGCCCCGGTCCAGGAAGATCCCACATGACGCGGAAAGGCTGGGCCCGTGAGCCATGGCCGCTGAGCCTGCGCGTCCGGAGCCTGTGTTCCGCAACGGGAGAGGCCACAACAGTGAGAGGCCCGCGTACCGCAAAAAAAAAAATAGAAAAAAGAAAAAAAAAGTTTCGGCCTCCTTGTCTATAATGTCAGAAAAATTCCAGCCTTCCCCATAGTTGATATAATAAGAATCAAACATGACATTGTATGAAAGAGCTTTCTGAACTGCTACAATATAAACATGTACTAAATTATTACTACTACTCTAAAAGTCAAAGTTACCGTTAAGTTATAACTGATAAATGTGAAAACATTACAGAGGAATAAAAATTAACTATAATTTAGTGGTTGCTTTCTTCATATTGAAATTCTAAGAATTTTAAAGGACTTAAAAGGCATTTTTGTTTAAAAATAAGAAGTAGGAATTGAGTTCCCTGCCAGTCCAGTGGTTAGGACTCTGTGCTTTCACTGCTGAGGGCCCGGCTTCAATCTCTGGTCAGGGAACTAAAATTCCACCAGCCATGTGGCCAAAAATTAAATTAAAAAAAATAAACCAAAATACCAAAAAAATATCTGAACGCTAATAGTAGTTAGCTTGAAAATCAATGTGCAGGAGCTCATTCTTTAATAGCGGCACACACTGGCAAGCTGTGATTAATTCATTAGTGGAATAAAATCCCCACAATGGGATGGCTTGCATTCAAAATCTTGAAGCCACATCCCATAGTTCTGACTCCAGCCCAATATCTCACTATTTTACCTGTTTAGAAATTTCTCGAGGGCAAATTCTACTTTGCTTCAAAATCCTTTGCTCTAGTGTGAAATATACCTATCAAGCTTTGAAAATATAGCCACACCTTTTGAAATATACTCAGCAAATTTCTCAGTGCTACCATGTTAATCATTAGTAATTTTAAATTAACCTCTTCACTGGGGTAGCATAACATAAAAGGGATTCTTCCACTAAGCAAACTAAGTTTGAAAATGGCTTCATCAGTGAATGATGGACCTCAGAAAAATCATTCCACCATGTTAATGGTTTTTCGAAGAATTGCCCTACACACTAGAATTTTTAAACAAAGAGATCAAATTCTGTATTTCAAAGAGGAGTCTGGTCTATGAGAATGTTTTGTCATGTTGAACTCTACTGAATACTTTCCAACATGTAGGCTTTTGTCCAAGGCTGGCGAACTTTTGGTCACAAGGAATTATAACAGTCCTGAAATGGTGTTCACTCGAGCTGAATTTCACCTGTATTATATCCATGGCAGCAGTAAAGCTGACAGGAATATTTGGCAGTCTAAAAAGGCCACACCATATACTTCACTGCAGATAAAGCCACTGGAGAATACAAAAGTGTTGAAAGGCTAAAATTTAATTAATGACCAATTAGCACCCCCTGTGGGTTCATTGTGCAGTAAAGTGATAAATACGGTGTGCTATTATAGAAAAAGCTGTTACAAAGATTAGGGGGGAAATATTACAATTATCCATTTGGTATTATAATACGGTGGACATCAGTGTTCTTGATTTTGATGTTCGTGTGTCTAAAATATGATAGGAATTCATAAGATCTGGGACAAATAATCATTTTTTATTTTAAGGCAAAGACTGTCTCACACAAGTTGTCAGGCTGAAGTAGGAAAGCTAGTGAGTGCACGTAGCCAACCACACAGCAGCTGCAACTCAAACAAGTTTGTGTTGCCTACTCCTCAACCAGTGTTTATGCATTTTATGAGGAAGTTATATGCTACGGTGGTATTTAAAAATTGGGAGGATGCTACACTCTCTTGAGATTTTATGCATATGTCGAGATCTACAGGACAAATTGCCAATGCGTCCTCACAGGACAGAATTTCTATGGTGTTTCAATAGAATCATTAACTTTCACATCACTAACTTTCATCATTAACTTTTACGTAGTAAAACTAAAACTGAAAAGTGATGCTAGATCCCAAGTAACACAAATGATATAAGGAGTCATTAATTTTATTTTTTTTAACGATTTTTTTGATGTGGACCATTTTTAAAGTCTTTATTGAATCTGTTACAATATTACTTTTGATTTATGTTTTGGTGTTTTGGCTGTGAGGCATGTGGGATCTTAGCTCCCCGACCAGGGATCGAACTCGCACCCTGTGCAGTGGAAGGCAAAGTCTTAACCACTGGACCGCCAGGGAAATCCCAGGAGTCATCTATTTTAAATGAGGTAATGTTTATAAACTGCAAAGGACAAAAGCATGTTCTTAAAATAACTCTAATTAGGGCATAACAAAGTATTTCTACACAGATCATTAATATCGGTATGCTTATTCATGTCGTTGTTTTTTTTCATTTACCTAATTAGGCAAAATTTGAAAGAGGCAATCCTGAAAATAATGCTGATTATCAATTTAATGGATTTTCCAGGTACCTTATTCTCCCTTTGTTTTCTATTTCTCACTTTTGGTTCAATTTACTCTTCCCTAGAATGAATATAAAAATAAAATTCAAACCAGTTCATTCTATCATTTTTTCTCTTGTTAACAGTCCTGGTAATTTATTTATGGGAACCAGTACTAGTCAAAAGTATGGCACGGGCTATGTGTGCATGTATATTTTTATGCAGGACTGACTGATGTTCAGAACAGACTTAATGATTTATGTTAAATCAAGGCATACATTTTTGAAATATCTTTGCTATTTCTCACTGCAAAGTATTCATCATAGTAATTTGCCACTTAATATGAGTAAATGTGCAATCATGTCTTAACGAAACACTTCATTAGGGGAAGTCTTTATGATGCTATTTTTTTTACCGATTAATATATATTACATATAATTATATTATTTTATTAAATTATATATTTTGTATACTCAATTATAGTTTACACATATGTGTGTATATAACTGTACTAAAATATATGTGTATGTATATATACATGTGTGTTTATATATATGTGTGTGTGTTATGTATATATGTCTGTTTATATATGTAACTAAGATGAAGTTTCTTGCCAAATATCCGAAAACTGGTGACAGAGTCAGTCCTTAAAAGCCCCATGGTACCTCCAAGTAATTCTATTTCATTTTGCCTAAATCCAAGATAATTTTAACATAACAAAACAATGTATAAGAAAAGAATACAAGGCAGTGTGGCCACAGTAACAAGAGAGTTAAGAGGCTGGTCGGAGTCTGGGAGCCTTGGAGACTCCATCTGCACTTGTTTCACAAGGACATAAAGACCCCTATCCCTCCAGCACCCAACACAGAGGACACAAAATTCCACCGAAAACTGAGCCTACTAATACGATGTAAATAAGAGTAAATTAAGAAACTCTAGTCAGATAATAAAGAATTTGACATGTAACTGCTTAGTTCACATGTGAAATGCACCTATTCTGAGTAAGTTTCATAGAGAAATTTACAGCACTGTTTGTTTTTGTTTTATTTGCTTTTGAAAAGGGAAATATGGATAGCATGTATCTGTATTTCCAAGGCTTACTGACCCTTGCAAAATCATGTCTCCAATACCCAAAGACATAAAACTGACTAGCACAGTTCTGGGATCTTGATTGACTCAATGTTGTCTGTAAGAAAGCGCTGGTTTCTGAATCTTCACAAAGCCTCCTCCCACATCTAAGCTGTACTCTTTTCTCTTAAGATGGCCTGATGTTGTTTGGCATGGGTTATGCATACCTCTGGGTCTGACTTGAGGGATCAAAGGAAAGAAAATAAATGAATTTGATTGAAGCCTACACGGAGGAAAAAAACTCAAGGCTGTCACTCCTATCTTTTCATATATATGAAACATTAGATTTAAGATCTGTGAGAAGTCTTAGTCTTTAGGGAAAAACAAGTGCTAATCTTACGGATGAACACACAGATTGGTGAGGATGAGTAACAGGTTATAATCCTGCACTAACAATAGGATCTGATGGGGGCACTAGAACCCAAGCCCAAGTGCCCCCGTGTCCAGGCAAGCAGCTTGGTCTATGTGTCAGGTAACTCTCCCAGAGTCCGTCCTTCCCTACCCTCCCACTGAAACAACAACTGCCTCAAATGCCACCCAGTTATGTAGTTTCTATGGGTAAGTGAGTGAACTTAAAATAGTGTTTCACATTATTCTCTTTGGTTGTTGTTGTTAAAGATTTCATTGTGGTTTTCTTTTCCTACTACAAAACCAACTTATGCCAATTGACATACGTGTACACGCATGTATAGAGGAAAACAAAAACCTAACAATTCTATGAACCTGTAATCTGCTGTTGACACATCATGACAGCTTATTTCTTACC
This sequence comes from Lipotes vexillifer, assembly GCF_000442215.2. Lineage (NCBI taxonomy): Eukaryota > Metazoa > Chordata > Mammalia > Artiodactyla > Lipotidae > Lipotes > Lipotes vexillifer. The sequence goes on along the minus strand of NW_006773947.1, from coordinate 502,321 downwards.
TTATTTTTACTTCTGGCTACTAGCTAGAAAAATCACATACACACACATACACACACACACACACACACACACACACACACACATACACACACACACCCCTCTGGTTTTCCTTAACAATCTCTCTCCCCATCCGTCTCTTCCTTCCATCCTCTCCTCTGAGGGGAGTGGTTTGGTTGGGTCAGGTATTGGCAAATAAAAGCAGAAGAAAAGGTTCCATCAAATTAGCACACGGTCAACTTCACCTTCCTCATGCTCTTGCCTCTGGAACCACAATTCCTGCCACTCATCCAATGAGGGATACAACAAAGGGTCCTCCTCACCTTCCTCTAAGCTCCCCTTCCTCTGTGATTACTGCGGCTACCATGACTTCACACAACGAAACCAAAGGCCGACCCTCTGCCCCAACCAGATGACTGAGGGCAGCGTTTCTTAGCATAATCCACCGACCACCTGCTCCCCAGTCACCTGAACTGTGGTTGAAAATGCAAACTCCCGCACATACCGCCCTGCCCAGGTCTACTGACTCTGAACTCCTAGCGATGGGGCTCAGAAATCCTCATTTTTAGCAAGCTTTTAGGGTGCTTCCCCGGTATTACTGAGTTTGAAAACCACTGTAGTCTTTTATCGCCTCTGAATCATTGAAATCCTCTGCTTCAAGTTTGCTCCGCTTGGCTGTGCCTTTTCCACATTTGCTGCTCCGCACTAGAGCAAGGGAGACGGAGAGCTTTCTCTCCCTCACTCAGAGACCAAAATGAATCCCAGTTCTTCCAAGAAGCAGCCTTTCCAGAAAGCAAAGGACATCATTATCCTTTGCCTTCCCATCCCTTAACATTGCCTCCTCCCACTACGAGTAGGACTCCAAGCTTCAAATCTTTTCAGTATCGAGTTCAACTACCTCCCATAAGTCACTTCCTCTCTATAGAAGAGTGTTGTTGGCCGCAGCCTGTGAATTTCTAGGAAAAGACAGTAACCATTTTGAAGCGTTATAAAGTTCCAAGTACATAAAGGCTGGATGTTACATGATTAGGATACGAAGTTGTGAGTAAACAGCTCCTTTCAAACGTGAACATGGAAAGGTCTATCTCCTAAACTTTGGTGGGTAATTACTTTCAGGCTGCATTAGCTTGATGAGAAAATATCAATAGGCTATGAAATGCTGCTCACCCTGTGAACCATTTCAAAGAATGAAGGTCGTCATAAAACTGAAGACAAGGCAAGTGAATAAGTGAAGGAGGAGGAGGGGAAGAGGGAAGGGGGCTTCCGAAGATCAGCAATTCTCTTTCTCCACTCAGGAAGGCGTGGCTAGGATTGCTGATTAAATGCCTTAAGTTTGGCCCCCTCTCGAACCCGTAGATATCTTGTTTTTTGCACTGGCTCCTATCAGTTGCTGGCAACTTCCTGGGTTCTGCACGTAAGTGCGGAATGCCATACAGTAAATTAAGCCTTCTGCTGTCAGAGCTGGAAACAGGAGGGGAGTAGAAAAATAGCTTGATCTCAAATGATTTTTATTGGCTTCATTTACATCCTGTTTAAGGTCTTCTGAGTAGCTCAGGGTGTCTTATCTCTGGCTACCAGGGGGTATTTTGCAGTCAAAGCAGTTAACATACTTCTCTCTCCCTCCCCTCCTATTCCTTTCCCTCAAGCTCTCTTTTTTTTCAAGCCATCTTATCACACACATCTCTTCATTCTGAGGAGAACCCATACTTATCAGAAGCAGTGTGCTCTATTGTCTTTTGGGGCTCTTAGAGACAAATGAAAGTTGAAGTCAGAAGAAAATCAGTTAACCTCTCTACTCAGTCTGGAGATACTCAGGACTGTCTCACTTTTCTGAGTGCTAAATGGTATGAGAAACATTCCCCTGTAATGTACATGCATGCAGAACAGCTGCCCCTATCAGATTAAGAAGAGCAGGAACAAAGTTGCCGGGTACTAAATTGCATAATGACGCTATCCCAGGAAGAGGAAGCTTCAATAATCTAGCAGGAAAAAAAAGCAAACAGAAACTAAAAGACAGTGAGGGCAAGTGAGAAACAGTAGTTGAGAGAGGAGGCACTTCTTTCCAGAGGCACCTGAATGCTAACCGTGCGGTCCACACAAACACTAGGTGGTTATTAGAAACGTATGCAGTACACACCTTCTCCGGTAGCAGCACACACAACATTATTCAAATCTCTTCAAGAATCACACGGTCTGCCGGGGAAACCAAATATTGAGGGGCTTGATCCTTCTGTTATAAACTCTGTAGCAATAGCCCACAACCCGGGTACACCTTGGAATTGTCCGAGGAGCTTTAAAAAATACTGGGTCCCTGCCCACACCAACTAAATCAGACTCTCTTAGGGTCGGGGGTGGGGGGCCCTGGGGAAAGCAGTCAAGGTTGACAACCACTGCCTTAGACTACCAGCGGTCAATTTGCAAAACCCCATGGAAGGCAGTCTAAGAGCCAGACTCTACAAAAACAAATCCCTTTATTGTCTGGGCTCCCTACACCAGCACAGGGGGAAGTTTTCTGCATACTTTGGGTCAAATGCAATGAACCAGATTTTTTTTTTTTTTTTTTTTTTTAAGTTACAGGAAGCAACACTGAACACTCCAATCACTCACCATTATTCCCTGTGAAACAGCAATACGTGAACGGTTATTAGGCATCTCACCTGTGTGTTTTATATTCCTTTTAAAAATTCCCATTCCTCTTCTCCTTCATCCCCCAGCACCCCATGGGCTCCTTTATATTAGTGATAACCCCATCCTTTCACCTGCGGTGAAGGCTCTCTTAATTGTCCATTATCTTAGTGTGTCAGCACAAAGGAGCAGAGACGGAATCCTCGTCCAAACGGTTTCACCTCCCTCTCCTGAGAGTGATGCCCTTGTCAAGGCATTAAAAACACGAAAACCTGCCACTTATCAGAATTGTATTTGAATCGAACCACTGTCCTTGAAAACTGTAGGCAGGAGATGGTATCAAACGGCAGCACATTGCCAGCTCCGGTTCTACGGAGGCTGGAACAACCTGCAAAGATACCATCCAAACTTTGCCATGAGTCCCTCATAATGGAATTACAGGTAACAGTGAAAACATGTTCCCTGATTTTTTTAAGTGTTAAATACAAAGGAATTCCTGGGTCAGATTGCTCACGAAGGCAAAGTTAACAGTTCCAAGCCCTAGGACGCCTTTGACTGTAAACTCATGGAGGAACCAAACCATAAAACCCTTCTAATTACTCCAGGCCTCCGATTCTTACAAACATTAAGTCAAGGCTATGAAAACATCACATTTATCTTGTTATAATGAGGGGGGGTGGTGGGGAAATGAGCACATCTTTAGTGATCCTATGGACAGATTCGAAAACAAAGCACGTTCTAGATAGCATCTAAGCACAAAAATGAAAGAAAAAAATACATTATTTTCAAGTATTCACGTCATTTTATGTGATGTACATTTCTCTGTATTTCCTTGCCACTTTTGATATTTCTTTCTTACTCAATTCAAACCCACACTGCCTTAGGAAAAAAAACGAATTTATGTGTGCTTTTAACAAGTAAACAAGTGTACAAATTAATTCAGAGAACAGTCATTTTGAAAATTTTCTATATTTAATGTGCACTGCAGTTAAACTACTTTTTCTGTACAAATTAATTTACTGCATCAGTGATCGATGTTTATGTTTAGGCAATTTTATTTCTCAGTATGGTAAAATTAGACCTAATAGTTGCAACCTGTTATGTCCAATCTGTCACTGAAATTCAAATTGCCTTTTTCCTATTATTCAAGGAGCAATTTGGAGGAATTAAAGCCATCTAAAAACGGAAGACAAACAATTCTCTGTAAGGACTCAATAGTCTGTGTCATCAACCAAATCCACACCCCCGTGATCTCTCCAAAGCAGGTTCTTTCGACGTGGTTTTTCTGAGGTTCTCAAACTTTCATGTCTGCCAAGCCATACAGGAGGAAATTTAAGGATAAACTAAAAGTTGTCTCCTAACAATGTTCAGCCTTCGAGAGAAGTAACCTAAAATTCGAAGATTTTGTTGACTCCAAAATACCAGCTACAACCTATAAAATACTAAACCCCAACCTTCACAGCTAATATATGTGCCACATCCTATTTTTCCTTTGGCTTTATCTACAGATATGTTCCCTAGGTTTTTTTTTTTTTTTTTCCTTGCAAAATAAGTTTAATTCACAATTTTCTTTCTTACTGGGGCAGATTCAGTAACTGAGATGCCTAAGATTTAAAGTTTGCAGCGATGGAAGTTCGGATTGGGAAGAGGCCTACTTTACAAACAATTTCCGTTTTGCTTGGTTTTTCTCATTGCTTAGTTACAGGTTTGACCCTATGTAGTGGTTAATGCTTCTCTATTCTCTGAATGCAAATGATGTGTCTAAATGGAGATGCTGGGAGGGGACACACTAAAAACTGGGGCAAAGCTATCAGGGCCCTCACCTGCGAGAGACAGGAAGATCTCTAATCAGGATCCAAGTATAAGGTGACACAATCATATCGTGTCCAATATTTTATACCATCATCTTATGATATGCTCTCAGTAGATTTTTGGTTTCTTCAACAGAAGGGCCCCAAATCAATTGTTAAGATAATCATCACTAGGTACAAGAGAATTGCTGAAAATATTTCTTTGGTAACACCCCCCTAGCTGCCATCTTCGACCCCCTAATCCACCTTCCCCAAAAGAGTTTCTGTTGATTATAGGGAGATTACACTTAGATTTGGGGATGCTTCATCGTGATGGGATAACCTCAGTTTTCTTGTATGGTTGAGTTTCTACATTATCAGTGAAAGCCTGACAATTTCTATCAAGCCAACCATCTTTTTAGCTTCACAGTGGCCAATGACTAGTTTGAATTTCTTCTTGCTCACCTCTTTCTGGGCTGAAATAGCTGAAGGAAATGATAGTCCTGCTTCAATTTAAGCCTACTTAATGTCACATGTGGCCTCAGCCTATATGCTATTCACTAGTCTCCAGGGAATACCAGCTTTGCCCCCCAACTCCCACCCCAGACAGGGCAAAGGAGAAAAATCCCAAGGAACTCTTCCTGCACTGACACATTTACACACAGCTTTCTCTCTAGATGGAGATAAGAGGACACAATCAAAAGGAGTAATTATTCGTTCAGAACTACATACCAAAACTCAGTCATTCCATATCAGCCGACCTAGTACTGAAATAAATGAAGTAAAACTAACATGAATATCTTTCCTTTGCTTGCTTTCTCTCTCTCTTTTTAACTTTTCCATTATCACTTTTTCTAAGACAAACTCATTTCCCCAGACAATTGCTTAGATCATCAGGCTGATTAGTAATTTTACTTCAAGGCAGGGCTGATTAATGTGGATTATGCAACTGATTAATACTGTTACTACAGCACACATCCAAGTGAGCTCTGAGTGTCTTGTTTTCCAATTTTTAAAAAAATTATTGAAATGGGTTCTAATTAATGTGACTTGGTCTTTTTAAGTTTGGAGAACATCATCATAATGTGAAATTGAGGATTTATCTGTCCTTTTTTGGCTTTCTCGATCCCGAAGAACTAAGAAAGAACAAATGAAAACTGAACATATTGATATACAGCATTTCAAAATTCAGGGCTATGATAGTAAGAATCTATTGTTCACCTACAGAAATGCCTTGACTTCAAAATGCCAAATTTGTAAATGTTGTAGATGAATGAACTCCACCTTCTCACGCTCCACCAGTGGTGGGAGTCCTCACCACGGTCCACTAACCCACCACAAGTCTCCTTTCCTCCCAACAGCGATGAACAGAGGTCATTACATCCATCCCACCCTCTAGCAACACCTCCCGGGTACCCCAGCATCACACTTGCCCTGATGGTGCAGAAGTCTTCTTGCTGTCAACTTCCCCAGAGAAGTTCAAATACTCAAGTGTGTGCACATGCACACACACACACACACACTCTCTCTCTCTCTCTCTCTCTCTCTCTCTCTCTCCTCTCTCTTCTATCTGCCCCACTTCCTGTGTACTTACAGCTACTCCTCTATACCAAGCCTGGCATTTGCAGAAGCCTAAGCCCTCACAGAGACTCTTACCTCCACAGCTTCTGCTCAGCCACTCTCTGGGACAGAAGCCACTGGTGCTCAAAATCCTGGCCCTCACAAGAGTTCCCGGCCCCTTGTGGCCCTCCTGTTCTAGAGGAGCCAGGGAATGCTCTACTCCCAGAGCTTATGAAACACAGGAAAAGGGACCAGGAGTCCCTGTTCCTGCAGGGAATCCTGGAGAAATGCGAGTCTGGCTTCCTCAGTGAAGACTGAGAATTCAGATTCCCACTGAAACAATGCTTACGGCTTATTGTTCAATTCACTGTTTAGTTATGAGCAGCCTCTAGCACAAACCAGAGATACCTTTAAGAGAACAACCAAAGGCAATCCCTCTAAGAGGATAAATTCCAAAAGGTACCCTCCTTATAGAAGAACTATAAAAAGTGTCCCTTCCACGGGTTGGCTGCAAGCACTGCTGGATTTCTGTCCCTTCACTCTGCTTTTGGGACCTTTGTGACATTCACAAACTGTGTGTGTGATTCTCTACTGTAAACCTCACGTGTTTTTTTAAAAAAATGGGCTAACCGAAGAACCTAATCCCCATTTACTGCATGTTCCGTTGGAAAACGTGTGACGAATTCCATTGGGAACCACTTATAAACTTTTGGTGATTTTGAAAACTGCAGAAAACAAATGAATTGCCTTGGCTCGAGCCAGTCTTTATTGATCTCATTATCTCAAGTATGCCAAGTTGTTTAGTCTCAGCATGTCTCTTCTGAAAAGAGAATTTTAAAAAATTCCATTAATTTTATTGTGGGTCATCAGTGAATACTTTTTATAATGTGTAATTCCTTGACGATGTATCTTTGAGCTCATCTTTTTTTGTCCTAAGCTTCCTACATTCACTCTGCAGATGGGAGAGGTGGCTTAGTTGAGGGAAAACAGTCTCAATTATTCTCCTAACTCATTCGAGTCTACTTATTCGTGCTTCCAACCATTCATCCATCAAACGGACATGTGCTAGGCACTGAGATTTAAAGGTATACAAAATGCCATCTTTACCCACTCTTGGTTATGGGTAACCAATAGCTCTTGGTACAGAGCTATTTAAAACGTACATCTGTTTTTTAAAGGTGTGTGCTCTTTATGAAAAAGACTTTGTATTAAATGAGTCTGTTGCTCAAAAGCTAATATACTTCATTCATATTTTGTGAATATTCAAAATACATAAAGTTCCTTAGTATGAGAACATAGAATATAACACCACAACCAATTATAGGGGTAGATTAACTTTATAAGATAGACAAGAATCATTCTCTTTTTTAGATTTATTTTTTGTTTTATCCTGTTTTTTTTTCCTCCAGCTAATGTGTAGGCTATATTTTATATTGTTATTATGAACAAAGATTTATCAAAGCCCTTAAATGTAGCTACTATTGTTAAGACTATAATAATTAAGTAAAAGTTATTCAGTCCCATCCGCTTGAAGCTTCAGTTATTGCTTGGGGTTATGGCATTTGCATTAGTCTTCTTGCTACCGTCCCTCTGCCATCTCTTAAAGGTATGTTTTGCTTTCTGGTGAATTTCCCAACCTTCTCTCTTACTAGCAGGTTACCTTAGAGTGAGTTCAACATGAGCATTGATTTCTTCCCCCACCTAAGAGAGGATTTTGTTCAATTATCACTGATGTTTTCTCTCTCCCCTTTGTCACCTCTCTTGCCCAAAGTCTTGACCATATCCTTCCCTGCGGCCGTGGTCACATGACCTTCTGCTTGCCATTCCAAGGGAAGGGTTTCTGTAGTGCCGCTCATTCCGTGGACCTTCCTATTTGACAACGCTCACTAATTCTCAGATTACTTCTTCTTTCACCTAATTTTCATTTGGACAAAGGTAATTTTGAGGCCCGTCAAATGAACGAGGGGATAAATTTTCAGGTGTGTCCTGTCAGTCTCGCTCTTCTGATCCACTCATAAACTTCACAATGATATCCTGAGTACCTAGTTATGGGTGAGACTCTGTACCTGGCACAGTAGGTACAGAGTTGACCAAGACACTGAACAGTTCACTGACTAATAAAATGGGGGAGGCACACATGCAAACATACAATTACAACACAGTGGGGTCAGGAACAGAACAGAAGCCTCGACAGAACTACTGCGGGTGCTCCGTGGAGGAAGTGTCAAGTACATCTCGGAGGATGTAGAAAGGCCACCCGAGGATGTGTTGAGCTGGACCCTAAAAAAATAATCAGGAGTTTTCCAGGTATAGACAAGTTCACTCCAGGCAGAATTGTACATACATCCAGAATCGTATGTACAAAAGCAAAAACTGTGTTATCAGGGAGCCAATACTGGTGTCAAATGACTAGATAGAAGAACTTAGACTTGGCTGTGCATTAAAATCACCTGGAGATTTTTTTTTTTTTTTAAAAACCTGATGCCTGTATCCCATCGCCCAGAAATTCTAATTATATTGGGCTGGGGATGAGGTTTAGATCAGTATTTTTTAAAGTTTCTTAGGGGATGTTAACAGGCAGCCAGGATCTGGACTAGAGCATAGAGTTTGTGGGAAGAAATGGCGGAAGACATTGCTCCCTCCATACAGAGCCAGGACGCAGCTCATGACAGACTTGCCTATCAAGCTAAGGGCCTGGAGTTGATTTGGAAGCACAGAGAGCTGTGAGAGGACTTTAACCATCAGAGATGGGACTCCACCAGAGCCCTCTGGATTGGGAGGGACTGGATGAAAGCAAGAGGCAGGGAGTATACTTCTGAGGCTATGGCAATGGCCCAGGTAAGAGATGGAAAAACCGAATCCAAAAAACTAGCCCTGGTGATAGAGTGGAGGGGATGCATTCACTTGTTTAGAAAAAGAGATCCAAAAGATTCAGTGACTAATCGTGCATGATTAGTGAAGGAGAAATCCCTGTGTTGTCTATTCCTCCTAATTCCCCGCCATTTATCCTGCTATTGTCACTACATGACTGGTTAGTGCAACTGTCTGCAAGAAGGATAAGGTCATAGTTTCGAACCCCATTTGTAAGAAACAACTGTACTCCATTTCAGTGTCACAGACTTCCTTTCTAATTAAAGCCAGCTATCTTGAAACTGTACACACACATGCACACACACACACATGCACGTGTCAAAGGGAGGTCAAAAGAAGACTCTAGCTGGTTAGATTAGAACAAAGTAGTCACCCCTATAAAAAGTAGGGAGCTTTACATGTATGTCCTACTGATGCAAGGTCAACAACAACAAGTTTGAACCTAAAATACATGATATGCCAATGAAACACTGTCTAGTAAGAATACAGGCAAAAGTGACAACTACAGAATACTGAAGCACAAACAATTCAATTCTGTGTTAACATTCCTTTCTGTCCTGGATCTCCTGGAAAAGTCTTTGCAATAAGGAATGTATACTGTGATGTTATCAATTATGTAGTGGCCATTTTAAAATGTAAACTTCTCCATCTGGACTTTTAGGGAAA
>NW_006773947.1:484802-492341 GCF_000442215.2 Lipotes vexillifer | reverse complement strand
AGGGAAAGATACCTTTATGGTTTTCTGAATAATTTGAGTTCAGGAACTTCCCTGGCGGTCCACTGGTTAAGACTCCGTCTTCCAATGCAGGGGGCATGGGTTTGATGGGGCGAGGAACTAAGATCCCACATTATGCAAGGTGTGGCCAAAAATTAAAAAACAAACAAAGTTATAAAAATGAAGCAAAAAATAATAGAAATAAATAATTTGAGTGAGCACAGATATTTTGAAAAGCCATATTGATATCCACAACAATCTCTTTATACTGTATACTTTTCTAATTTTAACTAGATAAAGAACTTTGAGGAATTCCCCGGTCCGTCCAGTGGTTAGGGCTCTGAGCTTCCACTGCAGGGGGCATGAGTTCAATCCTTGGTAGGGGAACTAAGATCCCGCACGCTGCGTGGCAAAAAAAAAATAATTAATTAATTTTAAAAATAAAATAAAATAAAAGGATAAACTTTGTGTTAAAAAAAAGAACTTTGTATAACCTTTACATACCTCTCCCACTTACTTACTCCAATAATTAGCCATTAATAACAGAGTATAAGTATGTACGGTCCTGTGGGCATTGGCACATGTCTACAAATTTTCTTCTGTCTTATGTGGATAATGTTACAAGTGTTACAAGCATTCTTTAAAATCCAAGTTATAATCACCAACACTTATTGAACACCTACTAAATGCTTAATTTACATTAAGCTTAATTTAAATTAATCAATATATTTTAGGCGGGTCTGGCAAACTAGGCTTGCAAGGTAAATGCATCTGTTTTTGTACATAAAGTTTTACTGGAACACAACCATGTTCATACATTTACATAGGAGCATGAGTTGCTCAATATGGCAGAGGTGACTACTTGTGACAGAAGCCATAATGGCCCACAGAACCTAAAATAATGACTATCTTGACTTTTACAGATAAAGTTTGCCAGCCCCTGTATTATATAGCATTGTCCTAAAATGTATTGACCACTCTCTCTCATATACTAAGAAGAAATATTTATGACATCATATTTCTTTGCTTTTGCCATCTGCTGTCTTTGTGGAAATAAAAGAATTGGAGTCTGCCTAAAACTGACTGAAATATCACACTTTGGGGTGGGGGGAGGGTGTAGAGGCTGGTAATTACATTCTGAAGCAAACTATATTCTAACTCTGACTACATAAATTTAACTCTGCGGATGACTGTTAAGGGATTTCATCCTTCAGTCATTTTCCATTTGGCCATTGCTCTTTTAGTTACATATTCCATTAATCCTTCCCACTAAGCAAGTCTTTGCTTCTAGAATCTATTGTAGAATTGTGACTGGGTAGCCAAAAATAGTCACCCCTCAGCTTTCAGCAAGTGTCCAATACCAGATATATAAATTATCATTGGAGATTTGTTTGCCAGATTCTACTGTGGAACGGATCTGAAGTAAGCTATTTTTGCTTATTTGGGGCCCCGCTTCTTTAAAACTGTGGTATTTTAAAGTTAGTCAGCATTTGTTCCTTTCACTCCCATAAGAACTACCGCTATATGCCTTCAGCAAAGACCGTAACAATCTTTCACCTATTGGCCTTAGAGATTAATGTCTGTGTGCGTGCCAGATTCTTCAGAAACTAGCTGCCAAACATGTTATCTTCTAAACAGTGAGCTCTGATCTTATCACTCCCTTCTGTAAAATGCCCTGGCATTCAGGAAACCATGCTGTTGATATGTGAATCATACAAGTTTTACAGGCTTTGATTTTGCTTTCCCTCAAACACCATAATTTCCATGCCCTATTCCAATAGCGATTGTTTGGCCATCTTGAAATTTAAGGCGAGGCGTCTTAGGCAGAAATCATTGTACTTCCATTTGGTTAAAAGTAATTATGAGAGTAAGGGATTCTTAAGTGAAAAGTTCAAAAAATGTATTAAATATGAAAATACACTGTATGAAATGTTAAATTTTAGATTTGCAAATATTCATGTTTGATGTCATGTAAACCAAACATGACATAACTGAGTTTTTTTCTTTTTTTTCTTCTACTTGGATCTTCTGGAAGGAGGAGGGTAAATATAAAAATATTTTGAATATAGGACTTTAAAAGGACCTAACTGCTCCCAGTGCTACAGATTTTAATTCTATATTGCAGTTTCATAGAGGGGAAAATGTCGGTTTGCTTTGAACTATTAGGAATAGCAATGCTTGGTCAAAAGGAAACAATAGCATTTGATGGAACTGGCTTTTCTTCCCCCCTTTCCATTTCTATTTGCCAGAACGCCCAATCTGCTTTTTATGTAAAACCTCAGATGTCTTCTTATTAATCAAGATTCTAATACATTCCAGATGAATAAACAACTTCAGCACTGCAGCACGTACCACTCTTCTTAAACCCAGGATTTATTAGAGTCACCCTTTCCAAGATCTCTTAACTAAAAAAAGATGGTTTATTGTTCCTATTTCTACAGCAAGGGCCTAATAAATGCACTAAAACTATGTCTTTGTCCCTTTGCGATACAATATTCAAAGAGATTTTTTTCAGCCCTACAGTGTAACATTATCCAAATCCTTTGAAACCCTAAGTAGTTTGTGCAAACTCAATCATCCGTATACGGAAATCATAGACAATCAATACAAACGCAATATGTTAGTGATGACATTAGAGAAACGATGTCCCAGAATTCTTTGCAGCACGCAACAGAACATTGAATATTCACTATATGGTCCAAAGTGGCAGCCGAAACATAAAGCTCTAATTAAAAAGCACTCTTTGGTGAATAGCTAAATATTTTGCTTTTTAACTTTTCCCTATACAAGGAATAATTCAGGGAAAATTATCTACACACATGGTATTGATTAGCTCAGGGCTATGATTTCTCTGATTTCACACTGTTGATATTTCAATGGGAGTTTACCATGTAATTTAACCAATCAAAACATGTTCAAGTATTGATATTTAAAAATTAAATTCCACTCACCAATCATGATTTTATGTATTTTTACTTGTACCATTTTCAGGCTAGAGGAAAACAGGTCTTTCTCTATGTAATCAAAAGAGAACAGGACAGGGAAGTAATAATAAGGTGTAAAAGCACATATTATCCCATTGTATGAGGCTAATAGCTTTTGTATAGCATCAGTACCCTTCTTACTGCTCGCAGCTTACTAATGTTCTTACTAGTGCTGGACTCCTAAGGGTAGCTCTATAAATAAGACATTTATATGGAAAACTAGGAAAAAATGAAAGGTTAAAATATTAACATACCAAACTCATTTTTAATTAAAGAAATAAAAAAGCCCGGTCTTTAGGGGGTTTGGGAAAATAAGGTAGTCAAATGAGACCAATTAACTTCATTAGCTTCTGCAAATACCTAGTTTTCTAACACATTCCTGTTTTTCCATCTGCTCCACAGTTAAAATGTGTCTACAAATTAACACTTTATTTATGATACAGGTTCTGATTCATAAAAATTATGCACATATTATACAAAGGTCTAATACTTCATGGAAAAATACAGAGGACTGCATTGCAACTTATTTACCAATATATATATTTTTTCTTGAACAAAAGCAACCTGGATCACAAAGTACCATATACTAGAAAATGACCTTCCAGTCATTTCTGTCTCTAAGACAAGGTGTTTTCCCTGGATACGTCTGAAGAAGACAAAATTGCTTCTCTTCTGTTCTCTTTTCTTTATTCTCATAGCAAACAGCATAGGAGCTTCTTTTTCAGCATCTTATAAAGTTCTCCCCACTTTGGCCTGACATTCCCATTAACTTCAAACCCCATAGCACATCCATAACGTACTTGAAATGCTTTATATCCGAGTTTTAAATGCTGTGCAAGTGCCCGTGCTTCCTACTAGCTTAAACAGCAGAGCTTTCAAACTTTGTTGCAGGGATAAACAAAAATCAGCGTGGGGAAAAGGGGGTGTGCTGATTCCATTTTGAGCATTTATAAAAACCTGATCCATAAGACGAACTGACTTTCTTCACACAGTATTTACTGTCATTTGACTGCTCCTGAGCTGAGAACAACAGGCACTTTTATAAGTGGACTCGGGAGTTATTTAATTTCATTTTAACTTCTGTAAGTGAGTGTTTATCCCTTGCTGATGTGCCATTTTATTATTTTATTATTTACAGCAGTACTTGCTCATAAATCAAATCCATAGACCTCTTACGATAACAGGAAAACACTTACAAAAAGTCAGAAAAGAATTTTCCTTTTGAACCCAATAATTCCAAGAAGCTATATTTCTACAAATTACTATGTTGGTCCCTGGCATCGGCCCTTTCTGAGTGGGCCCCTCATAGCTGAAGTATAAATTACCACTCTATTTCCATTTCTTAGCATTACCAAATTCTTGAGACATTAGTGATCTTGAAGGCAGGATATCATGTTCAGAACTGGGGGAAACAATTAGGACTTAAAAGCAGTAGACTTATGACTTTTGTGACACTGATTTTACCTTCTCTATAGCAAAACTGAGTATATTTTCTCTTCCTCATCAACTTCAAAAAAGTTAGGGTGCTCAAAGATGTCTATATATAGTACTTGGGATTTTAACTTTTTTAAAAATGAAAAGACACCATATGTCTCGGGCAAAGGCATGTTTCTGTTTAGATTTTGTTCTTCCAAAATAACGTTATTTGCCAATATGCCACGAAACTGTCTTAAGTCAAAGTTAAACTGATCCAGCATTTCGGATACTAAAAATAATGTGGCTAATAAGGAATGATCAGCAAATAATTTGCTCAGATCCTCTAAAGAAATACAGATCCTCTAAAAAAGTAGGAAATCCTCTAAAAAGTAGGAAGTCAGTATTGAGGGCACCACAGGGCACGGTATTGGCTTGGACTATACCTCCAAAGAGTTCAACAGCACACGCGTAGGACAGCGATTTTCAAGCACCTTACGCTTCTCTTTGGCTAGTTTTCACACATAAAATGAACTCAAATCCTCGCTCTGACTCTTTAGTTACTTTGACTGTGTGGTGGTCCAGAAATCTATTCACATGGTATGATACTATCACAGAAAGAAGTGGACTTTTACAGCTGGAAGCAGCATCACAAATCAGCTTGTTCAGCACACGTTTTTCAGCCCAGAGGAATTAAGTTCTCTACCTGAAGTCCCATAATCATAATTGACGTGCTTCATTTTGGGTTCTAGAATCTATGTCTACTTTACCAGCAGACATGGACAGTGGTGAATAACTGTGGGACTCGAAAGGGCTGTCTGCACCGTGCAACAAAATCAATAAAGCGATGTAAATGCAACAAAAGTCACTCAGTACTGATATGTACTTATTTTGTCTTAAAGATGAAAACATGTACCCTCTACCTAAATTAATGTGTTTCAAATCCCATCTTGAAGGGCCAAACAAAATCAAACAGGTAGATGTTCCCTGGTAATAAAATAGCAGTATATCCATCAGCTTTCACCCAGACAGCTGCCCATAATTTCTTAACCAAATTCTCACTTACCTCTGGCCTGATTCTTATAAAACCAATTAAGCTTCTTCTTGGCAGATGCTGGTGGATTTGTGGTTGTGGATAATTTACAGGTTTTTCTCCCTGATAATTTACATTTAGATCGAGAGGTACTTTCTACAAACCCAATCTGAATAAATACGGTGTTCCTGTCTCCCAACTTTCCCTGTACCCCCAAGCAGTGGATCTGAGCCTGGAGCTCTCAGAGACACCAAAGAAAGAAGCAAAATAAGAAATGGAATGGACCTGTTCTATATACCAGTATCCCATTGTAAAAATGGACTTTTCTTTGAATCTTAATTGATACCAGCTGTCTTCTGCTGGGGGTCGGGGCAGCTTGTTTGATTACAGACCTTTGTGGCTGGATTTCTTCCCCACTCTCCCCTTTCTTTTCATATGTAGACCCCTGCACTTATATAATGGAGTGGCGCCACCCTTAAGAAAGAGGCTGAAAGGAATGAACTCCAACAATGAAAACCCCCAGCAAATGTTATGCAAATTTATTATGAATTAAGCCAGAAGTATAAATTTACTACATTGTGGCAAGCCTATAAAATAGCAATTTGTCTTACTGTATGTGCCACTTTAATGTATTCCAAACCGTGGGTATTGTCTACTTCTGTTAGCCAGATCATTCAAACTTTTAAGGGCAAAGTAAATATAAAGCATTGCCTTTTTCATAATATGCAGTCAGGGTGTCTGCTTTTCTTGCTTTCTCCCCCAGTGTGGTCCAGGAACACATAATTGCTGCTTTTACTCCAGTTGTCTGATCATTACACAGAGCGTGAACCTGTTTGCCATTACTTAACATTTTACAATCATTTTTGTAACAGCTACTTTCACTATTCTGGAAACAATTGTGACTTTTAGTAGTTAATGGGTTATAGCTCTTTATACACAGAGTAAAAAGGAAGGTGGAAAGTTTAACAATTTTTCTTCAAATTTGTATAAAGCTGCAAAGCTGTATCACAAAACTACCAATATAATCTCTCCCTAAGAATGTATACAGTGCTCTTGGGTTCTTATTTTTGCAGATTAAAAAAAAATGTATTTATATATACCCTTTCCCTGCCATTTGACTTCTGATACAAACCAAGTAAATATTTCAATCTACACGTCATTCATATGCAATATTAAGAACGCTTTGCTTCCTTCACTCGTTGAGTCATTCAACAAACACCTCCTGAATGCCTATTACCTACAAGACACTGTGATAGATGCTCAGAAGATACAAAGATGAGAATGACTCCGTCCTCATTCTCAAGGATCACAATACACTATAAGCTCAAAATTTAGTCAAGTTAACCATATGTTCCAGCAATGCCATTTCTGGGCATAGACTCAAAAGAACTAAAAGCAGGGTCTGGAAGAGATGTTTGCACACGCACGTTCATTGCAGTATTCCTCACAATAGCCAAGAGGTGGAAGCAACCTAAATGTCTATCAACAAATGAATGGATAAAGGAAGTATGGTATACATATACAATGGAATATTATTGAGTCTTTAACAAGGAGAAAAGTGTGCAATATGCTCCACCACGGATGAATCTCGAGGACATTATGCTAAGTGAAAATAAGCCAGTCACGAAAGGACAAATATTTTACGATTCCACTTGAAAACACTTTCCAAGTTGTCAGAGATGCTTGTAGATGAGCACCTGTCTGTTTCAAAATTCTTTGTATTGCTTCTAACCAGAACTGATGATGAATATGAGGCACCTAGAGCAGTCAAGTTAAAGACACAGAAAGCAGAAGGGTGGTTGCCAGGGGCTGGGGGGAGGGGGGGCAGTTGTTTAATGGCCATTGAGTTTCAGTTTTCGCAAGATGAAAAGAGCCCTGAAGATTGGCTGCACAACAATGTGAATGTACACTGCTGACCTGTACACTTAAAAATGGTTAAGATAGTAACGTTTTATGTTATGTATACTTTACCACAGGTAATTTTTGTTTTTAATTTAGCAGAGTTGAAAAACATACGCAACTATGATGCAAAGAAAAACATATGTGCCTTAAAAGAAGCCCGGTGGATGGGCTTCCCTGATGGCGCAGTGGTTGAGAGTCCGCCTGCCGATG
>NW_006773947.1:480675-484730 GCF_000442215.2 Lipotes vexillifer | reverse complement strand
AAAAAAAAAAAAAAAAAAAAAAAAAAAAAAAAAGCCCAGTGGAAATTCAAAGATGGGACAGACTATGTCAGGTTGGGATGTGCAGCTGCGTTCAAAGTGGAGCATTTCAGACGGGCTTCTGAGAGAAGTAGGTTTCTGAGTCTACCCTTGAGACCCGAACAGCTGAAAAGAGGCTCCCTACAGGGGCAAAGTGCAGGAAGAGGATCCCAGAGGCCAGATGATGCTGAAAAGGCTCTTACTCCAGAGTCCTTTGTGAGGAAATGGGGCGATCCAAGGAAACAGCAAGAGCAGAAGTGGGAAGGAGAGCAGTGCTGGGTGGAAAATATAAACATGAATGAAGCTGAAGGAAGAGAACGGAGCTCACTGATGGTGGAACAAGGTATACAGAGTCTCAGAGAAAGACAGGTGGTCAAATGTTTCAGAAATACTGAGCATGCCATTGGGGTGAGCTCAGAAGGTGGCCATGGGAAAGATGCTTTCCTAGAGGCACCACAGATACAGTTGTTTTAAAAGGAACATTCTGGGTGAACTAATAAAAAGCCCAAGGAAAGACACAGTGATGAGAAAAGACTGATAAGAAATGAGGCTAAAGAGGGAGGTTACAGGCGATCATTGGGGGAGGGGGTAGCTGCCAGGGTAAACACTTGGACTCATTGTTTTAGGAACTTCTGTTGCCTTGAGGAAAACAGAATTGATAATTAATTTAAGTAATATCTAAGTTCTTTCATTTAGCTCAAATCTTATCATGATTAAAAAGATCTATTTTCAAAAAGAGCGTTTAGTTGATATCCATTTCAGCCCATTGCTCAATTGACTTGTCAGGATGGGCTTTTAAGCTGAATGTATCAAGCCATGAGCGAGCTTTAGTAAAGAGCCCTCTGCACAACGAGGAAAGGATGGTTGGATTCAAACAACACGTCTGCCCGCAACTTCCTCTGTGATCTTAAATACATCACTTACTGTTTGAACCTTGGTTTTGCTTTCTTGGTAAAATCAGGAGGGACTACATTTCTATACTGTTTTCTGTCTGGGAAGTTCTAAAATTCTATGACTGTCTCAAAGTGGAGGGCACGCTGCCTGAGAGTCAGAAATTCATTCACAAGTGATATTTTCTGCTCTCTTTGGCCTGCCAGTGACTACATTGAGCCCCCAAAGCCAATGGGAAGGCTTCCTAGGAATTTATTATATCCTGATCTAGCAGCAGTGGTTATGGAACCTTCTCTTCCCTGGAAAGCACTTTCCAAGTTGCCAGAGATGCTTGTAGCTGATCAAATGTATATTTCAAAATTCTTTATATCTCTTTTAATCGGAAAGGCCGGCCCCTGTTTCTGAAGAACCATGGCCTTAGAGACTTAGAAAGAAACTCATATCCCATTACGATGGGTGCAGCCCATGAACTTCCAGTCTCTCTTAAATTTAGTTTTCTCAGTTTCCTCTTCAATATGCTGGATAAACTCTCAGAACGTTAAACACATAGACACACACACACACACGCACACTCACACACACACACACACACACACACACACTCCTTCACATTTAAAAACTAAATGTCTTTCAGTCTATGTGTTATTTGGGGCTATCTGTGTAGTATCCCCTTCTATATGTATAGATTACAGATTAAATAAAGGCAACTACATATTTAATTATTTCTATCAAGTGCACTCTCATAATTGATAAGAATAATAATATAAAGAGGTAAACAATGTCTTCCTGCTCATCACTTTCCTATTTTCTCAAAACGTCACTTGCTTTGTTTCACGTTTAGTAGCTGTTATTGATGATAAGGTTTGGATGACACCACGGGAGAATTGCCTTTATTCCAGCAAGAGAGCATTCTCAGAATATGCCCACAGACTAATACAAAATGTACAGCTTGCCCAACATGAATTACAGTGATAGGATTAGGCCCAAAGGGAGCTATGACAACTCTCTACAAGCAACTGAAAGGTGCAAATGGCAAGGAGGGAAAAGAATTATTTAAAGAGGTCCGAGGTGTATGAGAAGAGGGATTAAATTAAGCAACGGAAAATTCAGGTTTTATCTCAAGAAAAAAAAAATCCTAATGGCAATATGTTAAAAGAACAGCTTCCCGAGAAACGTGTGGGAAGCCTCAATGCTGGAGGAAATTCGAACTAAGTGAAACAACACTGGGAATAGACCATACGGAGGAATCCCATGCCAGCTAGAGGAGAGCCTGTTGACCCATCAGTTTATCGACCTTCTGCTTCCATAACCCTATGGAGTCTTCTGAAGAAAAACAAGATTTAAGACTAAGAATTACAAAAATGACCCTGGAGATAGGCCACCTCTTTATCTACAAAAGATCACCACCTATGTGGGCTTCCCAGGGACTGCCTGCCCATCTACTATTATACAATACAATAGATGAAAATGCTCTGCAGACATCAAGTACTGCTTAGGTATAAAACATTATAATAGAAATAACAGCTATCATTTACTGGCTAATTACAATGCGCCAGGCACCCTGCTACGTGCTTTACATATGTCAAGTCATTTGTGCTTCACAAAAATCCATGAGGTTTTACAGATGAGGAAACTCAGGCCCCACATATGTGTGAGAGTCAGTATGTAGTAGATTTGAATCCATGCAGTTCAAATCCAGCACCTGAGCTCTCCGTTCCCAAGCTATTATCAACAACAGGGCCGCCCGCAAAGTCCACACTAAAAGTACAGCCAGTCTATTGCTCTATCTTCCTCCCCAGCCCGGGGGTTCCGTGAGGGAGGCCTGAAAGACAGGTTACTCCTCCTCGGGGAAGGATCAAACCATGAGCTGATTTTAAATTGGCCCATTCTAGCTAAGGTCTCAACCAAGTTTGGATTTGTAATTGAGCAGAAAAGAAACTTTTGAAGCAGGCCTTTGATTCAATTCTTGTGACCCTTGTGAAATAAACCTTCTTAAGACTGAGTTATGATATCAATTTGCTTCAATCCAACCAATATGTACACTCTTCTGCACCCAAGGGGCTCATATCTAACAGGGCATCAGATTAGGTCATCCCCAAAGTAGCTGAAGAGGACACCCTGGACACAAACTTCCAGAAGCGGACACGAGTACAGGGCTGACGGGAGTAGAGTGAAAAACAAAGATGCAGAAATGGGAAAACAAAGCCAGGGGTCCAGGCAAAATAGAATCAAGACCATTCCTTCCTTCCATACATGCACAACAGCGATTTGTTGGGTGCCTGTTACGTGCCAGGGACTGGGAACACAGCCGTCACTACAGCAGGATTTCAGACTTGATGGAGCTTACAGGGTAGTCGGAAGACAGATATTACACAACAGGTGTTCTGAGAGAACGTCGCCATGGACACACCTAGATGCGGGCTCCGGGAAGGCCCCCCTGGAGGACCGGTCCCTTAAACAAGGAGGGAGAAGAGGTGAGAGGAAGGGGTTGACTCCAGACAGAAAGCACAGCACAGGGGAACAGGTTGGGGAGGAAAGTGCTTGGTTAGTTCAAGGAACTGTGCACAAGTGGGGCTGGAGCTCGTGGTAGGGCTGTGAATCTCGGCTCAGGCAAATAACAGAGGAAGCGTGGAGCACAGAAAGCACTCTGAAGTTCATTCTGAGAGCCTCAGGAAACTACGGAAAGCTTCTGAGCGGGAACTGATTTCGGTTCAGAGACAGTAAAACACAATGGTAAATGCCAGAGTCTTCTGGGTCAGACACATCCAGGGTTCAAATCCAAGTTCTTCCACTTATCTACTGTGTGACCATGTTAGATAAATATGCCTCAGAGATAAAATGGAAAACACAGAACAAAATCAATACCTACCTCTCCTAAGGCTGGTTGGGAAGATTTAGGAAGCTGATGTTAGTAAAGTGTTTCGCACTCATCAGGGCTGCAGTCAGCACTGAGAAGGACAGGCAGCATCACGTGGAAAGGGGCCGTGCCATATGGAAGCTAGGAGCATGGAACGTGGAGGAAGAGAGCCTTAGGATACTCAACCTTTTCTTCAGAGGCTCAGCATCTTCATTTGAAAAACTCCTGGGTTTCTTTTTTTTTTTTTTTTTTTTTTTTTTTTTTTTGGGTT
>NW_006773947.1:464318-480173 GCF_000442215.2 Lipotes vexillifer | reverse complement strand
GTCCCCCGCACCGGCAGGCGGACTCTCGACCACTGCGCCACCAGGGAAGCCCTCCTGGGTTTCTTTTAAACATGCACTGAGAACATAGAATGTAGTATGCCTAGCACATAATAAGTTTCCAATAAATTATAACTATTATTCCTATTGCTAAAACTCTATCACAAAACTTTGTACTTTTTGGCATGTTTCTCAAAGAACTGGATTTCCTACAATTACCATTACTCCTGCATCACATATATATGTAGTGCAACTCCTCGATGCTTGAAATACTTTACCGATGCTATGTTATCTCTCCAATCTTCAAAACCCCCATGAGATTCATAGGTACAAATAAAAATATTGAAGCACATGGAGAGTAAAACTGCACAAGGAGTCTAGGAAGGAAACACAGGTCACCCGAGTTCAGCTAAAACATAACCATTACTTTATAAATAATATATAACCATTTTTATTATTAAGGCACAATTTCAACAGAGTGAACTACTGAAACCTGGAAACCTTTTATCCAGGATACATCCATTAAGCAAGATTCTTCTGCTTTTGTCTGTGAGCTTCTGGCCTTCTAGAGGGTTAGTGCAGTTGTTACAGTGTGAATGCAGGGGTCCGAGAGGAAGTCTGGGTCTCCGGGAATTCACCTCCAGAGTCATGGTGAATTTGGTCCAACATTAGTTGCATCACCGGTGCTTTTGCTTATTAGCAAAACAGAAACTTTGGGGCAAGTGAGTTAATATGTTTTGTAATTAACTAAATTCTTTGCCTATTTATCAGCAGTAGCCAGAGGATGAGCTTTAAAGCTCAGCGCTCAAACCGTACCCTGAACGGCACCTTCCTTTGTGTTCCAAAGGTACCCTGTACCTCAGCATAAATGACACTGATTCCCTGCCTAATTTTTTTTTCTATTTAAAATTTTTTTAAACTTTTTATTTTATATTGGAGTATAGTTGGTTAACAATGTTGTGTCAATTTCCCATATACAGGAAAGTGATTCAGTTATACGTATACATGCATCGAATCTTTTTCAAATTCTCTTCCCATTTAGGTTGTTACCTAATATTGAGCAGAGTTTCCTCCCTGCTTAATTTCACAGTTTTCTGCTATTCGCCATCCTCATCACACAGTATGCTTAGAGCATGGAAGGGGCCTAATAAGGCTTTGCCTATTCAGTGCATGGCTTCATCATCTCAAATTGTCTAGTCACAACGTATATTTCACTTTTCCTGCATTTATGAACAGGTAGGAGGAAAAACAAAAAAAGCCAAAAGAATGTGTATGATCACCTCCTCCTTCTATCCAAGCCCTCTGCCCTCCCGCCTTCTCCCAGTTTCTTCCCCCCTCCCCCTCCCCTTTTCCTTCTCTCTTCTCTCCTCTTTTTCCCGCTCTCCCTCTCTACACACACACACACACACACACACACACACACGCACATTTACACATACACACACGTGTGTTTTTTTTTTTCACTTCTTTAAAAATTTTTTGATTTAAAAACCACTCAACAAAGAGATCACGCTGATGTTGTCCAGTCTCGATATGGTGGTCCCCTGACCAGGTGGGCTCTACAAGTTTGTCTCAGCAGAATGGGCTTATAGGAAAACGGCTCTGCTGAATGTCCTGTACCTGACAGCCAGGCCCAGAGTGGCTGACCCTGACCATAACTTATTACCCACTCCCTGCTAGGCCGAAAGACTCCAGCATTTGACCTCACCAGCGCTAAAGAAAAGGAGGCAGACTTTTTCAAACAAACGGAGCAACGAAACTCTTTAAGTTTTTCCTAGGGTTATAAAACCCTTAGTTAAGTCAACAAACAATGAAGAGATAGTAGCACAATGGACAATAGCTTTTGCCTTATAAAGAACAGACAGGACAAGAAGTCCCTATATAGTACATGTAAACAACCACTTCTGTCTGCCCACCCACCACCCCCCAGTTTTCCTCTGCTCCACTCCCACATCAGGGGAGTCTTCTACAACCCCTTCCCAAAGACCTGCTCTGAAAACACCGGTGGGAATTATAGGAAACCTGGGGGCTCCCAGATAGAATGGAATGTTTTTGTTTTACAAAACAGTAACGGCTTAAGGCAGGCACCTTCCCCTGGGGTTACACATTCCTATAATAGGGTACTCCCTTCTAGGAACTCCTGTATCCCAAAATGACTTCCCTCCTAATACCGGAATGATCAGTTTCCACTTTGTTACACTCCTCAAAGGCCACCAATTAGCTTATGGAAATATTAGAAGGAGATATTAGAATGGCCAAAATCAGGACACTGACAACACAAAATGCTGAGCAGGATGTGGAGCAACAGGAACTCCCATTGAGTGCTGGTGGAAATGCAGAATAATCCAGCCACTGTAGAGACAACTTGGCAGTTTCTTACAAAACTAAAGATATTCTTAGCATGCAATCCAGCAATCATGCTCCTTGGTATTGACCCAAAGGAGCTGAAAACATATGTCCATACAAAACCTGTACATGGATGTTTATAGCAGTTTTATTCATAACTGCCAAATTTGAAAGCAATCAGGATGTCCTCTACTAGGTGAATGGATGAATAAACTGTGGTATATCCAATGGAACATTAATCAGAACTAAAATGAGCTATCAAGCCATCAAAAGACATTGGGGAACCTAACTGCATATTACTAAGTGGAAGAGGCCAATCTGCAAAGGCTACATACTGTGTGATTCAAACTATATGATATTCTTGAAACGGTAAAACTAGTAAAAAGAGACAGTAAAAACATCAGTCATTGCCAGGGGTTGCAGGGAGGGAGGGATGAATAAGCAGAGCACAGAGGATTTTCCGGACAGTGCAACTACTCTGCGTGACACCATAATGATGGATACACGTCATTACACATTTGTCCAAACCCATAGAATTTACAACAGCAAGGGTGAACCCTAATGTAAATGACGGGCTTTGGGTGATTATGATGTCAGTGGAGGTTCATCAGTTGTAACAAATGGACCACACCGTTGAGTGCTGTTGATAATGGGAGAGGCTATGCATGTATGGGGATGGGGTATACGGCAAATATCTGTACCTTCCCCTTAATTTTTCTGTAAGCCTAAAACTGCACTAAAAAAAAAGTCCTAATTAAAAACAAGAAGTCTGGGAAGGTTAAGACCATATTGGTTATTCACATCTTAGCATGAATTTGCTCCAATTAGCAGTTCATTTGTTATTTGACAAATATTTACTGAATAACTACTATGATCAAAGAAAAATATAATCTCTGCCTTCGTGAAGCCCATGGCTCTGAAAAGCACCAAACAAGTAATCGAAATAATTAAGTGGTAAGATTTTTGAGATGGTAAGTAAATATAAGGCAAAATAAAACCACATTGTTAACACTTAGCTAAAATAGATCAAATTGAAGGAAGAGGCAGTCTGCCAGGGGCAGAGGATAAGTATAAGAAGGGGGTCCCTGAACCTCTAGAGTACAGAATGATGTAAAGGATGTCCCAGAGTGGGTTTAGGAACTTTCAAATACGCCAAGAGGCCTACAGAGAGAATTAGGAGGTGGAAAAGGGCTGAGGAGGGAAGCAAAGAAACTGCCAAGAAGGAGCTTTGCTTATTTCAAACTTTCTCTGAACATCAACTTAGAGGCTCTCGGTGGGTAATTGCGAAGTGGGATAGCAGTGTCAGAAGTGGCCGGCAAAGTACCTCCTCTTCTGTTTTGTAATCATTGGCTTGGACAGTCATCGATAAACCACTACCTGGGCACTGATTTAGATTATAAGACTATTTTGTTAGAAATCTCAGCTCTCTTAAAACCAAGGTAAGAATGAGTCTCATGAAGCCCCAGGCCAAAAGTGTATAAATACATCCAGAATTGGAAGGTAACTTTGATATTTCAACTTAGTTCCCAGTGCCTAACACATGGGAGACACTAATTTCATCCATCTTTCAAACTACTGATTCTTACCATGATCGAATTACATGATCATAGTTACTGTGATTGAGGAGAAAAAATTTAGGTTAATAATTTTCTTAACCTATCTGCAAAACTGATTGAATAGGTTATTAAAATTTTCATTAGAATATCAAACTTATGACCATGATACTATATTTAGAATTTAACAGAGCCAGATTTTTCCATGTAGTAAAATACGTTTATATCCAAACCGTTTTACTCTTTCCAGATAGATACCATAAAAAAAGTACTGGTATCCTCATCATTATGATGTATATAAATCAGATACCCGGCCCAAGCAGCTTCCAACTTTTGAAACTCTTTGGGCCTCAACTACTTTTCTGTGATATAAGCTAATACCACCTAATTTGTGGAGCTATGAGGATTAAATGAGGCGATTAGTATATTTACCCCTGCTGCTTTTACTCTGTCATTTTGTTCCAACATTTCGAACATAACAATGTTGAAAACAAGCATTTTGAAACAGAATTTTGTCACTACTGATGAATTTTTATCATTAAAGAATTTTGAGGAGTGAACCCAACTGAGTTGATTAAATTCCTTTATCAATTTCTTACATAGCACAAACTACTCTGTTTCCCATTTTCATTCTTATTTCACTGAAATTATTTTCACTAGGATCAACTCACTTTTATTAAAATTATATTATGGTAATTTGATTCATTTATCGATTTTTGTCCATTTCAAACACCTTGTGAGTTCTCTTTTAAGATCAACACTCCCACCAAGTTCCATTTCTCTGGTTCAAATGTTGAAGATTTATATTTTGTCAAGAAGATATCATTCTTCTGTCAATTTTATTCAAAACCAAATTTGGGGGAGTGCAATTTACACCATTATCAGGTTTTATTTTTATGTTGATTAATCCTTCTAGTAATTTTCATTATTAATTAAACAAGAGCCTGGAAGTTCTGTTTATTTGTTAGCTAAATCAAGAAAATATCATCAGATATTTTGTGAGACAGAGAGTTAGACGGGAAAAAGGAAGAAGCAGAGAGGAGGAAGCTGAGGGAGGGGACAGAAATATGGACACCGTGAAAAAGAAGAAAATAATAATATTCTGTTACACTCCTCAAAGGAAACAGTGTAGCAGAAAAGAAAGGAAGCAAAACGTCTGCAGGCAGTACCTTTTTCTCAACTTTGCTGTGAACCTAAAACTGCACTAAAATAGACAGATCGATATATAGATGATTTAAAAATAAATAAATCAAGTCTGTAGGCAAAGTCAAAGCATATTCCTGGAGACTGAACTAACGGAGGCCAAGTGTCATCAGGGGCCAAAATAAACAGCTTCATTAAGTGAGACAATAATAGTAGGTTTTATATTATTAAGTTGTTGCTGTTATTATTATCAGGTTTTTATAGGCTGTCTTCCAAAACTGTGCTGGTAAGCCAACTGTTATTCACAACATACATTTTTTGAAAAATATAAAACAAAAATCTAAACTTCAGTTAGCTTCCACCACCATTCCTGTCCCACCATCTCTCTCTCTCTCTCTCTCTCTCTCTCTCACACACACACACACACACACACACACACACACACAATAACACACAGGCACACAGAGCAACTGCTTAACTCCTGTTGTGCTTCACTCTCCTGTTCAAACTACTTGTCTTGGCACTGAGTTTTGAGAACAGCAATGTGGGGAGAGGAGGAGAGACCGAAGCACAAGAAGAAAGAGGATAAGTAGATACTCACCCTCCCTTTCTTGGACTCAGGACTGGCCCTGGGTAGGTTTTTGTTTTGTTTTGTTTTTCATTTTTATTGGAGTCTAGTTCATTTACAATGTTGTGTTAGCTTCGGGTGCACAGCAGAGTGAATCAGTGATACATATCCATGTATCCCCTCTTTTTTTCGATTCTTTTCCCATACAGGCCATTACAGAGTATTGAGCAGAGCTCCCTATGCTACACAGTAGGTCCTTATTAGTTATCTGTTTTATATATAGTACTGTGTATATGTCAATCCCAATCTCCCAATTTATCCCTCCCCCCACCCCAGCCCACTACCTCCTGGTAACCATAAGTCTGTTTTCTACATCTGTGACTCTATTTCTGTTTTGTAGATAAGTCCACATGTAGCCATTTTTTAGATTCCACATATGAGCGATATCATATGATATTTGTCTTTCTCTGCCTGACTTACTTCACTCAGTCTAGGTAGGTTTCATAATGGATGATGTTACACTGTACTTTCTTTCCTGAACTTACTCATGGTTGCCTAGTTTCTCTCTCCCCATCAGAGGCCTCACAGTAATCCTAAGACCCCCCACTCTAGGACACTGTCCAGATGCATTCAGACACCTAGAGTCGTATGCATCAATTCTCCTCATCCACCAGCCCCTCCCACTCGAACGCTCAGTCCCCTCAATGCAACTGATCTCCAGCTTTGGAAGGAAAGCAACCTGATTAAGTCATTTTCCACTGATTTGTAAATGACTAACCACAATTTAGCGCTCTCAACGGCACTTTAAAAATAGCATGAATCTTAATAAAGTTTAAATCCCTATAACATGTTTTAAAGATTAAAGAGTTAGAAAAGAAATTTTGACAAGTAGCCGCAATACGAGCAGGCTGGCCCTACTGGGAAGCTTCTCTTACTGCAGTTCTACACGCTCAGATGTTTAAAAGGTCAAACTTTTGTTTACAATAGTGAATGTTAGCAGCAGAAACAGGAGGGCCTCTGCGATTTGTATGTAGTGAAAGGGACAGATGTGGGTATTTGAGAAGTAGCCTGGTATAGGAGTTACGAGCTTGGAATCCAGAAGCAGGTTGTCTAAGTTCAAATCCCAACTCCACCATGCACCATCTACATGACTTTGAAAAAGTTACTTAACCTCTCTGTTCCACAGCTCCCCGATCTGGAAAATGGAGATTATAATAATATTAGTACCTAAATCTGGTTGGTACAAAGGCATGTATAGTACTCAGAACAGAGCTTGAAACATAGAAAGACTATATAAATATTAGTTACAACTATTAGTACATATAGATTGTTCATAAGTCATAAAAAATGTATATCAGCTAGGGCTGCATATTTTATTTTTAAAAGTTTTGATCGCAATGGTGTGTTGTGTAGAGACATTGTTATAAGAAGTCTGCTAGCTGTCCCTAGTGGCCAATTTGGGGTTGGGTGGACTACAGTTCCCCATTATTAATAATAGAAGCAATAAAACAAAATCAGGTAGAACCACAGAACATCAGAAAAGAAAGGGCCCTGATATTTCAAAGGTGTCATCCTACAGCTACTAAGTTGAAGATCAGATAGATTAAACAACTCATGCAAACTCAGAGGCAGAGGTGGAAGATCTGAACGTGGAATCCAATCTCCTTACCCCCTGCCTTTTTTCACTTCCAAAGAGTGGGGGAAGAGCCTTCAACCGTGATGCAGACACCTTGATGCTTTGGCTTCTCGAGTCTCCACTGCAAGTTATTGATCCCGCAGTGTAGAGATTCCTCTGCCGTCAAGGGATTCCTTTGTGTGTGGAATGCCAAGAGATCAGCAAACCCACAAGAAATGCCTCAGTAAGGTCAGCAGTCATGGTGGTAATTTTGGCCTGGTTTAGGAGAAACTTGGGAAATTTTCCTATGTAGATGTTGCATGACCAGAAAGCAGTCTCTCTCGACTTCTTAAGCTTGTGGCCCAAATCCTCCTAGAGTCAGCTGATTCTAGTGGGCTGTCATCTAACTACATAAAATGGAAATGGTTACCATACCACTGAAGACAATTAAACACATGGTATTTATTAACGGTCAATGATATATGAATAAAATTTTATTGACAAAATACTTTCTCAAAGATTATGCATGACTGAAAAACGGAGAACCTACCATCACAATGAAACGGGAGGGACAGTCTCATTGGACAGGAAATGTAACAAAGTTCAACGGAGCTGAATCTATTCATATTTCTGATACAGTTGTGGGCAGGCACTTGGGAATAATGCAGAAATACTTGCATACCACCAGACATTCAATGTAAAATTCTTGGGGCATGCTTCAGACTTGTATTCAAAATGAAATAAGATGTTGTGTCTAGTGGATGGGAGAGTTGTCATTTGAATATATTTACAGCATCTTAAAGTCTGTTGTGGGACTTACGGCTTGTCCCCTAGATTCCTTCCTCATTGTTGTATATTTAACTTTATGTCTGTCAGGTACGGCAAGCACCTCAGTATCTTACTGCTCAACCGAGCATCAGAGCACGAAGAAAAAAATGTTCCAACCCCAAAGGAAAAAAAAAAAATCAGAAATAAAGAGGAAGAAGAGAAAAACTTACAAACCTTCTCTGGGCTTTCATTCAAAACAAATTCTTTATCCAACCTGTAAAATATTGCCAAAAAAACGTGCTATGGTGCAAACAATCATCAAGGAACTGAAAAATTTACGGTGGATTTCCTGCCGATTTGTGGGGCTACTGGATCATGCTGTGATAAAACTTGTAAGAGTATGACAGACATTTGAATAAACCTTTCTATCGTGTAACTGAGGTTTTGCAGAGGATGAACTTTAAAATTTCTTCCAGTACAGCTTGTGGAGCAAAGCAGAGAAAAATAAGAAGGTGAAGCCAAAGACAGCATTAAAAAAGACACAAATAAGGTTTTCTTTCGTTTTTTTTTTGTTTTGTTTTGTTTTTACTAGCATCAAGAGCCCTAGTTGGCTGAGTAGTCCAGACAGACCCAAACTTGTGACCAAACGAAAAATAACTCACAGAATCTTTACACTTTGATTTATAGGCCAACCAGGCAACCATTCATGCAGTCCTGATGTTACTGCAATGCACTCACTCATTTAAGATAACAACAATTATTAAGCAGACAGCGAGAAACACACCTTACTTTCAAAACAACACATTTTGATGACCAACACCACATACACATGATGACAAATGACTAGCTGGCTCCCTCTCTCGCCCCTCCTCCCCCACCAGCTGAGGGCTAGTGTTCTGCTCTGGGGCCAATGGGCCTTCCTGCCAAACAAATATAAGGAAAGGAAGGGGAAACAGGTCACAGGACTAGACTGACCAGGACTGCCTCCACCACGGAGACAGGAAGCTCGGGCCTCCAGGGGTGACCCTTTTGCAGCTGTGCCCTTCCCCCTAACACACGAGCACCAGCACATGCAGTGATCCATGAAGGCGGTGTGAGAGGAGTGAGAGAAAGGTGATGAGTTGACAGCATCTGCTAAAAGACGTCCAGAGAAGCTGCTATTGATGGCGGAGAAACACAAAGCTTGGCAATCGGCCACTGGCACCACGTGCAAAAAGAGCTTATTTTTAAGGACATAAATTTTAAAAGCAAAATTTAAAAAGTGGTAGTGGACAAAGGAGAGAATTTTTTCTTCGAGTCCCACCATACAGGTAAACAGGTAAACTCTGCCTCCGAGGCTAATGCGGGGCACCAGAGGAAACCATCTGAATATCAGACCAAAGAGTGTATCCCCGCCTGATAACCAGGCTTGTCACTGCTCCCACACACCTCCCTCTCCTCTGCTCCTCCCACCCCAGATGGAAACTCCTACCTTCACGTTCACCTGCAGATAGAAAAATATTAATTTAAGGCATATCAAAACACATTTTATAATGCATAAATATAATACCCAACAGACTCCTGAGAGATATACAAAATTAATCCCACTTGTGAAGGCCTTAATATTAGCTCTTTCCTCTTGGGAGGACTTTAAAATCCCACAAAAGCCCTTGATTTATTTCCTTCCTATACAACAGCAACAAACACTCACATAATTTTTGAGCAATGTAAAACATCACTTTAATGCTGAATACATGGAGACAGAGAAAGAGAGAGAGAGAGAGAGAGAGAGAGAAAGAGCTCCACTCAGGATGGCTACTTGGACAGCAAAGGAAGTACTTACAGGTCTCATTTCCCTCAATACATGAACATAATGCATTAACGCTGCCGGCATAGCTCAAGGAGAAGCCAGCTCACTGAAAATGAAATGAGTTTAATACACATTTTATGCTTCACTTTTATGCTGCTTCTTCCAAAGGTTCATTAATACGGGTATATTATCACTTTATTTCATATTTAAGAAGTTAGTGAAGTCCTGTTAACTCAGAAACATTTAGTTCACACCAATTTTACATCCAGGAAAACACAGTGGGTGGTTATTAATCCTAAACTGATAATTAGATCGATTTGGAGGTTATCATTAATATAAGGTATAATATAATAATGATATAGCAACATTAATACACAGTCTTACTTAATACTACATCAGAATGTCTGACAAAAGGAATATAAACATTACATGCTTATTCTAAGCAAAAGCCCATCAAATATTATAATCTTTCTACCTTCCTTATTCGTTCCATCATTGGCTATGCTGGCTGTTAACACAATATTTTTCCTTCCCAACACCCACTGAGCTAGTTTTTCATCTGCACCAAGTAAGAGAAAGGTAGGCTTAGGGCAAAACAAAAAGACAAACAAAACTAGCTACATCTAATTTGGGTTTCTAAATTACCCATTATCAGTGGGTCACATCAAAGTGGAACTCAGAGCTCTACTCTCAAGTAAAGTGTGCAAAAATCCTTGTGCCCACAAACACTTGGGTGTCAAAAGGCTTAGTGGAAGAATGGATATGCACGTCTACAGTCATTTTCTTATCTTTTTTGTGGGAAGCACAGGTAAAAGAAATTAGCTTCTTATCACATTATTTTGTTTCTGCTCAGGCTCAGAATAACAAGGTTAATATCTGCACTATACTTTTATGGGTGAAAAACACCACACTAAATATAATAGAACTGAAGCCACAGTTATCTTGAATTAACGATCATCCATGATGACACAGAACAGTAAAGAGTCAAAGACGATCAGGACTTAAGAAATAGGAGGAAAGAAGTAAGGAAGAAAATTAACATGACTTAACTTTCAAAATATTTCTCAAGGATGCCACAATGTTCCATTAAAATTAATGTGCTGGTAGATTTCCCTACTCCTACAATCCAGTTACAATACAAGATCCATCATATCCAAATTTTGTGACAGTGGTAAGTCTCCTTCAATCTGTGTGCAAATTACAAAATAAGGAAAATGTACTTCCTTGCCTCCATCATTCGGAAAATGACACCTTTTAAGTCAATAATGCAATACTTAGAGAAAATGGTGCCACAGCAAAATATGACAGCACAGGCAATGCAAATTAGAGCTAAAATGGAGAGAATCACTATTCATGTACCCAGAAATGTGGTATTTCCAACATTCCCTACAACCTGTCTTTTGAATAGCACTGAAAAAAATCTCAGTCCTCTATGGAGAATCCAAGTTCTTACACTTGTGATTTTCCACGTTACTTATTCATCAGTAAATGCCTCAGCATATGACAAAAAAGAGATAAGTATTACTAACAAAGAGGAGATTTAAGTAAATTTAAATCCTCACTCTTCTATCAGCATTTCTCCTTTAGGGGCCTATTCTCCTTTCACTTTGAAAAGATTTGTGCTACTAAGTCCCATTAATGCCAATTCAGGTGGTGACGCCCCTAAACCACCACTGCCCATGACTGGAACAGACCACTGCCTGCTATACTGACCCACAGAGCCCTGAATCACTTGTGATGAAACTCAAGTGTCTTGCAACTTCATCCCTTAATTGAGATCCTAGCATATGGCAAGAATCCAAGGCCTCTGCTCAGCTTGTTTATCTTTCAATACTTCCAAGTCACTTACTGGCTAGAAAAGAAATTGCACTGTGATTTAAACTGAAAGCAGTCAGCTGGCTGCTCCTAATTCTTCTTCCTTCTCTTCTTCTTTTTAAACCTCTTTCTCTCTTCCTCCCCTTTTAACAAATAATAAATGACTATAGCCATGGAGCCTCCATAGACTGGCTCACCACTGTGAATAGTTATTGTAATGTGATGTCATAAAACAGGTCATTTTTTACAGTAGGTTGGCTTCAGTTACTTTATAACTCAGTTACTTTAATAACTTTTAGTCCTCTTTCTCTTTCTCTAAACGTGTAGTCTCTACAAGTCTCAAGGAAAAACTTCCTATATTGATGGGAAATTGGCGGGGGTCGGGGGGAGGAGCTTAATTCTCATTCTGAAATCAGAAGAACTATACCAGCTGCTGCTGTTACCTTAATCAGTCATACCACCCATGGCTTCTATAATCAAAACATCCCTGAAAAGGTAAAGAGGAATACTGAGGGAGTGAGGAACGGAAGAGAGAGCAGTATTGTTTATAAAACAAGAACCAACTTTATGTAAGAGGATTACATCAATCGAAGTTATTATGTAATTAGTTTGGACACAAAGACAACTTATAAAAATATACTACAGCATTCTACAATAATGATCTAATGCATTTTAACATATGTTAGTATAACTATAGCCTTTGGCCCACTACCAATACTACAGTGGTTTTTGTGTAAAAGAGCCTTGTCGAGTATTTATTTTTGACCAAGCTCTGTGTGAATGACTTAGAATTCATTCAAAAACAAATGTCTTTTGCTTCTCTTGAACTTAATAGGCAACAAACTTCACAATGGATGGGCAGCAGAATTTTCTCTTTGATAACCAGCTGGGGGAAAAACTTGTCATGCAGAGGAATGGACAACACATCCTTGTATAACAAACATACGTTTTAAACAAAAACAAGGTCACATATGGTTGTGATGTGGTATTCAACCAGAGTACTTTTGATTGACATGTATATGAACACCGTGATACGGAGCATAAATAAAAAACGTTTCAAATCCAAGTGTTTTACCTTCACATTACGGAAAATAATAAATACTGAATAATGTAATACAAGGTATTTCTATCTTGGGGTTCTAATGACTAACCACTTGAGCTCTGCTTTTGTGGTTTATAATGTCACCAGAACCCTCCATGGAATTATATATAGAATAAATGATAGGCAATGTTGAATTACAAGGCTATCAGGCTATAATACATAAAGTAAGTACCTAATATAGCCTTATAAATTATAGGCTTTTATGGTCTAGCATTCTACAGCATAATGTCACAAACTGCAGTGATACGATATATTGATAAAGAATATGATATGACATTAGGTTTCAGAAAAAAACTGTCCCTGACACACTACATCAGAGCCAAATTATTTCATAGAATTGCAGGCTCAGAGCTGGAAGGATCCTTAGAGGACGTCACGCTCAGTGCTCCCCGACAGCCACCACCCAAACACAGATCTCCCCTCGGCCCTCGTCCGCAGCCCTGACAGATGGCCGTCCTGCCTGCAACACTCCCAGCACTGAGAGTAATAGGGGAAATATCAGAGAAATGCCTCAAACATGTACATGCAATAAAGACACATCATTATTAAGTAACAAATGTAAAGGTTAAACACCCACATTGTAGCTGAGTGCACATCACAATACTGTAACAGATCTCACACACACACACACACACACACACACACACACTTCTACAGATTCTCTTCATTTTTTACAAGGAGTGACGATGCCCTGGGAAAAGGAGCAAAACTCCTTTCTACTACCTTTTTGTGTCACTTCTTTTGTCTGTTTCAGGTGCAGTCACCATTTTTTACAAGGAGTGACGATGATGTAGGAAAAGGAGCAAAACTCCTTTCTACTACCTTTTTGTGTCACTTCTTTTGTCTGTTTCAGATACAGTCACCATTACTTCATGGGATTCCACACTCTTATTCAATCCCAGACACACAAAAAAGTCGGGTCCAGAACCACACACTGCACAACTGGATCCTGAAGGACTCCGGGCTGCTTTCAAAGTGAGAAACAGAGAAGGAAGACACAGTGAAGCCCACATCCAGTACATGTGAGCTTTCCTGCAAACTAGAAGGATAACATATAAATGCTGACACAAGCCTCTCTTGTGTCTGACCAATTCCTTTCCGTGTGTTATGATTAAAAACAATAATAAATTGAATTAACCCACTGAGAGGAATGGAGTTCGCCTAGACTTTTAGGGATATTTGTTTCCAGTTTAGTAGTTTCAAGGGGTGATCAAGGATACTATAAACCACAGATCCAATCACCTCAATACAATGACTTCCAAGAAATATCCCAATCACCCAAATCCACTCCCACCAGTTCTATCAAATCCTCACATCCTCACTTACATACATTCTGGGCAAATCATTCCTTACACCTGTATAGCCCTCATTTTCTACTTCCTGGTTAAGAAATTCCTTTTATATCCTATCAACAAACAGCAGACTTAGAGGTGAAGAGTCAAGCGATATAAAAATGACCACTGGCTGCCCCGTGCTCTGGCGGCACACATTGGTTTGTGTGGTGCTGTATCTGCAGCAACTTTTTCATAGTTAGCCAGGAAGAGAGAATAATGAGAAAAGCAAGAAGCAGTTTACACACACGTGAGGAAATTATTCTTCGTGAAAACCGACTTTGATTTTGTTGTTATTCAACACAAATACTAAGCAGACTGTCAAGAGAGGGGATAGGCTCATACGTGTACACACAGGGTAAGCAGGGTAGGCTCACGTTCTATCTCGAAGCACAACATTGGCCCAGATCAACTTAGCTGACTCTAATTTCGAGGCGCAAGGTTTGTTCCGAAGGATATATTTTATGGAAATGCAAAATGTGGAAGATAGGAAATTTACTACTGACTTACTAATGACTCTATAGGGTGTTAATAATGGCTACCATTTTACTGAACACTTAGTATGTGTTTTAAACTGACACCGCGTTTGGCAAGCATAACCTCCATCACTTCTTAAGGGAAACCTATGAAGAGAGTACTATTATTAGCATCAATTTGCAGATAGGAAGCACAGAGGGGTTAAGTAACTTCCCTAAATCACACAGCTATTAAAAGGTAGAGGTAGAAATTGTGCTCAAGCAATCTTTTTTTTTTAATAAACACTATGATATACAGTCTTACCAAAAAAAAAGAAAAAAAATCTCAGTGTGGCACACTTTAAGAGGCTTGTGACGGCCCAGTGCAGTGTGGAGTATCTTATCAGGCAGGTGGCTATAATAAAGCATGTGGTCAAAAATAACAGAAGGAATCACAGGCGGTACTTAATCAGCATTTATTAGAACCCTGCTGGCCTAAAACTAGCAGAAAAAATCCTCTCACATCCCAGGCAAAGGTTTCTACCTTTTGTTCAAACTGGAATGCCACTTTCAAGACTCTTGAAAAATAGCCCTTGCACCCCTCTAGAGAGAATAAGTATGTTTTGGGGAAGGCCCTCCCCGCTTTAGGACTATAAAACAATTCTGTTTATGAATCTGAGGGTTTCGGAAAAAAATAACTCCTCGGCTCCACTCTAGAGTTTGGAAGGTTAAAATGAGAACACAGAGAACTGTTGAATATTGTCGTTAACACTTCTTCCAGCTACAACTTTCAACAGCTTTTCCTGGTGGCATCAAGTGCCTCTGGGACCAGGTGAAGGGAAACAGGAGTGCAGAGCACAGAAAGGAGATGGGTGCAGAGATGGCAGACAAGGGGAGGGTCAGAGTGGACCGGGTGGCTGAGAGAGGAGCAGTGGGGGAGGCAGGCATGTCTACGGAATGGCAGCCAGCGGCGCGCCTCCAGAACAGCAGCCAGTGGACCAGGAAGAAAGTTCAGGTTGGTGCTTCACACCCAGGACTTAGGAGGCAGGGCCTGCTTCAGGAATCATACAGGTCAGTGTTTGGAAAGAGGAAGTCAGCAGAGCTGCACTCCTACTGACTGGCCAAGCACAGAATTAATAATGGGGGGCGGAGGGCTTCCCTGGTGGCGCAGTGGTTGAGAGTCCGCCTGCCGATGCAGGGGACGCGGGTTCGTGCCCCCAGTCCGCGAATATCCCGCATGCCGCGGAGCGGCTGGGCCCGTGAGCCATGGCCGCTGGGCCCGGGTGTCCGGAGCCTGTGCTCCGCAAGGGGAGAGGTCACAACAGTGAGAGGCCCAAGTACCGCAAAAAAAAAAAAAAAAAAAAAAAAAAGGG
>NW_006773947.1:462589-464296 GCF_000442215.2 Lipotes vexillifer | reverse complement strand
AAAAAAAGGGGCGGGGGTGGGGGGGTTAGGAAGTGGAATGACAGGCAGCGTGGCTGTGCTATGCGGTGTCTCAGTGTCTCATCACAAATGTGACAAGCCAGCAGAAGAATCCTTTTGAAAGGGCTGGTCAGAAGCCTAAAAAAAATTAAGTTAAATTATATACAAAATGCCACACCTCAAGTGGAAATAGTACTCAAGTAAGAAATTCTGCTGCTTTTTTCCCCTTTAGGCCTTTACCAGGGACACCTGCAAGTAAGAAAAACAAGACAAAAAATCCCACAAGAATAAAGCACTTTCCTATTGACAAGGACAGCAAAGAACACAGAAGATGTCTAAGTGAAAGGCACCACGTGGAGCACAGATAAAAGAGCTTTTAAAATTTTTAGGGCGCCAGATTCAAGTGTTCCAGTGGATACTTAAAAGTGCTTCAGCACAAAACCCTTTCCTCAAATGCATTAAGCGCTCAGAGAAGGACTTTAACCACAGTGTGCCTGCTTTGTTCAAAAGGCAGCTGGCACCTCTGTTTGTGTAGCGAGCAGAGCAAGCCCTCTATCCAAGGAGAGGACAACCAGAATCCCCCACAGGAAGGCCGCCGGATCCTCTGACATGTATCAAAAATCACCTCCACGCAGGATTTTTTTTTTCCCTCAGAGAAGAGTCTCCACCATTCGTCCAAGTTTGAAGTTGTCTCTTTCTCTCTGAGGTAGAATTTCACCTCAGTCGCCTGATTTCACCCATCATCCTATTCTTCGAGACGGCTCTGTTCTAATCTTAACCCTTGAATGAACCAGCACTTAGCAAGGGTCACAATCTGAGTCAAATTCGGGGGCTCTTCCCTGGTCTCGGGTCCAGCACTGGCTAACTGAAAGCTGAGGTCAGTCTCCAAACACTGAGCCACAATAAATACTCCCATAAAACCCTCACAGGGCGGTGGCTTCATCAGTCAGAGCATTCGTTTAAAGACAGGAACCATACCCCCTCCAAGTTTATGTGTCTGCATTTAGGATAATTAATTTCACTGCCTTGATGTTTCAATGGAAAGCTTTTCAGAAAGCAGTCAGGGAAATCATTCAATAGTTAAACGTGATCTTAAATTTAAAACATAAAATAACATTGTGCTGCTGTAATAACCTAAGTATACTATAAATTGGGTAAATCTGAAAACATCTGACCCTTTCTGCCTTTCACAATTAAAGACCTGAATCCCTCCAGCCACAGTGACTAGAGTTTAAAACATTGTTATAATTTGCCAAATTCCAAAAGGGTTGGTGTTTTAATCCCTCACCACTTTTAAACTGAATCCGTTAAAAATCAATGCCTCGAGACAGCTCTATGAATGTGGCCACACCTAAAAAACAAGCCAATACTTTTTCCCCTCCCCCCTCAAAAAAAAAAAAAAAAATTCACGAGCAGCCACAGCTGGAACTGTTTTACACTGGATGGCTGGGTTCTGTGAGAATGCTCTCCTTGTCTTTGTCTGTGAGGCTAAAAGAAGCTGGACTCAAAGGTAGTGTTCAATCCCAGGAGGGGCCTGGGTAAACATGAGCCCAAGCCCCCAGCTCCCTCCTGATAAGGTCAGGTGACACGGTGTCAAAAGACAGCCAAGGAAAGAGCTAGAAAAGTGCACACACAAGGAGGATATTTTTTTGCTTTCTCCTGACCAGAGATAATAAAGAGCAGAAATGGACTTCAAATTTTCTTATTCAC
>NW_006773947.1:442589-457589 GCF_000442215.2 Lipotes vexillifer | reverse complement strand
ATATGGCTTCCATTTACTTCCAATTTTACTCGTACTGTGAGCTTCTTTGGTGAAGTTGTCTTCTATTGCTAAATGACAAAATGAATGATGAAATTCAGTTGCTATGCTAGAAAAACAAAAAACAAACCATGGTGGTTAATCCCTAAGGAAAACTGGACTTCGGTTATGAATCATCCTTACCAGCAATCTTGTAAATCTTAAAGTCTTTATGTCCTAAAAAGTATTGTGAATAAACATTATTTTCTTTTAAAGCCCTGGCAGAAAGGATCCTCCTCCCTTCACATCTGAGGTTGGAGAGTATGCCACCAGTCCCCAGTGATGATTTGAACAGAACTTGCCTTGTGCAGGAGACATCAATGAAAAAGGCAAGCACGAAGTCTGCTCTGTTTTTATTGCCTGCTTGCAGGGCTCCTCGAATTGCCGAAACTACAATGGAGAGCTTGGGAAGCACATAATATAAAACCAACCCACTGGCTGTTATGGCATGTGTAATTTTTCTACAAAATGAAAATGTATATACTTTGTTATCAGATAAATCTTTACAGGCTTCCCCCATCCTTCCCTAGCCAGCACACTCCCCATTCACCACCAAGTCTCCTGTGGGGTCTGATTTACTCAGTCTTTGTGATGACCTCAAAAAGATGGTCATTGTCTAATTAGACTAGAACAAGGTCTGGGTAAACAAAATATAAATTCAAAATGGACAGGAAATTACTTTTTAATTTTAAAAATGTGGCTAGCTAGACAGTCAACTTCTACAGACAATAAAAGTGTAGCTCTGCATGTTATAAACTATTTATGACATGTTCAAGGAAGTTTTTCACCCAGGCAGAAAATATCCTTTTAATAAGCCCTTTTAACTACAAGACGCTATTATTGGTGTCTTCTTTATTGTTGTTTTCCTATTTTCAGCATAAATATACTTCAAAAAAAGACAAAGGCAATGCCGCACACAACTGAAATATCATACAATTTGCTAAAATGATGAATAAAATTAAAACTGCCTGTCAAAGCAAAATGAAAAGCAATTTTGTTTGCAATTTTCATAGCAGCTCCAGAGAAGCAGCCAAATTCATGAACTGCATGCACTCTGCAGTTTATAAGCATCCACAGTAACTGAAGGAGGTGCCCTGATTAGTAATAATATCAAGATGAACGGCAGCTTGAAATTTAGAACATCCTGGCCTAGCTCTTGGTCTTCTTCAGAAAGACCCATTCTGTTCTTTGCTCCCCCCCAAATTGACCTAAGAGTTAATATCAGACTATCTGGATGATTATGAACACCTTAGAAAGCTGGTGTTTGATTCCAAATTTAAATTTCATCAATCATTCCAAGCACTAACACCTGTGAAACAGGCATTCTTTGTTCTTCTTACTGGGCTTCTCACTGGGAGCCCAGAGTACAGACTGCAAATGAGTAGGCAGAGAGGTGCAAATATCACTGTTTGCTACCAAATTTTAACTAGAGCAATTTCTACCAAGTTCAGTGTCTGATGTACAGTACGCCACATTCTTGGATAGAAGGATGAACCGTTGAATGAATGAATACATAAGTGAATTCATTCCTGTCACTATACCCCATTTTGTTTGCAGTACTCACATTTGATTTAGAAGAAACGTAAAGCTTTGTGGAGTGCCTGAGGAAAGGCCAGTCATGAAACTACTGGTAAAAAACAGACATTAGTCACTTTACTACAACTATTAATAGCCTTGCCAAAATGCTGGGGGTCCAGCATGGAATTCTACCAAGACATAATTAAATGATAAGAAACTTAGGCTCCTTCTTTCACATTCAACCGTAAATAATGCCCCAATGAAATTTTTCTCATTGAAAGTCATCCACTGCCAACACCAAATTCTCCATTTTACCCTCCATCTGAAGTGAAAACATACAAAAGTGCAAGCATTTCATTGAAGTGAGCGTTTCCACACTCCTTTGAAGAAAATATCAATTAAGTGCAACAAAATGAATAAATGTTCCATATCAACATTTTGGTTGATGAAAGCCTCCCCAGGTTCTCATACGGAATGTTTGAATGTAATCATCTTATTTGACAATATCCCTTGCTATGGTCATTCAGAAGTAAAAGTAGTGGGATTGAACACAGCCTCGCAAGAGTAAATTACGATTTTGAGCTTCAGACGTGGGATTACAATAATTTAGAGTTAATTCAGAGAAAGCTGATTTTCCCGGTAAGCAATTAGTTCAGCTAGAAGGCTCATTTTCCATCAGGAAAAATACAGGTGAAAACTGCCTTTAAACACCCAAAGACCCCTGAGTCAATAAACACCACAACTCCTACAGACAATTCCACTGTCAGTTGACGGCTACCACCCTCCTCATCAAGCCCTTGGCGTGCCACCTTAGCAATTAGTTAAACAACACGAGCCTCTGCAGGTGGTTATTTCCATTTTTCAATCGAGGAAACTGGAGAAAAAGTAGAATTTCTGAGTTTCCAGAGTACAATAATCAACCTCTCTAGATACAACCGTGCTTGAAAAGTGTTTGAGACTGAAGATGCTTTTATCCCAGTGATTTGGAAGTTCCAATCACTTCACCAGGAAAACAAACAAACAAACAACAATGACAACAAAAATTGTTTCTACTTCTTTTGGCACAAAAAGATTTAAGTACCTGAATAGTACTGGCGCATACTACACACTTGATTAATACTTATCAAGAGAAAGAAAAGAAAAAATGGAGGGAAAAACAAAAGAAATATAGGAGAAAAAGTAGTGTCATCTAAGGCAATTTTCTTAAACGGCTACATATTATTTTCCCTGGAAAAATCAATAACATGTCTTTGGCTTGAACTGAGATGAGCATGGCTACTAACATTTATGCATGTCACTTGCCCCTTTCCCACTTTTTGTTGTATCTCATAAAACTATGATGCTGACTCAGATGTCAGACTCTGTATTTCGGTGAATCTTATACATTTACTGTGAGAATATTCCCAACTTCATAGTTTTTCGAGCTCTGGGCCTCTTAATAACCATCATGCACCATGTCATGGCACTTATACTTGATGCAAAATGCCGTAACATCAGGGCACAACAGTGGAGCATCTCCACAGAAAAGACTCTTCCAACAAACTCCCCCACGGTGGTATTTTAAAACCTCTCCACAGCTTTCTGATAACATCATGCCTAACCGTGTCTCCTCTTGTGTCCTTTACATGACTACCTGTGCACAGGTACAGAGAAGTGGATATGAAAGATGTTGAATAATGTATTATCATTAAGAAACACACTATATAGTAGGTGGGTACAGGTACCGGGAAACAGAATGTTATCAAATGTTAGCAGGGAAACAGCCCCATTAGACATGAACATATGGCTTCTGTTCTTGTTTCTGCCACTACCAGCCATGGAACCTTGGAGAGGCTACAGCTTTACCCCAGATTACTCAAACGTGAAAGCAGGCGGTGAGGGGATTAGGAACTAAAGCGGTGACCTTCAAACTATTTTTGTCTACTTGCTCTTCAAACAAAATATTAAGCAGAAGGTCCAAGACAGATAAAAGTGATAAAAATCATGCGGTATGAATCCAAGGTGGGATGCTCCGAGCCCACCCCACCACAGCCCCCAGCTCCACCCTTCTCTCCTTCTCATACTGTTGGAATTCCTAGACTTCCCAAAGCACAGCCTGAATCCGCTGTATTAAATGATCTCCAAGGTCACTTCCAAGTCTACTTGCCCAGTGGTTTCTTTCTGGTGTATTTTGCTTTTATTTCTCAGTCGAAATTTTAGTTTTCTCAGCTGAAGGTAAATAAATTAGGGAGAAGAGCTAGAACATAAAATACAGTGGAAAAGCTCTGGATATACTGTTGCTTAGCAATCATTTTAATCAATAATTAAAGGAAAATTATCTACATAATCACTTTCCACTGTTAAGTTACCTTCCATCACAGAATTTATCACTAAACACTCCTTCACCTTCTGCCCAGAGGAGGGCTCCAAAAAGTTGTTACAGCACTAACAGATTTTCCTGTGCATGTGTGTACACACACACACACACACACTCTCTGCAATTTCTCAAAGGTCTCTTAACAGACATCACCAAGAAATTTACACTAGAGAATCAACCAATCATTGCTCCAGGAGTACAATATTTAAAACTAGCTTTTCTGGATTCTACCTCAAGGTGATCACACTATTGCAGCTCTTCAGAGATTTAACAACAAAATTATTACTTCCAAACTTTAATTGAGCTTCTTAAGATAGGTATTTATGATACTCTTCAAAACACTTGGAAATTTTATGCTCTACAGTGGAATATTTGGCTGTTTTATTAGTCTTCACTTTTTATATTTCAGGTATTTAAATAGTATTATATGGCTTTATCTGGAAAACAAATCAATTTGGCAATTTGCTCTTAGCAAACGGGCCTTCCATTGTTTCTTGTACATGATACAACCTTGAAGCCATTCCTCTAAAGCCTCCACCAGAGGATATTTTACGACTGCCACATGATTTAAATTAAAGATCCATTTTTAAGACACGACACTTTTTCAAAAAAGTAGTGCTTTACGATTAGCAAATTAAAGATACATTTTTCTTATTTGCTTGCAAATAATTTCTTTAATCCAGAGCATGACAAGTGAACTCTAGTTAATGAATATTATCCTTGGTAAGCAGTAACCTAGAATCTTAAAATGTTCATTTTTATCATTGGTATTTTGAAGTTGCAACTTTGATCCATATCAACATAAAAAAGAAATGATTTTATTAACATTCTCTTTCATTACTGGATAATACCCTGCAATGCTGTTACTACTGGGAAACTATTAAGGGTTTCCCTTAAAGAGGAATTCATGATGATTTTAAAATAATAAAAGTGATAAAAATTTCTTGGTTTCTCTAGATAAGACGAGTATTCTCATTTTCTTCTTGCTGTTAATTTTCTCCTGATCCTCTGGTCGATTTGCTTCTGGACATCATTCAAGAGACTGCATCAATCAATAAAGATGCATAAAGCATGGGAAAATAATTATGCTACAAATTTACCAAATTTGATTCTAAAGGCCTCAGATCTCTTCCTCTATAACTCTGAAAAAAGCAGACCTTCATTCTTTATTTTTTAATTATTAGACTAGTAGCAAATATTTTTCACCATGTGAAAGTCACACTTGCAAGTGACAACAATGGACATTCAGTGGCAAATCTATCTCCACTTCTTGCACAACTGCTTTACATCTTGAGAAGCAGGTTTGGGCATAAATCTTTCTGTACTGCTGTCTCTGACATCTTTTTCTCTTTCACCTAAAGTTCCTTTTTCTAAAAAAACTGATACAGTGTACATATTTACAATGAAGTGCAGAAAAACGAATGGGCACCCTAAATAATAATAACAAGCAACACTCAGGAAACAACTACACTAGTTCTAGTCAAGAACTAGAATACTGCTAGCA
The DNA here is from genome assembly GCF_000442215.2 of Lipotes vexillifer. Lineage (NCBI taxonomy): Eukaryota > Metazoa > Chordata > Mammalia > Artiodactyla > Lipotidae > Lipotes > Lipotes vexillifer. The sequence goes on along the minus strand of NW_006773947.1, from coordinate 452,175 downwards.
CCTAGAAAGTCCCATCTGTTCCTCCCCATTCCCACCTATTCTCTCTGCTCTAAAGACAGCTAATAATCTGACTTCTGTGATAGTGATTTCCTTTCTTGCTTTTTGTTATCCCACCTTTGTACACAACCTTAAACCATATAGTCCAGTTTTGTCTAGTTTTGAACTCTATGTGAATGGATTCATACTGAATATATCCTTTGTTGTCTTACTTCTTGAGTCAACTCTACATTGCTTGGGAGTTATTCATCTTGTTGAGTGTAGCCACAGTTCATTCATTTTCCTTGCTGACAATATTCCATTATTTGAATACCCACAATTTATCTATTTCTTGGACATCTGGCTTGTTTCCAGTTTTGACTATTACAGACACTGCTGTGGTGAATATTCTATTACATGTCTCCCATACACGTTTCTGTAGGGTATTGAGAAGTGGAATTGCTGAGTCATAGCGTTTTCATATCTTTAAATTTACATAGATAATGTCAAACCATTTTCCCAAAGTGGTTCCACCAATTTACACTCCCGCCAGCAGGGTCTGAAATTCCCCATTACCCCAGATCCTTGTAACACTTAGAACTGTCACACTTTTTGCCAATCTGGTGGGTATGCAGCCTAAGAAATTTTACTTTTGTCATATCCCTGTTACCTTGGTTTAAAGCACTGCACAAGCACAGACAGCACGGAAACAGCTGAAGGTAAGTCCTTCTCTTCTCCTCTTTGTCTATCTTTGTCTCTTAATGGCCCTAGTCAGTTTTAGACCTTGTGATTTTAAAACTACATTCTTACTCTATTTCATTTCCTTGTATCTCCTATAACTTTACAAAATAGACTGTGTAGATCTATGATCCCTGGTAATACTATCCCATTTGATAGACCACTAGGTACAAAAAGTATAATTCCTCAAAGAGAAATTACTGCTAACTGCCACTACCCTCCTCTGTAGATACTCTTTTATTTGGTAATATTGTCAGTTACACTTGAATTCTTCCATGTAGAGAATTTTCACATTTTGAGCATCAATTTCTAATATGCAAGTAGCACATTTACTCTTTGCCTAGACTTGCTGCAAATCTGGGACCTGAGATTATGTCTCCAAAAACACTGTCATACTTCGTTCTAAATGGAACTCTATTGTTCACGGTCCCGAGACTTAAACCTCAGGAAGTTGGTGGGGCGTATATGGAACGGGAAAGAAGATCAGAGAATTCTCCTTGAACAAACACTCTTCCTTAGTGTTTTGACCTTCTCAGATCACACTGAGGGATGTTTACATTGAAGTACCCATCTAACTTCCTCTCCATCTCTGCAAATACCTTCTTCTCTTCAAGGTCAAGTTCAAGTCTCCCTTGCCATGAAGTAGACCTTCCTGGAACATGACGAACCCCAATAACCTCCCATGACTTGACTATACATTTTGGTGCTTAATTATATTCTCTAGGATATATCTCCTTATATTTTATTGTGCTTAATCATAATTATAATCACTAGACATTAAGTTCCTAGAAAGCAGAAACTTTTCGTATCTTGTTCAACACTGTATCCTCAAGAAACTGTGCCTGGCACATAGCTGATGCTCAAAAAATAAGTATTGAATGAATGAATGAAAAAAATTCTTATTTTTTCTGTACTTATTTGATGTGTATGTGTGGTCACCTTATGGATTTTAAAGGGTTACAAGCGGCAATCATTTCTTTGTATCTCTTGGTTTCTCCTGCAACATCAAAGATGACAGATGTATAATGAATTGAAAAGGACACAAAATAAGACCCACATTCCTTAAGACAGGTATTCCTTCAAACAAATCTATAACATAAAATCAAATTTAAGAAACTAATGAATATATTAACTAGAATAAGCACAAACACCTGGAATTTATACTTCGTAATCCAGTTTTTCTAACAGATACTACAGTAAGTAGGTGCTAATCATAATCAGAGGTCTGTGATAGCTCACCCAAAATCAATTTATAGGATTCAAGCTACAGCAAATCCATGCAAAGTTCTTATCAAAACCTTCCTGATTTGTTTATTTAGTCTCATCGAGATATTAAAAGAATCATTGCTGGAGTGCTTTGAAAATCTATGACTATAATATAGTTTGCCACTAGAAAATATAAAACATGAATGTAAATAATACTGAACACATTATGACTTCAGAAAATAACAATATTGCAATACCATGAAAGTTCTGCCCAAATGGAATACCTACCCTGCTGTACTGTGTCAAAAAGTGGACAGACCACAGGTCCTTGAGGGAAACTGCAAACAGAAAGAAATCAACAGTTCCTCCACCCATTCTGAGATAAAAGCTCTGTTTTTGACATCCCTATATTGATGCTTTCTTTTGCAAGAAGTCAGATTTAGATATGTCAGACATTTCCTTCCTTTTTTTATTATAACAATCTCCATAAATCCTTAGTAAAAATCCTCGAGTAGAAATCCTTCCCACTTTTAGACTTTCTGACTGAGTCATTCATAGATGAGTATATTCATTCATTCACTCAATGTTTACTGAGGTACCACTATGTACCAAGAACCCAGGTGAGGTATAACACGTTCAATTATTCATTCACTCTAGATGAAAAGATGGCAATGTTCTGTTAAACAGAGTCTTTTCATTGTTTTGAAAAATTCCTTATCTTAATTACTGCAGAGTTATTCTGGTCAGAAAGCACAGGTTAGTCCTGAGTTTCACTTAGATCACAGAGGAAAAAATGTGTATAATAACACAAAAAAATACACAATATACAAAAGCCTTTGGACTACCAATTTTACCTGCACATTCTTCCAAAGGATGTAATAATCAAAGGTCTCTACCCATTAAGGAACATGGGACAAAGTCATACAACCAGAATATCTCTCAGACACATTCTGCCTGTGTTTTGGCATGTGGACTGGGTCAGAATAAATTTGAGATTAGGCTTTTGGCTCCTTAGGGCACATCTCTCTCCAGATGCTGTCGTTAAATCAAATCTAAGCCTCGAATAAAGAGGTGCAATTACACTATACATCCTTCCTGCTCCCCTGTCACAGAGAAAGAGAAGACCTATCCCGCTCAAGTCTCTACAACCCTAAGACTTCTATTCCTCTTTAAAGATGTCTTTGGAACTCAGTTTCCCCTCAAATTTTCACATTTTTAAAATGGACAGCTGGGCGCTCCGAGTGGCACTTTATATGATTTTCCCTGACCCTGCTCCACCCCAGGGATTGCATTGGCCTGTTATAGTTTTCGGAACAATAATCACCATGAAAGGCAAGATATTAGACTTAGTCGGTTTAAGACGAAATTAAAAAAGCACTGGAGAAGGAAATAACTTATTACGCTGCAAAGATTGGAAGCAAATTCACAGGTAGTTACTGGAACACACGTGTGGCTTCGCTGAGTGAAATTAAAACATTCTAAAGTTTCACTCTAGATGAAGGATCACATCGCTCTTCTAAAGAGTGAGCCTGCCCTTAAACAATGCAGCCTTGGCTCCCGGCCAAATGACCAGACCACAAACGTGGATACACCTTGGACAGCGGACATCCTGGGCGCAATAGCAGCAAAGTTCCAGCTCCCACCACTTCCCACGTGGAAATCCAGCAAAGAAAAACAATCTAGCAGTCACATGACCCAGGTTTGTCATCCTCTGCATCTGTCTCCATGTGTAAACATCTTGATACAGAAGGAAACTGACTCATCCCTATCAGGAAAGGTCCGTTTTCCTCTGCCTAGCATCTACCAGGACTGGGCCCACGTGAGGTCTGGGTAGGAAGACATACAGAGCATGAACTTGTAACTTTACGAAACACAAGTTAAACTGCTTCAAACATGTTCATACTACAAAGTCCAACAAAGCAGTAGTGGAGAAAGCAAATAAGGTGAAAGCAAACAACAGAAAGAGACTATTTAAAATTAAAATTTTCTACAGACAAGGGGATAAATTAACAAAAGTAACTGTGAGGAATTCTGAATACAGACAGACTTATAAACTTCAAAACTATGGAAACTATGTAGTACTGCTATTGGGAGACAAATACTTCAGACGCCACTCAATTACTGCGCTGTGTTCTGCTCCTAACAGGGTTTAGAATATTATGGGGGAAAACACTGTAAGGTCTTTCATAAAGCAATTGTCCGGGGTGAGAAACCTCCATATTTGACTAATGTTTCTTTAATAAATAAAGATTCCCAATGACATATGACAATAAGATTAGGACATTAAGGACCCCATGCTACAAGGGGAAAACAAGCTACAGTTTAAGAAATTATTTTGTATAAATTCTTGCTTCCAATTTCTCACTTTGAAGCAAAAGATCAATTAAAATTGCATGACACGCTTCAAAGAGAAGAAGTGATAATAAGAAAGACTTGGGTTTCTATAGTAGGTTGTGTTTCCCAAGGATGCAACAACAACTCCCAGCCCATATGTTCTTTTGCACCGGTGACCTTCCTATTTCATCGTCGGAAAGTTTAGTTGGTTTCCCTTCCTCTTGAATCTGAGCTGCACCTGGAACTTCTGTTAACCAGTAGAATAAGATGGTGTGTTATTTCTGAGCCTGAGCATCAAGGTATGGAAATTGAGACCTTGGAGCACTCCTTGGAACTCAGGCCCCTGCTGTGAGAAGCCAAAGCAACCACATAAGAGAGGGAGAGCCGAGGCCCCGCACAGCCCTTGAACAGCCCTAGCTAAGCTCCAAGGCACAGCCAGGACCAGACACGTGGACCTCCAGGTCAACCTCATGAAAACCAGGAGATCCATCAGTCAACCCAAAGAACCTTAAAAAGTAATAAATAGTTATCATTTTTAAGCCACTAACTTTTATGGTAGTTCAGTACCCAAAAATATCAATAATACTTTACTAAAGCAATATTATGATATGCTGACTTACACAGACACATAACATGGCAATATAATAGGAATGGTTATTATTTTTTTAAGATTTTTTTTTTGATGTGGACCATTTTTTTTGTTTGTTTGTTTGTTTTTTGTTTTTTGCGGTACGCGGGCCTCTCACTGTTGTGGCCTCTCCCGTTGTGGAGCACAGGCTCCGGACGCGCAGGCTCAGTGGCCATGGCTCACGGGCCCAGCCGCTCCGCGGCATGTGGGATCTTCCCGGACCGGGGCACGAACCCGTATCCCCTGCATTGGCAGGCGGACTCTCAACCACTGCGCCACCAGGGAAGCCCGATGTGGACCATTTTTAAAGTCTTTATTGAGTTTGTTACAATATTGCTTCTGTTTTATGTTTTGGTTTTTGTCTGCAAGGCATGTGGGATCTTACCTCCCCGACCAGGGATAGAATATGCACCCACCGCACTGGAAGGCAAAGTCTTAACCACTGGACCGTCAGGGAAGTCCCAGGAATGATTATTTTGAAAATATATGTTTTGACCTAAGAGTGTATAAATGAGAATATTCTCATTTTGATATGTGTTTACATCTCTTATTATTAAAAGTTTTGGAGGTATTAGAAAGATCATAAAATCTCTCCAAAGCAAACTTAAATGAAGGAGCTAGTGCAAATTTTGAAAGTTATAACAGAAACATTAAAGTTCCTCAAAAACATTTACAAATATTTAATTTCGGCAAAGATATTAAAAAGGCATATGCTCCTGATATTAAAACTTTCTGTTCCTCTCTTCTTCTCTTTGATTCTTTCAACACTTTCCCACCCTTAACGATGTATACATATTAATAGTTTGAAAACATCAAACAATGGTGAGAAACATTTATGTTTCTCCTGAGCACTGCAAGCACAAAGGTGGGTAATGGTTTCCTATGACACAACGTACATTTAATTCTCTAAAAATGTAACAGCTATACTATAGAGAGCATTTATAAACTTGATTTTATTTTCAAAGCATCCATAACTTTTCCAATTAGCAAACATGAGCCACTGGCAGCTGGAACTTACTTTTTCTTCCATCATATCTATACCTGGTTTTATGGACTTTCTCAGATATACACAAGGGGCACATCAGAGATTTATTAAAAACTGGAAAGGGATCTCATACAGGGTTGGAGAAATCTAAAAATATCCAGTAGAGCAGGAAAACTGACAAGGACTCAGGCAGCACAGGTGTCACCTGGTATGACAGCTAAAAACCAAGAAGCAACTGAGAAGGAGGATATTACCCTTCTATACCTTCTACCCAAGACACAGAATCACCTACAATTGAAGAGACTCGGCAGGTAGATCATTTTCCGTAATAACACCAAGGACTGCAATGAGACAACCACGAAGCACTCTTTCATTCCAAAATGGTGACCTAAAACCAAGTTCACAGCCTGTCCATCCAAAGGACATGATGCAGCCCGCATGTTGCTGGTACAAGTCCCCATGGGCAGGAGTCCTCCTTCACAGAAACCAGCAGGTTTTTCCTCTCTGCACGTTCCCCCCAAAATGGGTCACAGCTAGGAACTGGAGAAATACTCAAGTTGGGGGTGTGTGGAGGGACAGGGAGCTTTATTTATAGAGTCCATTCACTTACAGATAAGTATCTGGTACAACTTCTGGACACAGAAAAGGTGTCCACCTGAAGAAGGCACGGGTAACAACCCCTAAAAAGCCGTTATTCAACCTGGAATTGCTTTAGGGTAATGGCTTGTGGTGTGATCCATTATTCATTTCATCTTGATGAAACAACTGGTTTCAAAACCGACACTGGACTTGGAGTCAGAAGTTCGATGTCCAAGTCTTGGCAGGGCCAGCAGATTGCTAAGTGCCAGTGTGTCTGGATTTTCTGTTCCATAACAAGGAAGTGGGACCAGATGAACTCTAAGGGTCTTCTTAGTGCTAACCTTGCATTGACTCAACACCAGACGGAAAACTTCTGTCTTCTACAGCCCCTCCATTTGTATAGATTATCTAGCGTACTTTTTTTTTTTTTGCGGTACGCGGGCCTCTCACCGTTGTGGCCTCTCCCGCTGCGGAGCACAGGCTCCGGATGCGCAGGCTCAGCGGCCATGGCTCACGGGCCCAGCCGCTCCGCGGCACGTGGGATCCTCCCAGACCGGGGCACGAACCCGCGTCCCCGGCATCGGCAGGCGGACTCTCAACCAGTGCGCCACCAGGGAAGCCCTAGCATACTTTTTTATACCACCTATTTGTTTGTAGATGCTGGGAGAGGCCGTGGAGAAGAAGGGAGGTGAGAGAAGAGAGAAGGGTGCATGGCAGCAGTGGGAAGCGTGTGATACGCATGCGGTGAACAAGCAGGCATGTTGCACACCAGCTGTTCAGTGATGGCAGATGGCCTGGGCAGGTCCATGCCTCAAGCTAGCAATGGCACGCTAGCAGCACCTAGGTGATAACGTCACATCTAAAAAGCAGGTGGGTGACATACCTCTTATTTAATCGACCACTACGTTCCAGGACACACACAGAATGGAGCATATTTTACGATGCATTCATGGAAAATGTAGTTTCTGGGCTTAAACAGGACGGTGTTGAGGTTGGTTGGGTACACAGAAGTTCCACGTGCTGTACCATGTTTTGGAAAATACTCCCTGGGGTCATAACCATACCATGCCTGATGTGGTTGTATTAAGGATTTCTGCTCTAAGAAAGATATGTTTCCTTATTTTTCTCTATAGGAATACTGACATTCAAAACAAAGAATCAAGGTGGATAAAGCACAGAGTCCTAGACTGCAGTTCTTCCCTGGATTCAGAAACAGTTTCTCCATTGGAAAATTTGATGTGCTATTCACTAAATAATTAAAGAATATAGGTTGTCAACCAGAGAAAAAGGTTCTGTCCATGTTGGGAGTTTAAAAGGCTCTTATGTTTTAGCTGGTATCCTAAATTATACATGACATTGGAAGAGAGAAATATCACCAGTCATACAAAATAACACAAAATCCAAATGTTCAAGTATGTTAATTGTGTGAGAGATGGTGTCAACTGCCTACCTCAAAATCCATTCTTCCATTCCAATGAGATGTGAGTGGAATTACTGTATGGGGTTTATGGGAAGGCTGCTTAAAAGGAGCCAACTCAGACTGGAAGTTCTGTTATGTCTTCCATCTCCTCTTTTCCTGCCCTCCATCTGGACATGATGACATGAAAGCCAGCAGCCAGCATGGCCTGCTCCACAATGGTAGCCACGTGCTGAGAAGCACAGCACCGAGAAAGAAAACCAGCTCTAGATTGCTCATCTCTAGAATTCCCATATATAAGCAAGAAATAAACTTCTTTCTACATCAGGCTGATGTTATTTGGGGTTCTTCTGTTAGACATATTTATAAAGCTTACAGATTTATCCAAAGTCTACCATCAATCAAATGGTAAGCCTACAGATCAAATCTACATTTTGGGGCCCAAACTCCCACTTGCTATAAATGGCTTTTTAAATGCACAGTGAAGAGAAAAAAAGGTATCTCAGGTGGTCAATCATTCAACACAAAGATACTCTGTTAACTAAAATAAAAATGTTTAAGAGTAAACTCTATTTTTATGTCAGTACAGAAATCGGTTGTTGAGAAAATCACTGAAGACCCTGATTTCTCAATCTTCTCATTTTCGAAAGGAGATAATATTGACCTACCTCAGGAGCACAGGCAGAGGATTAACTAATTAGCAATTGTCAATCACCATGAAAATATAAATTTTAAGAAGCAATAAGACTTTTCATCAGACTATTAATAGCTGTGCTAGTAATTTCTTCCTTCACTGGAGAAAATTTACATTCGATAAGCGCCAAAGCCTCATAGCATAATAAGAATGAAACTTAAATGAAAATCAAGCCTGAAGACACTGCACGACATTTTAACAAAAGCACTGGGTAAAAGATACTACTATCAAATGCAGTGTCATGGAGACAAGCTCAATGTATTTCTGATGAATGGAGAAACTTCCCACGGTGGTCCACACAGGTTACGTTCTCTTAGAGGAGTACTCACTTCTCAGCAGGTGTTCACAGATGCTACCCTACTTGATTCTGTTCAAGCTACTCATAGAACAACCTAATGTGGACACAGTTTTCTTTTTCCTGGTTAGTAACTATCCTCATGGTTCCTTTGTTTTGTGCACACCTACAGCACTTTTATAGGCACTGTGCTCGGCTTGAACTCTTGAACTTTCGAACACTCTGTGACACAGTGCTACTGCTTAAGAAATTATTTTCTGGATGAGATATCAAAATTTTAACTCAAAGTCTTTTTCTCCATCAGCAATCCCCTACCTAGGATGCCCCATCTTGCCTTAGCATCCCACCCTCACCTCATCCTGTTCATTTTTGTCACGGTCTCTCTGTGTGGAGTTCACCTCGGGCATCTTCCACAAGGCTTCCCCGCTCTGCCAGCTCCTCTCCCGCTCCCTTCTCTGGACATTCATAGAACTTATCGCTTATATTAGCAATTCCACCACTTAACGATAACAATATGACTTTTTCAGGTACATGTGTTTTGTTCACCAAGTGCACAGTGAGACCCTTTGCAAATAGGGTTCATGATTCACATTTCTTTGTACCCTCACAACGCACAGCAGAAGATGGGAACATAGTAAAGGCTCACTAGCACTAACGTGTCCACGTTAAGTATACATCGCTTTAATGTTTGGCGCACTATAAAAATAGCCAACTGTCTTTGTGGATTTGTTGTA
>NW_006773947.1:398219-442493 GCF_000442215.2 Lipotes vexillifer | reverse complement strand
CTCTTTCCCCCTAGAAAACAAAAGTACGAATCTCCCACATTTAAATGAACTCACTTAGCCTAGATGATTCCAAACCATTTATCACCCGAGTCTCTATTACTGCCAGACCAATTTCATGATGCTTATGCATGGCCACTAAAAGTGAAGTATGAATATTTTTAATTGCACTAAACTAAAATTAATATTTTATAAGTTTTGAGCTAATTCACAAAACCAGAAAGAATTTTTTAAAACATTCTAAAAAATGTATAGAAAATTCTGCGCCACTAACTAGATAAGTTAAGAGTATAACATTTTTCACTGATATCCATTGTACAACTATCTTCTTACAATTATACACATCAGAGTGCAGGTCGAAAACATGCCAGGGCCTTAATTTTTAGTATTTCGTATAGAATTAAGTTAGAATCAATGTTATATAGAAACAGGGCCTCCCTTCTTTGTCTTCAAAATATGATGTTCTCTCTTCTATACGAATCTAAACATTAAGGTCTTACTAGAATGGTGATGAGCACACTTAATTAAACTAATCCTCATTTACCCGCCTTGCCCCATGCCCCCTAGCATCAATCACACCTGAGCCTCTTTTGAATTTTAAAAGGGGGAGAATTTAAGACAATGCCAGATATTAACTCATACTAACTCTTCCGAAACCTCTCAGGATTCTGGAAGACATTCAAATCTGGAATCTGACTCATGTGACATATCCTTAAAGGAATCCTTACCACCTTTAATAATACTGATACTAACAAGTATGTGTAGACTGAGCATTCACTGTGTGCCAAGCACACCTATTATCTCATTTAGTCGCCACAACCCTACGAGGCTGGCAAAATTATTACCTTTTTACGACTGTCCCTACTTTACAGATAGGGTATTTTAGATTAAACATTTAAGTCATCTGCCTAAGGCCACACAGCTAGTTTGGGAAGAACTGGGATGGGCATTTGGGTCGGCCAGCTGCCAGAGCCCAGCCCTCCATCCGTTATATACTGACATCTCTCCTAGTTCCATTAACCACACAACTCTTTTTACCCATTTTTTTTCTTTTTTTCTTTTTTTTTGGCCACGCTGCGCCGCTTGTGGGATCTTAGTTCCCCGTCCAGGGATCAAACCTGGGCCCTCGGCAGTGAAAGCGCCAAGTTCTAAACACTGGACCACCAGGGAACTCCCTCTTTTTACCCATTTTAACATTTCGAAGTTTTGTTAAGTCATCTTTCCTTTGCAAGATTGGTAAGAATTAATTACTACTGAATGATTACATTGGTTTTTTAAAGCTAATGGAATTTTTAATGAAAATAATACTAAGGAAGATGATGGGAAACTACAATTCTGAAAATCAGCCATAAAAGCAGCCCATTAAGATTCACAAGACAGTCACAGATTCCAAAAAAAAAAAAATTATAGTAAAATTAAATCTGCTTGGAAATTTCTTTTTTGGGGGATGGGGCGGGTGAGGTCGGTGCTGGTGGGCACAACCAATAATTCCTAAGGAATAAGATTTCCTACAGAGATGTACCCTCGTATGTAGTTTTAAAAAGGAAAACCCACTGTCCTAATCCTGTGAGAATAGAGCAGCCTTCTCAGCATCCATTTGCTGGATTTCACTAAACCTCAGATGTCAAAATTCCTCATCCTGAGAGAAAAGAATACTACCCAGCCTTAAAGTTTTACGACATTGTGCTTTTTCAGGGGGTCATTTCCACCTGCTGTAACAACCTTAGCTACAAGCGGCCTTATATCCAGCAACCAAAGCGTAAGAAGTAACCAACCTGAGGAAGGGGATTCTTCACTATTAAAACCAGGGGGGGGGAAATGCTGGATCAACAAGAATGGGGGGCAAGTTGTGGGAGAAACTTAGATAATTTACAAAGGGAAAACTAAACCATGACTCAAGGAAATAGGAAGTATGCTAAGTGGCCTAATGTCTACCTTTGGGTTCTGGCCTAGGTAAACAACTGCTGTTCTAAACAATTCTAGCCAAGAGAGTATCTCAAATTTAACATGAGCAAAAGTGAACTCACCATCCTACCTTCCAATCCTGCTTCTTTTTCATTCCTGGTATCAGGGGATGGCCACTCAATGCACCTGAGGAGTTCAGAGACCGGGGGCTTGTTCTAATCTTTTCCTTGCTCTTGTGCCCCCCAAATTTATCAATAGCTACATCTGGATGATTTTACATCCGAAATAGTTATTGCATTTGGTCCTCCTCTCCACTCCTACGACCACTGCACTGGTTTTGGCCCTGTCTTCTCTTACTCGTACAATTGCAAGAGCTGCCTGTCTGGAATCCCAGCCCCCCCCCACCACCAATTTCCCCATTAAATCTACACACACCATTCAATCTGAGCATATATTCCCCTGTGTGAAACCTTCAATAGCTACTCACTGCCTAAAACAGTAATTATCAAACATTCTTAAGCTTCTAAACTCAATACTAAAGTGAAACCTTTCTTGAATTTCTATTATATGAAACAATTCCAGCCTGGGCTGTTCTGATTGCAGGGAATGGAGGATCCCTGCTATCTCAACTCCCTACCTCCATGCCTCCCTGGCTGATATATACCTGTGAGGTTCCTCAGAGCTGTTTGAAAAGCACAGGCCAGAGAATCAGATTTAACTTCTTAGCATGGTCCCCCAATGGCCAGATCTTACCTTTCCTTCCCAGTTCATTGCACTAACCAGCCTTCAAGGTGGCCCCCAGTGAACCCCATCTCCTGGTATTCAGGCATTTATGTAATTCTCTCTCATATCATACCAAGGGTTGGTCTGTGTGATCAATAATAGAATATGGGGCTTCCCTGGTGGCAGTGGTTGAGAATCTGCCTGCGCCGATGCAGGGGACCCAGGTTCGTGCCCCGGTCCGGGAAGATCCCACATGCCGCGGAGCGGCTGGGCCCGTGAGCCATGGCCGCTGAGCCTGCGCGTCCGGAGGCTGTGCTCCGCAATGGGAGAGGCCACAACAGTGAGAGGCCCGTGTACCACACACACACACACACACACACACACAAAATAATAATAATAGAATATAGCAGAAGAAATAGTATGCCACTTCTAAGATTAGGCCATAAGAGACGTTGCAGCTTCTCTCCTTCTCTCCCTCCCCCTTTTCCAAAACATTTCCCCTTCCCTCTCCTTCCTCTCACTTTACTTGCTCTGGGGAAAGCCTACTGCCATGCCATGAGCAAACTCTATAGAGAGGCTCATGTGGTGAAGATCTGAGATGTCCAGTCGGTAGCCATGTGATTGGGCTTAGAAGTGAATCCTCTAGTCCCATTCAAAACTTCAGCTAACTGCAGCGCTGGCCAACGTCTCAACTGCAACCTCATAAGAGACCCTGAACTAGAATCTCCCGGGTAAGCTGCTCCCAAATTCCTGAGCTACAGAAACTTTAAGATGATACGTGATTGCTGCTTTAAGTCAAAATTGCTGGAGTCATTTATTATGCAGCAATAGGTGACTAATACATTCACATTCTCTCACTATTTCCCTATCTTGCACTTTCCTCTAGCCTGATGTTGCCCCAGCAGATACTATTCTGTTTCACATCCCATTCCTATTTTTCTTTCTCTTTTGTCTGCCTGAAATGCCTTTCCCCACCTATCTTCACTAGCGAACTCTCTTACCACTCAAGGCATCACATGCTCCAGGAAGCCAATCCTGAGTCCGAGTTAGGCTCAGAGACCCACCCTAAACCATTTTTCTCCCAGAAAGTCCTGGGCCCAGTACTTACTTGACAAAGACTAGAAACTTGATAAATGTTTATTGAATTGAACTGCTGATAAGTGCGTGGTAGTATTTAGGAAAACAAACTACAGAGAGGTGCTATTCATTTCACTATCTCTGCATGGTCTTCTTAGTGTAGAAAGTAATGGAGCCATACACTTTGCATTATATTGAGCCCAACTGCAGTATCTAATCAATGTAATAACATCTGTATTAATAAATATGTCAGTTTTAAACTGGTGTTGATAAGAAGAAAGTTATCACTATTTCATCATGAGCAACTAAATTTATCTCCCCCTATGAGTGACCACTAGCACAAGTTCAGGCAAAGTGTGGTCCTTTGCTTTTTTGCAAGGCACTGGGACAAATAAACTGCAAAGGGCAGGCCATCTACTTGAGGAAGGAAGTAACAGAAGTAATGGAAGGAGACAGAAAAAAACTGAGGTGAGGAAGAGGGGCTGTGTTCAGCTGTGCTGCTTGATAACCAGACCATCACTTCAGCCCAAATGACAGAATGATATCAATGACTCCGAAAGGAGCTTCACTTAGATTTCCACAGGCCAAAGAAGGTGATACTAAGAAGTGATTGAATTTAGATTATACCCTTTCTAGTAATACAGAGAGGTGTGGCTCCTAAGGAAAGGAAGAAAAGCAAAAAACAAAAACAAAAGAAACATGATGGGGGAGGGGGAAGTGCTAAATTATAGAAATATAAAATATTCAGAACAACAAAAGGAGGAGCAAAGGAACAATTCAAATATTAGCTCTCAGTAATATTTTAGGTCTTTCCTTTTGAATGCATAATAATATATAATATTTAATATAAAACATTAAACCAGGTCACACAGTCACAGACATTGCTTTTCGATAACCAGCATAAAACAGTGGTGAAAAGCAAATACTTTTTTCATAGAAAATAAGACTACATATAAGAAAAACAGTCATCCCTGGGTATCCTTGGGGGACTCGTTCCAGAACACCCCGAGTAGATACCAAAATCCATGGATGCTTGAGTCCCCTAGTATTTGCATATAACCTGTGCTTATCCTGTCACACACTTTAAATCATCTCTAAATAATTTATAATATGTAATAGCATGTAAATGCCACGTAATTAGTCTACATACTATGTAAATAGTTGCCGGAGTGCAAGGCAAATCCAAGTTTTTCTTTTTGTAACTTTCTGGAATATTTTTTCCCAAATATTTTTGATCTGTGGGTCAGCTGAATCCACAGATGTGGAACCCGAGGACACGGAGGGTTGACTGCTAAGTATATGACAGACTTGACAAATTTCTTTTCAGAAAGATTATAAAGGCATTCTCAAATGTCCGTCAAACTGATAATTATGAAGGGGAAAAGTTTTAGAAACTATAAGAGTTAAGTTGGAAAGCAATCCAAGTAATAAAAATATACACTTTTAAACAATTTGTAAATTAACTTGGAAAAATGCTTCCTTGAGGTGACAACAAAAAAACACATCTTGGTGTTTGAATGTACAACAGTGTCTTTCCCCAAAAAATTTATTTTATTTTTTCCAGCTTTACTGAGATAGAACTGACATGTAACATTGTATAAGTTTAATACAACGTGACGACTTGATACACTTATGTACTGCAAAATGATTACCACAGTAGGGTTAGCTAACACCTCTATCACCTCACATAATTACCATTTCTTTTTTGTGATGAGAGGGTTAAAGATCTATTCTCTTAGCTACTGTCAAGTAGACAGTACAGTATAACTTTCTCTAACTATTATACAATGCAGTGCATTAGATCCCCTGAACTTATTCATCTTATAAGTGGGTTTACAACTAAAGGATCTGAAATTGGGATCTTCAAGAGATACCTGCCCTCCCATGTTCATTGCAGCGTTATTCACAACAGCCAAGATATGGAGAGATTTCAAATCATTTTAACAATAATAACCTTTTCTATGGCAAGTCTATTTTGCAAGAATGATAGAGATAGGTAAATTGGTAGCACTCGTACTTTCATTTTTTGTGTCCCTAATCAGCTCCTAGTTTACAGAAGATCTGAATATCTGCCTTCTGTCCTAATATCTCCCACATCAGAAACCACGAGCTTCGGTGTCATTAAAATGGGCAGAACTCCAGGAAAGCCACATAAGATAGACCAGCCTTCACCATGTAAATAAACTGACATGAAAATGGACATTTCTCGAGACTAATTGGAATTTTTTCTTGGAAAATAGTTCAGTGTACTTGACAACTGTATACATCCTAATGCTAATTATGCATTTAAAAGTTAAAGTTAATGAAGCTCATCACCACCATCATCCTTGCCTACATTTTTATTTAGTCACCAGGGGGAGCTAATACTTCTCTGTGGGTAGGTAGAGTCCAGGAATTAGATTTTTCTAAAGGGGGAAAAATTAAATTGATGTGGTATTAAATATAACTCAAATAAGGTCCATAGTGCCGATAAGGCAAATGTATCACACATGCAAAAAGAGAATTAGGTATAGATCATTTTTTGTTGTTGTTAAACAAAGAAGTTAGAAAAAACTGAAAGCCATCAATTAGCAGAATTTTGCTGTGCTTAACAGAGGACATATATAAACCCAGTCATTTACGGTTGTCTTTGGGCCTTTTAGGGTCTTAGTCACCATCCAGATTTTGTACAACTGTCGATTTGTTGCACTGTCTCTATTATTTTCTTGGTTTGAAGCACTACTATGATTCTACATTCTAACAGCTAATCATGTGCTCAAAAATATCCCATATAATTACATTATAATTATCTTGAAACAAATGTTACTTTCTCCTTTTGTTTCCCATATTTCTTTCAGTTCCAAATATATTTTTTTAGCACTTTTAATGTGTGTTCAAAGAGTTCTACCCAATAATCTATTTAAATTCATTCTACATTTCACCCAGGAGACACAATCCCTTTAAACTTTGAGGAGCTCCAGTTGGAACAAAGAGGGGAAAAGGGTTCAGAGTTTGTGGAATAATCACCTCTAATCGATCAATTTCCCCTGAAGGTAAAGCTGAAAGAAAGGAGGAGTGAAGAGTTCCATCCAATTCCTTGAAGTTTAAAGGAACTAAGCCCTGAGGCACAATGTAGAAAGAATCCTGCCTTCCCCTCCCAAGGCCTATTAGGAGGTCACAGATCTCTGTGACATTGCTGCCATTCCCCAAAGACAAGATCCCCAGCCAGAGACTTCACACAAAGGGAAAGGATCGGGAAATAGTCCACTTTTCTTATCAACTCACTACCTTATAAAGGAAGTAGATATTGGTCACAAGCATCTTAAGCAGAGTAATGTAAAAAAAAGAAAAGTGCAGTCATACAAAACTGTAAAAATTCAACCTCCTAAGTTTTATCATGTTGAATTTCACATTTGAGAATAGGCTACATGTGGCAGAGCTCTCGTGTGCACACAAATGTATCCAAATACCTAAACATCACCCTGTTTATAAGACAGACTGAATGGCTGCACAGGGCTGAGGAAATAGTTGGTTTCTTTTAATTCATCTTCCCCACAAAAGAGGCCCCACTGTTTTCACATCCCAAATACAGCCCTTCATTTATAATCTTTACACTTCTCCACAGGGACAAACTGACAGCTTTAATTACCATCAATGACCATCAAGGACATGGTGGAAATTCTTGAAGATATTCTCCCATGGTTTGTGTTCTTGATATTTTATTTACAATTTTTGGCAAATAAATCCTGAAACCACAGAATTAGATGATAATATGTTCATTATCAATTATACAACTAAGGCCAGACCACTTCTCTAAAACAGTTATGGTTCCACAAGACATCCAAAGGCAACATTTTTAATACACAGACAAATAATGCTAATTTGCTTCTTGAGTTCTATTCATTTCAAAATGCTAATTTCAAAAACCTCAAACTAATCAAGGAGCAGGTAATTTGCAAATAGCTATAGCTAATACAGGATATTCTCCACTTAGCTCTTACTTGTAAAAAATAAAGTGAATTTACCCATGTATTTTCTATTTCTAGGAGATTTCATCCTTTAGGAACTTTCCATTCATAATCAGTAGTTTCTTGTGATTCACAAATTATTATAACAGGCTGACAGTAAAAACACCTAATTTTATTTTTTTATTTTTATTTTTTTTCCACAGTTAGACATATTTTAGTGAAATTTTAGAACATGAAATCAAAGAGAATATGTAAAATCCAACTAAATAGAAAAGACAAATTACACACAAAAGAACTATAATTAGAATGACTATAGATAGCTCAACAAAAACAATAGCAATCACGATTATGGTGTAATATCTTCATAACGTGGAACAAAAATAACTGTCAACCTCTGCCCAGATAATCTATCAAGAATAAGCATAAAAACACCTAATTTTAAAATGCACATCAAAAATACAGAGAAGTATTTCTTAAAACTACCCCTTCAATATTCCAGCTATTTAATTTTAATAAATTAATACATGTAATAACTCACCATTCATAGTGGGAAAATGTACCTCATCAGTATATGCCTTTTATAAATCCCGATTACAATGCCCAAAATCATTCAAAAGCTTCGAGACAATAACGGACCTGAAAATGATTATTTTATATCCATGTTTTGGTAGAGAATTTCACAAACAAATATATCAAGAAAAAGACAGTAGACTAAATACTAATATCAAAGTTCTGCTGTAGCAAAATCAATGTGGAAACAACAAAGCTTTTACAGCAGGTAATAGTTTAACTGACTCTTCCTCCAAAACTAGAAAAAGGAGCTCACTCAACCAACAGCCCAGAGGTTGGAACCAATTATGGACAATTGCTTTCTCTCTGGTAAATGCGTAGAAGAACTTTAGTCATGGTCCCGCCAGACCAAGAAAATGACACACTCAAGCCACACCACCTTCTCTAAAACTGAGAGGAGCAGAGGCTTGGTGAGTTGTTTTTCACATGATGAAGTAAATGGTAGTCAACAACAGTGGTCTCTGAAATATACGGTACGTATCCCAGGATAGAAAAGATAGTCTGAATATTTAGCAACCAATCAGAAGGGACATCAGCCATAAATAGCCACCCAACATCCTGAGAGTGAGAAGATAAATAGTCATCCTGGGTGCCCTTGCTTCTCCACTCCCCTCCCACATCTCAAAATAGTGCCCAGTGAAACAGACCTGTGGATCATCTTGTTTAATGTTAAGTAACCTAATTCACACACAATCCTCAAGTTTTGATAAGTGATTTTTAAAGTTTTCTGCAAGGAAACTGCAGGATATTGATAGCTGTGCACAAATAATCAACAAGAAAATGGCAAGTCTAGCCCTTCTACTCCTAGTAAAAGCTCTTTGTCAGCCACAGGATGAAGGACGGAAGAAAGAAACAATTTAATCAGATGTGACCAAAAGTTGGCAAAACAAAATTGAGATTTCAGGAAAGTTATTTGAAATATGGTGGCTATAGCCAACATCGATAGTTATGAACCTCAGCAAGAAGTGTAATAACATACGTTCCCTCTTCGTGGTTTTCTGAGATAGCTCTCTTAGCTCTCACAGCCATTAAAATAAATTGTCAAAATAAATGAATGTAGACCAGAACTTCAAAACAACATAAATTTATTTTGTAAATCTATTTATTTCATCTTCACCTCATTTTTCAATTTCTATTTTTTGAGTGTTGTATCATATGTGCATCTATGTAATATATTGATAAGTATGTATTATGAAGATGCAGCCTATATTTTTTTAATCAAAAAAGTTTGGAAACCACTGGTCTGAAAAATAAGAAGCATGTGGAGAAGGGGCTGGGGAATGGAATCAGTGGAGGCCACGAAATTGCATTTTGGGGGCTTAGGGGGATTTGAAGAATGAAGTAGGCTAAAAACACTAAGAAAATATTTTGGGTAGGAAACAAGAAATTGATCAAAACAGAGGGACATAGGAAAATAAAATATACAGTGCCTTAAGCCTAATTAATATAGAAATAGATAATTAATTTATATATAAATGATTAATAACAAAGCATGAATAATGAATATAGAAATTAATGTAGAAATATGCAAATCAAAGGCATAATGCCTTGAACCTAATTAATATAAACTAAAGTGTTAAAATATCACATTTATTTCATGGAATTTATTTCAACTAATGATTTGAAAAGGAAAACAGAAAAAAAATTTCTGAAAACAGTTTCAATATGCTTCTGTGAAAATGATGCTTCATTCCATAAAACACTCATTTTCCTTATTCCCACTGCCAACAGAACTCACTGTTAGGGTACTTGACTGTCAAGTGGAACCAACCAGTCTTTAATTTTCCACAACCATATAACACATGTTCAATCACTTTCACTTTTTCTTTAAACTCTTTAGTCAAAAAAAAAAAAAAATCCAGATGTCTAAAAGTGTTCAGTTCACAAAATCTGTGTGAAGCTTCCAAGGAGTCTCATAACTTTTAAAATCAAATTAAATGAACATATTATTTTATACTGACACAGTGTCTAATCATTGGTTCAGTTCCTTTTCTTCAAAAATGTGAACCCGTACAGTATCAATATTTGTAAAGGAGACAGAAATATGGTTAGGGTTTTATAAATCTGGTCTACAAACATTTTCCCCAAAACTACAACAGCCTTGCTGTCACACACACCTCGACCTACTCATCTTACCAACAGTATAGTGAGCCAGAGGGTTAAGAGCTAATACAACGCTGTTTAGTTTTTCTGCATTTACACCCAGGCAATTCACATTAATGATGGGAAAGAACACTTAACAGACAACTCAAGTTTGCAAATTAGCAGGAGAGAAGAGAAAAATGACTCAGAACAACAAGCATACAGTATTACCAAATGCACTTTACACATTTATCCTGTTAAGTGAAGCTTAGTTTTGATGATTTACAATGCTAGTTCTTACTCAGTTTTGTAAGCATAATAAAGTCTCCGTAATCTCAGCATTCCCCATAGCACCCTGCTATTAAATCTTTGTTGAGAAGTGTGATGAGACCCCTCTGGCTTCCAGCCCTCCCTACTCGCTGAGGGAAATGGCAAGAAATGATAGGGTTTGTGGATTAGTAAAATGAGAGGTTCTCTGTGCTTTTCCTTCTTTAAATATATATTTTGATAATCTGTCTTCTGCATCAGAGAGTCCCAACAGCATTAGAGTGTTGATTTCCCTCCCTTCTCAGCCTCCAGGAAAAAGACAGCACGGCTGGGGCAAGACAGGTGGTTTGCATCTCCTGCTACAACTGAAGAGCGGGATTTAATTTTTTTTTTCCCCCTTTCCCCTTATTCCTTCAAGCAGGGATGATATATAATTTACTTACACATGTTGCATTGCAGACTAGAGGACAGCTGCCCTGAGAGACAAAGAAGAGGGCTGCCCTGTACCTCGTTATCCTTAGGGACTGTTCTGCTGCTTCCTAGGTCAGGATGCTTCTCCAGAACAGTGCCCACCTTCCAGAATTCCCCTCAGTGATGAACTCTATTAACTGTGTGTGTGACCCCCTAGATCTCTGGGCCGATGCTAGATCTGCTGTCTGTGAGTTCAGTCCAGGTCACTGGTACCTACTCATGAACTGACCTGGGGCATACTTGATCCCCGAGCTGACTTTCAAATCTGAGTCTAAAATTGATCATCTTGGGACTTCCCTGGTGGTCCACTGGTTAAGACTTGCCCTTCCAATTCAGGGGGCACGGGTTCAATCCCTGGTCAGGGAAGTTAAGATCCCACATGCTGTGTGGCACAGGCAAAATAAAATAAAATAAAATAAAATTGATCATCTTGGTCCATATTTGACCTTCATCTTCTAAGGCCAGGACTAGTCTAGGATCACTTGGCATGACTGTACCAGGATTTCAAAACTTTCAGTTTGGAGTGAGTCAGTTTTCACCTTGGCAACTCACCCTTGCGTATGAGAGTCACCAAAGAACAGATCTCAAGTTACCAAGAAAGCACTCAGTTAGGGATGGGAATCTCAGGGCAAGTTTTTACCAGTTCAGCGTGGTTTCAACAAAACTACCCTGACTGACTTCCATAGGTGTCAGACCACAGAATACCTCCGTTTTGTGTTATTTTGCAAATCAGCAAGTTTTAAGACTTTTCTCTCCTAATTCTACTCTATACTTAACCCTCCTATACACTACTAGGAGTTCCCTATTTCTTCATACAAATTGTTCACCAAAAGGTTTTCAGGCTCTGGTCTAGATGGATAGGATGACACATGTAAGTAAAGACTTCAAGATTAACAGAGGGGAAGCCACAAGGAGCAAAGAAGAAAGTTGAAAAAACAGCAAGAGACCATAAAATAGCCAGAGAGAAAAGAAGGGGAGATATAAGGACAACAAGGAAATTAAGAGTCTTGAAACAAGGACAGGAATCAAAGGAAAATTAGCAAAGATACAAATGGGGCTAGATGAAGTTAAAAGACAAAAAAAAAAAAATTAAAAAACAAAAAAGAGTAAAACTAAAAGGGAAAAAGAAAACAACTAGAAATATCTTACTTTGCTAAACTAGCATTTTGTCCATCAGAAAAAAGAAGCACCAAGAAAAGAGTAAATTCATGCAGCAGGAAACTACATTTGGAAAAGTCGGACCTCCTAACTTAGAGTAAAAGGTTTTAATCAAGGAAGAAGGTAAAAGCATCATATTACTTTTTTAATTAAAATGCTGCCAGTGTCTTTAATCTCTTCCAGATTAGACTGAAGGGTACCCTTAGCTAACTCAACTCAAGTTTGAACTTTAACACTTTAAACAAATGTGAAGGATTCCTGATTTTGTTTCTCCCCCTTTGGCTTTCTCCCTGATCCTCCACTTCTGCTTTTCCCCTCATCAATCTACCACCCTCCCCAAGAAATCATCCTGAACATCAATAAACAGGACAAAGATCCATCAGCTGTACCTGTCCTGAAATGTTTCATTAGGTCACAAATAAGACTCTGCTTTCTTTCCTTTGTTTAAAATGTTCTGGGATGAAATGATGTGAGCACAGACTAGATTCTAAGCTTTTAGAAAGCTTAAGATCAAAATAAACCACATATTTTATTAGGGATTGAGGTTTTTGAAGAAAAAAGTATTTAACCCATAGATATTATCTTCCCCATACCACGTGCTGAAAATCCAGCATTTTCTGCACTGATATTAAAGTTGTATAATATATAAAGAAATACATTATTGTATAATATATAAAGTTATCCAGGAATAATGTTTCTTTTGTTGTTGTTGTTGTTTTGCTTCACAGAGCTGAACATAAGGATATTTCCATGGCAGGAACTCAATAAAAAGTAAACACTAAATAGAACTTCAAGGTTTTTTTTAATATTGAATTTTAAAGTTAATCTTTCACATGAGAGATACACCACTCTCACCTAAGGTAAGATTTCTTGCTGGCATAGTTTATACTGTGGCCACATCAGTTAGGTTCCCATGTCTTCACCTTCATGTGAGTGCTGATTCCACATAAGTAAAGCTTCCCTTTAAAGCTATTCCACTAAAAATAGAATCATACTAACCGCATTTAATGGGATTTTCCAAAAATTATGCATTCTGAGGAAAAATGAATTAAATGAAGTCAATTAAATGTACATGAATTAGAAAATGCAAATAAATCCACAAAGAATACCTTTACACACCCAACAGAATGCTTAAATTAAAAAGACTGGCAACACAAATGTTATCAAGGACGCACAACTGGAACTCATAGACATTGCTGGTGAGAGTGTAAAACGGTGCAACCACTTGTGATAAAGATTCAGAAGTTTTTCATACAGTTAAATATACCCTACCCCATGACTCAGCAATTCTACTCCTACTTATTAACTGGAGAAATAAAACATATATCCACAAAAAGACCTGTATCGAAGGTTCACGACGACTTTATTCACAATAACCAAAAACTAAAAATAACCAAAATGTCTACCACTAGGAGAATGGAAAACAAAATTAGGATACATTCATGTGATGGAATACTACTCAGCAATAAAAAAGAACAGATTACTCATATACACAACATGAATGAACCTTGCAGACACTATGCTGAACAAAAGAAACTAGACACAAAAAAGAGTACATACTGTGTGTACTTATAAGAAGTTCTAGAACAGGCAAAACAAATCTACAGTTAAAAACTTAAAATCTAGTTACTTCTGGTGGATCATTATTGATTAGAAAGGGGTCAAGAGAAGAGAAATTTCTACGATGCAGGAAATTATCTTAAGAGGGATATGGGTCACATGGGTATATGTATTTTGTTAAAGTTTATCAAACTGTACACTGAGGATCTATAAATTTCACTGTATGCAAATGTTACATTATAAACCATAACATTAATAACTATAAACAACTATTAAACTCTAGTTAGTTGGTCTGCTTATCATGATGATATGAGTAAGCAATTTTGAAACTACTTAATGTGTATTCTAGACTCGGGATATGAGTAAATATACTGAGGATGATGGAAGCTAGGTGTCTCACTGCTAGAGAGGATAGTAATAAATATGGAAAGAAAAAAGATTGGAATGTATCTCAAATGTTGGATTGAATTAGAGGCATCAATAGAAACATGTGGTTCTTATTACAGAGAGAAAAATACATATATGTGTATATATGTGCATTTTATAAGTTATATTATACATGTATTATATTAAACACACATATACATTTCCTAAATTCTGTCTGCTGAGATGGTTTATAATCAACAATATACCTCTATCAATGAGTATACACAGTGCCCATATCTTGATTTCTAAATACCTTTGTCCTCTTAAAGGAACCAGGGTTCCTTGGACAAAAGATTATTAGGACTATAACATGATGAGCCTGGAGCATCTGTTTGCAGCAGAAACTGAGTCAGTCCTCAAATAATGATGGAGACATTAAACTGACCCAGAATTCCATTCGAAGGGACTCCTACTGGCCAAATCTCAGGCAATCTGGGCATCAAAACAATGATAGTAATGAATTATGACCCACTGAATAAAATACAAATCCAAAAGCCCATGGTGATACGAATACAAAAATAAATGAATGAATAAGAAAGGAAACTGTGGCAGAAGGCCAACTAATAAATACAAAAATTATAAAGCTAAAATGGAGATTTCATGAGAGAAAATATTTAGTGCCAAAGTATCTTCCCACAAATAACTTATTATTTACAAAGGGAAAAGAGCAACATTTTAACACTGGAGAAAGTTGGTGGACACCACCTAAAACAAGTATTCAGTGTTAACCCCATCAACACTGGTATAGTATAGTCAGCATCAGGTACTTCCTGATCTGATGTACTGAGAAGGGCACAGCACCACTTTGGTGGTGTTCCTGCCACGGAAGTATGTAACCTGAATTTAATCATGAGGAAACATCAAGCAAACCCAACTACAGATGGGCATTTTATAAAGTGCTGGCAGGTACTCCTCAAAAAATGAGAGCCCATTCCAGGTGAAAGGAAACAAAAGAGACATGACAATTAAAAAATTATGCATCAGGCTTCCCTGGTGGCGCAGTGGTTGAGAGTCCGCCTGCCGATGCAGGGGACGCGGGTTCGTGCCCCAGTCCGCGAATATCCCGCATGCCGCGGAGCGGCTGGGCCCGTGAGCCATGGCTGCTGGGCCTGCGTGTCCGGAGCCTGTGCTCCACGGAGGGAGAGGCCACAACGGTGAGAGGCCCGCGTACCACAAAAAAAAAAAAATTATGCATGATCCTGAATCCCAGATGAGAAGAAAATGAAACAAACAAGCAAAAAACCTCTAAAGGACATTATTGGGACAACTGTTGATATTTAAATATTAGTTGTGGATTAGATAACAGTACTCTATGTGTTAAATGTGAACTTTCCTCATTTTGATAAGTGCTCCATAGCCATGTAAGAGACTGTATTTGTTCTTAGGAAATACACCGAATATATTTCGAAGGGTGTGAAGTCTTCAACCTTCTCTCAAATGGCTAAGAAAAAAAATTAGTGAAGAGACAATGACAGATCAAGTAGGGTAAAATGTAAACAACTGGTGAATCAGATAAGTGGTAGATGGGAGTTATATATACTGTTTTTGCAATTTGTCTCTAAGTTTGGAATTGTATCAAAATAAAAGTTACCAAAACCCACAAAAATATGTATATAGCAATGCTTATATAAGCGTCACAGATTTTCAAACTTATACTCCAAAAAAAAAACGATAATGAGTTTTCTGAAAGAGAGGAGATTCTATGGCCTAATAACTTACTCACTGCAAAATCCCTTTTTGGAAGAGCCACAGTGCACTTCAATAAAGAAGCCTATTTAACTGATTTAATCCAACAGTTCCATAATAATCTGTTCAGGAAACCTGCTTAAAATGGAACACCTATTAAAATCTTACAAAAATATCAATATTCTGTGGAAAACAGTTGGAGAACCACTTGTCTAATAAATACATTTCCTATACACGGTTAGTTGAAGAAAGATTTGTGCTAGGAAAATAAGATAGAGTAAGAGATCTACAAACACACACACACACACACACACACACACACACACTGGAGTAGTGTCAGTATCATCAGTAAGAGAAAAATGACAGGAATCTAAAAAGAGGTATCTATCTAAAATGTCCCACCCAGCCTCATATAGTTTGTTCTTGCAGGATATATTTTTAAAGAGGGTAGAAACTTGGTAAACTGAGTTTTACTTTTATCCAACCATTAACGTGAACACATCATGCTTCCTGTCATTTTAAATCTGATTCTTCCCGTGAAATGTATAGCGGAATAGCTTCTGTGCCTTAGCGAGCACCTTCTGCGGGCCAGGCACTCTGCAAGACTCAGAGAACACGATGATGAATAAGACAGAGTTCCTGCCATCCAGGAGCTTCCAGTCTAACGAGGGGGATGGAAAGTTAACACATGCAGTGAACACTGTGGTATTCAAGAATAAGCATCGGGCTTTATAGGAACACAAAAAAGGCACCAAACTCAGCAGAGAGCAACCGATCAGTGAAAGTTCTCTTGAGGAGATGATATTTAAACTAAAATAAGTTCATGCATGCTAAACTTCTGTGAAAACTTATTCAGAAGGTATTTTTAAACTTTATTTTAGCCACCCAATGTTAGGCTCTGTATCTACATGGTATCACGGTAGTTAAAAAAAAAAAAAAAAGGAAATGAAAACATATCCATTAGCTATTAAAATCTGGGTACAATTCAAAATCTAAGGATGACTGTGACAATGAGTTTGCCGTAAACCATCATCTTGGAGTTCTTTCTAAAGCGCTTCTAGACTTACCTAGGTACTCAAGTAGAAGAATGTAACAGCTGGAAGAGGGGGTGAAAAAAAAAAGTAACAAACGGAACAAATCCGAAATACAACAGTATGAGAAGACAAGAAGTGGCAAGTGTTGTTTACCTGTCAGCTGAAAAACAAGAAACACACGGAAAAATCCGAAATAGAGAAGACGTACGAGAAGATGAGAAGTGGTAGGTGTGTTTACCTGTCAGCTGACATCGATTAATCTTGTGTTCTGTGATGTCGCTCAGTGACTCAAACACCTGGAAGCAGCTGTCACAGCTGTGCACGCCTTCGTCTTCCAGCTCCTCACCATCTTCCGGCCTCTTCTTACAGTCCCCTGCCTCTCCATCTTCAGTCTTGTCTTCAAGTTCACAGTTGGGGTCTGAAAAAAAAAATCAAGACTGTAAGTATGGTGTTTAAAGACAGGTTCTTTTAAAGTAGCGCTTCATCTTGCTACCCAAACCAGAAACACCTTTTTCCTTGAAGCTGCACTAGGAGGGCTTTATTGTAGATTTTATTACAGAAGCATCAAAAGCGAGACTTCCCTAAAATTTGTCAGTTCGTGATGACTGGAGTTTTTCCTTTTCTCCTCCAACATGCAGCCCTTTTCCCAGCTCCTCTTTCAAATAATTTGCCACACTTAAGGTTAACTTTGACATTTTTTTTACAGCCTTTGTTTGCTTACAAGAGAGAGATAAATCACTTTTAAAATTAAACAGTCTCCAATGCAAAGGGAAAAACCACTGTGCTTGAGAATGAATTCCTTTTCTGCTAAATATACTCTTTCACAGGAAATTACCAGAATTAGCCAAAAGGCTAGAGTAAGCTAAGCTAATTACCATAGGCACAAAATTGACCTTTACTTATAGACTGGTCAAAACACACAGTTACCCCATTATTTGTTAGACAGCAATAGCAAACTAAGTTCTACCACATAGCGTAACATTCTTGCAAGCACCAATTCAAGTGTAAATGTACTGGTATGTCTCTTGTTTTCAAAACCATCAAAAAATAAAACAAAATATACAAAGAGCAATTGCAAATTATAATCAAGTCAACAACTTGAACCGGCATTATCAGTTTCAAAAAGCTAAATAGAGGGAAAACTAAAAATCGTGCCATTGTAACCCTAAGAATGATACACAAAGAGCGAGGGGGAATAAGAGAGCAAAACACATGCAATATTTTCACTTAGAGCTCAATAAATACGTTGTGATTTTCTTTATGCTGTCTTTTGCCTCATTTTAGCGAAGCATCCCCAAACATTCTAGTGTCACTGCTCCTCTTGGCAGGAAAGCACAGAGGGACAGAAGACGCCTCTTTAGGGAAAATTAGGATAATGCAATCTGTGACTTAACTTACGGGACATTTATTTCTAAAAGCAAAAAGTCCTCCGAAGTCTGAAATAAATTACGTCTCAAAATAGAGTTTTCAATGAACAGTTACAAAAGAACTGTATCCAGATACCTAAGAAATACGTAATGTGTTATCTGTAGTCAATTTTTTTAGATATGGGAGGATAAATATTTGCAATGTTACAATACAGAATTCACAGGATCAAACTAGCCCAGACTTCTTAGAAAAGTCAGTAAGTGCCACCATACCACTGTCCGCTGTCGGAAAGTGCTTCCTGCTACCTCGCATGTCACATGCTTCTACGAACCTATTTCTACAAGTCACGGTGCTCCCCTTTGGCTGGCAGTTATTCCAAAGCCTTTCTACACATCTGCAATAAACTTAACTATATCACCACCCTTCAAATGATTCACATATACCAAAATCAACTTACATTTCAACATATATAATAATCTCTTGGGTTTGTAAAACAAAAGCAGAATTCCCAAATCAAAGAGCAAGTAGTTTTGTTTGTGTGTTTATTTTCAAAAAAATCTAAAAAACGTGTTTAAGTAAATTGGTAATTTGAGTTGATTTGCCGTCTGGAAAATTATCACAACACTCTACGCAGTAGCCATTTCAACATACTGGGGTTTAGACTGCTCGTCCCTGGGGGAGTAATCACAGGATCTTTTTCGTTTGTCTTGTACTTTGCCCAGCACAGCATGGTGTCCAGGTGAGTGTTTAGTAAATATTATTTAATGATGACAAGAAGGGAGGGGAGGGAGTAAAAAAAGAGTATACTAAAAAGTCCTTTACTGATATTTCTTCTGTAAACAGGAACAGACCAGTCATCTCCAAATTCAGAAGCACCTACATGCCTACATTTTCCAAAACTGACACTGTATAATCCATCACATTTGCCTTTGCTGGTTTCAAATGTTTCATCTAGAGCTACAGACACAAGAAACAGGTAATGGTTCAAAGAGCTCCAACAAGCTAAAACCAAGTGGTAAATACTGCCAAATTAGAGTAATTCAGGAAAACAAACAACTGTCCCAATTATGGTGAACTGGCCGGCACACTGTTAACACCGTTAAACACTTGGTGGAAGGCAGCAGGCATACACTGAACACTCAGTTGTTCAGCATGATTTTCCAGTTTCTCATAAAACTGACAGCACTCAGAGAAACGTGGCTGCTAGGTCTGAATTTTAATACGATTATTTAAATGCTATGCATCAAGTTTTCAGGCCTGTTTGTTTTTAAATAAGCAGACACTCTGAATACTTTAAGTAGTATGCAGCGAAAATGATAAGAACTTGCCTCCCTTATTATTCAAGGATATGGACACTTTACACGAATCCAAATCAAAAATATCAAACAAATAGGAAAGCCTGCATGATGCTTTAGCTCTTAACAACTAAAGAATGACCCCAGTCCATGCTTCTGACACTGTGGCTAGTTATTAAAATGAGGGTCATTTTAAGACTAATAAAAAATGGTTTTGCTTCCACTTCTGCATTTACAGATAGAATCCTTCAGGGGCTGAAGTCAGTCAAGCTTATTCACTTCTGCTGCAACTTCAGGATGCAAGCTCCAGCCAACTGGCGAATTGTTTTTTAGGTCACCACTTAAGAGGGACCCTCTGGGGGGTGGGTGCGATTATAGCCTATGATGCTTTGGTATAGCACAATGAGTCCTGGAAACTCAGACTCTCTCCCCGAGAGTAGATTTTTTTTTTTTTTTGCCAACCTCCACATCCAGGAGGAATTCTTTCTTGCCCGTTCGAAAGATGGGTTCAGGGCTTTCCTGGTGGCGCAGTGGTTAAGAATCCGCCTGCCAGTACAGGGGACACGGGTTCGAGCCCTGGTCCAGGAAGACCCCACATGCCACGGAGCAACTAAGCCCGTGCTCCACAACTACTGAGTCTGTGTTCTAGAGCCCGCGAGCCACAACTACTGAGCCCACGTGCCACAACTACTGAAGCTTGCGTGCCTAGAGCCTGTGCTCCGCAGCAAGAGAAGCCACAGCAATGAGAAGCCCGCGCACCGCAACGACGAGCAGCCCGCGCTCGCCGCAGCTAGAGAAAGCCCGCGCGCAGCAACGAAGACCAAACGCAGCCAAAAAAAAAAAGCCAAACAGAAAAAACAAAACAAAAGATGCGTTCATATGCGTTAGGAGTTTCCATTCCTAATGGCAGCCGAGGTAGGAAGATTCTAGAAAGCTGACACTGTCAACCATTTCTTTTCCACAGGCGGCTACACTTCAATAATTGCACATGGCCTTAGTTATGTAGTTGTTATAAAGCCCTTTGAGAGTCAGTCATAAGAAATAACTGTACTGCTCTGCTAGCCATTCAGACCTCTGACTTCAGCCCAAGGAGTTATAAATACAAGGTCCGTCCCTGTAAGCGCTGCTCCAACACGAACACCACTGCAGGACGGACAGCTGTTATTCCACCTCTACTGTTGTACTACAAACCCACCCAAAGGGCAATATTTTAAGATATCCGCACACCCCCCTGCACTGCCACCACAAACCCCATCATAGCTACAGGCACCACTCTGTCCTCTGGCCTAGAGAAGGCCACCCAAATTCGTTTCATCCATCACAAATGACCTCTGCCCAACCAACCTGCAGGCTCATCCCTTCAAAAGGGTCCCTATGATGCACTGGACTGGGAGTGTTCAGACTCAGATAAAAGACACAACTATTACTGTAAAACTAAATGGCAGCTCTCTGTTTCCGATTTTGTTAACGTTACTTGTAAATGGAAATTTAAAAGAAGTGTAATTTTCCCCCTTATTATGTTCCCTGGTGGGTGGTTCCTTCCTTCTTCTCATCCTCCTCTTCATAAGGGCTGTTATTGCTACAACTTGGTTTAATAAAATTACAACTTTGGGGAAAATGAAAAACTGCACTGGCTTAAAAGTGTTGGAGGCCATAAACCCATGGACTTCAATTAATTTCAAGTGTGGGATCAGTTTAAGGCCAACCAGCAGAAATTCTGTTCTGTCCATGTAAAAATGAGGTTTCACCACATTTACTTTTTATAACCTATATAAAAGTCAAGTAAAAGTAATGAATATCTAAAACCCATCTCAGTGGTTCTTGAAACTCATCCTACATATTTCTCTCTGTGCAACAAGGATTCCATGCCTGATCAAAGTTAAAATGTCAAACCACTGAGAAAACAGCCCAATTTCCAATCCATTTCACTGCCTAGAAATGGACCTCCTTCCAAGCCACTTTTGCATGGAAAAGCACTGGCAAAAGAAAGAAAAACTAAGAGATCATGTGGTTATAATTATTACCAGGCAAGGAATATTTCTGCAGCTCAGTGGTAAAGTAAAACTCTGTTGCTCTCTGCTCCCAGTACTGTCCATCGCAAAACAACTGCCTCATTAAATCTCTGCAGTAAGATTAATATGCCGTAGCTGCACTACATTTATAACCTGGTACTCTATAAAAAGCACATTTAATGGTAAGAGCCAGAGCCTAGATACAAAGTATTACTATAAAAACTTCTGGCAGTGAGTATGCAGTCCAGGCCCTCTGTCCTTCTCGCTGGAGATATAAATGAGGCTTTTCCTGGTTGACTCTAAGCATGAGGCTCTACCTTACAAACCAGTACATTTTTATAAGAGTGGCAGAAACACAGGGTTCTGAGGATGATGTAAATATGAATGCAAGACGACTACTTAACAACTAAGATTGGCAAGAGGTGAATGAACCCAAAATACTCAAACGCAAACACAAACTTAAAACTGGACCATTTCCTTATAGTTTGTTCTCTGGTCATAGCCAGCTTTTCACCAAATTAAACAACCATGGCATGAATTACTCAATCTTAAAGCAACCCACATAGTGCCAGTAAGTTCAAAAATAACAGCTAAAATATGCATACTGCCTTAAAAAAAAGAACATGTGATGACCATGACCTCCGGGAACTTAATTACCTAAAACTATAAAAAAAAAAAAAGATGTTCGAGAAAAAGTGGCCTCAACACTACATTACTAGTGGGCTGGTAAAAATATGTTTTCGTTATTTTGGAAAGCTGCCTAAGTTTTTTCTTCCAAGGATATCTTCTGAAAATTAAAAAAGCACTATAACCCAGGTCTTATTTTGAGGAACCCTACGGTGAATAAGTAAACAAATAATTTAAACAAATGCATTCCACACTCAAATGTCCCCAAATCACTACAAATGATGCACCTCAAGTTAACAATAATCTTGTGCAAATAATAATGAATTGTCTGATGTTGTTGGGTTTTTTTAACATCTTTAGTGGAGTATAATTGATTTACAATGAATGGTGTGTTAGTTTCTGCTGTATAACAAAGTGAATCAGCTGTATGTATACATATATCCCCATATCCCCTCCCTCTTGCGTTTCCCTCCCACCCTCCCTATCCCACCCCTCTAGGTGGTCACAAAGCACAGAGCTGATCTCCCTGTGCTGTGCGGCTGCTTCCCACTAGCTATCTATTTTATGTTTGGTAGTGTATATATGTCCATGCCACGCTCTCACTTCATCCCAGCTTACTCTTCCCCCTCGCCATGTCCTCAAGTCCATTCTCTATAAAAAGAAACGAAATTGAGTTATTTGTAGTGAGGTGGATGGACCTAGAGACTGTCAAACAGAGTGAAGTCAGAAAGAGAAAAACAAATACTGTATGCTAACACATATATATGGAATCTAAAAAAAAAAAAAAAAAGATTCTGAAGAACCTAGGGGCAGCACAGGGAATAAAGACACAGACCTAGAGAATGATGTTGTTTTTAAAGCTCACATGTGGTCACAACAACTGGCCTTCTAGGGTTTACTGACATCTTTAGAAGTCCCACACCTAAAAAGAAAACCAGATACTACTCCTATTTAGAGCAAACCACGTCTGAAAGCACTCCTCCCCTCCAAGTATGTTCAAATCCCATCAACTGGTGTATCTTGATAACTTTCTAAGAACAGAGGAAAAGTGACCTTCGGTTTACCAAGAGTTAACAAGGAGCCTCCCTCCTTTTCAAAAACCAAAGGGTGGGATCATTATTTTGTGCTTTCTGGGCTCTACATATGCATTCTCACTGGAAATCCCATAAGATGAAAACAGATTTAGGGAAAATAAATCGTCCACTGTTTATAAAATCTCGAGCAGGCTCTAATGAAGGAATGCGCCATCTGGCCCACATCCACCTGCTACTCTGCTACCTCACTTTTTTCTACTCTCAAGAAAAGGTAAACAAACAAAAGGAAACAAAAACAAAAGCAATCAGTGAGGTGGCCAAGGATGAGCATTCCTGGAACTTTGGCTTCAGGACAGGGACAGCCCTCCCAGGCTGAGACCTGGCTGATGACAACAGGTCCAAAGAGCTCAAGTGGCCAAGGATAAAAACGTGCTCTTTTTACTTTTCCTGCAATGTTTATCTTCTAACCACTCTATTCTGTGAAAGTTATTAGATTGTTTTACAGAAAAAAAGGAAAAAACAAAACAAAAAACCTTTTCATGTACTGTTCTTTCCTTTGTCGCTAAAATCTTCTCAGACAAAAAGAATTATCTCTATGTTAAACAAAATCACACAGCTGAAGTTTAGAATTTCTGTGGTTTTGCTTGATTGTTCCACAGGTCTATCAAGATCCTTGAAGACCAAGGAGAAATATCACAGGTGCACTATTATGAAGGAGCACATGCCAAACATGAATTTATTACCACTCTTCTTTCTACAATGAAATTCCTTGTAGGAGGATGCTGAGTGCGAGGAAATTAGCCTTGGGAGAGGTTAAGACACACACACACAAACCCACAAAACCAAAAATATACATGCACGTTCTGGAACCAAATAAAACGTTTCTTGGCTTCCAATCAGAATCTTACTCAAATTTCTTTCCTCTTCTTCATCCCTCTTTATCTTTAACATGAAATTTAGAAGAAAAGCCATCTTAGCACTCCAACTTTCATACAGAGTATTTATAAACAGATCCCTGCCTTAGTCATTTAACCTTCGAGTGACTGTGGTTGCCTTGTCACACCTTCAGTAAACAAACATTTTCTGAGCACCCACACAGTAATAGGCATTTGGCTAAGGCCCTCGAGATGCAAAGTCTAAGACCTGGTCCTTGTCCCAAGGAGCTTGCAATCTGCTGCAGAGCTTCCCAACCGGCGGGTCAAAAGCGGGTTCAGGTGTTCAAGGATATTGAACCTTTCCGCCCTCGAAGTGGCCACGTACAGCTTGAGATAACTGGAAACCGCAGGCCAGCTGCCTCTCCATTTATCCAAGTGTTTCCTTCAAAACTTATCATTTTTCTGCATGTGCCATGACATGAGAAGGGCTGACAAGCAGTGGGGAAGGGGGAGAGAGAGATGAGTAAACCAGTGACTGCAGATGGAGGGATAACTGCTCGGATGGAGGAGCCCACAGACTTTTAAAAGCCCACGGGCTTTTTTTTTTAATATAAATATTTTTATTTTTATTTTTATTTATTTTTGGCTGCGTTGCGTCTTTGTTGCTGTGCGCGGGCTTTCTCTAGTTGCAGCGAGCAGGGACTACTCTTCGTTGCAAGGCGTGGGCTTCTCATTGCAGTGGCTTCTCTTGTTGCAGAGCATAGGCTCTAGGCACAAGGGCTTCAGTAGTTGTATCACGCAGGCTCAGCAGTTGTGGCACGCAGGCTCTAGAGCACAGGCTCAGTAGTTGTGGCACACGGGCTTAGTTGCTCCGCAGCATGTGTGATCTTCTTGGACCAGGGCTTGAACCCGTGTCCCCTGCCTTGGCAGGCGGATTCTTAACCACTGTGCCACCAGGGAAGCCCAGCCCACAGGCTTTTAAATCAGATGGTGCAGAGCAGGAAAATGTTACACAAAGAGTAGCAAAATTGGGCTAAGTTTTAAAGAATGGGTAGCACTGAGGGCAAGTAGAAGATGGCTCTCCAAAAAGAGGAAAGATATGTAAAGGCAGAGATGCAAAACATGATGCTTTCCAGGAAGTGCAAGCTCTTCTGGGCTACTCAAATGAAGGGCTCTGGATAGAGAGGAAAGAAAGGGGAGCAGTGGCAGGGACAAGGCTAGAAAATTGGGCAGATCACGAAGGAACTACTGTGAACTAAATGTTCAAATGTTAACCTTGGCGCTATGAGAAATCATTGAAGGATTTTAAGGAGAGCGACTGATCATATTTACATTTTAGAGAGATGCCCTACTGGTGATTAAGAAGACGGTTTGGAAAGAGACCAGACCTGGAAGCAGGGAGACCAGTATGGAGGGTCTGACATAATGCAGGGAAGAAGTCTAAAAGAGCAAAAGCTAAATCAACAGCAGAAAGGAGGTCACGGGAGGCATCCCAGAAACAGGATTCGGAGGACTTAGGACTGACTGTGACCCTAAGAAAATGGGGAGCTGTCTCAGTGACAGCCAGGCATCGGGCATGGTGGAGCCAGTCCCAGAGATGAACTTGCTATCTTGGCTTTAAAATAGATGTATCAACCAAGGCTCATGACTTGCTTTCTTCACTATCTTCACACCCAGATTTTGCCTTTTATCCACAATCCCAATAAAGCCAAAGCTGGAGACAGACTGGACAGAAATATCACAATCACACCAGCTAACTTTTTAATCTAGTGCGAGAGATTTGCAAAGGCCCCGGTGACACTTCCTGGGACTTAAGAGGTTTTTGGTGAGATTCCTTTTACTTTCATCTTGTTTCAAACACACACAAAGCCAAGGAAACATAAATGCAAAATTTGACTAAGAACAAAAACAGGTACTGATTCTAACAACTCTCTTTTATTCCATCTTTTAGGGGAAAAAAATTAACCCTTAGTTTAAGTTAACATGATTCCACGTGGAGTTCATGATCCTTTTTGAAAGACAAAGTAATAACACTAGACCACTACTGTCAATAATATAAAGCCAAATGAAAACATTAGAACATTCACATTAAAAGGCTTAGCCTTCGTGTGCAAGAAAATAGTGCGAGAAACCACAAAAAATGATAACAAGTCAACAGGGTAAATATGAGATGGAAACACTAAAATGGGGACACAAACTCAAAGTTATCCAACCTAATAGAAAAAGAAAAAAATTACCCTGCAACGGTTTTGTTTTGTTTTTCCCCTAGATGAAGGGTTTCCAGTGAACCCTCCAATGTCTTTTTATTGTGGTTTTTGTTTTGTTTTGTGAGGCTTCTTGACATACACCTTTCTTCCCGCCAGATTTGAGACTCTTGATTCTTCCAGTTACCCTGATACCTTCATGCTCAACATCGCTGGCTCACTGAGAAGGGGCTGTTGATGACATCTGAGTATAGTCCCTAACTCCCTACAAAAACAAACAAAACCAACTTCT
Organism: Lipotes vexillifer; assembly: GCF_000442215.2. Classification (NCBI taxonomy): domain Eukaryota; kingdom Metazoa; phylum Chordata; class Mammalia; order Artiodactyla; family Lipotidae; genus Lipotes; species Lipotes vexillifer. The sequence continues at coordinate 415,883 of NW_006773947.1, read as the reverse complement.
ACATCCTTATGCTCAATATTAAAGCAAGCCTCAGGGACCCTTTCTTCCATTTTATATCAGAAAAAATATTACATAAAAATATTTTTAATATCCAGATATACAGGTCTAATTTGCTACAGCCAAGTGATTTTAAAACTGCTGAAAATCCACTCTGAAGGAAAACAAATTATTTTTAAAAGATTTATGCATAGTTTTTAGCACATAGTGACGAGGTACCTTGAAAAATGCTTCTTAGGGCAACTACAACAATAAAGGAAACACGTTTTGAAAGTAGGATTCAGGCATTTGGATATCTGGGGGAAAGTCTAGTTATTTCTTCTTTAAATGTAACCAATAAGCCTCAGGTATAGTAGCACAGCGAGGAAGCATTACTCCATCCCAGCCAAAGAAAATCTGGGAAGAAAAGTTTTATATTCCAGGCGTCATACTTTCTGATGCTAAAATAAAGTGGAAAATAATTTTAAAACAACGTTTTTTTAAGATTTTTTTTTTCTTTCCTTTCGAGCTGGCTTGTGTACACTACACAAGTTAAGTGTACAGCCCACATTTCTAAGAAATGATCCCATTCAGGAAGATAAGAAAGTAGTTTCTAAACAACTTATTTGGTAACATGATGGCTCAGCGAAAAAGAAAGAAGGAAAGAGAAAAATCCTATAAAATAAGGTACATGTTTGTATAATGAAAGATCAGAACAAAAAGTGAGGCTGTGATTTATGACTTATGAGCTATTTACAAAATACAAGAAAATTTATGTACAATCGGAAAAAATTCACTTTGTTCTCCTCTAGTTGGGCTAATAAATTTTAAAATATAGGCAACCCTAAATGTCTAAGGCTCCTTCAGCCTGATCAACAAAACAAGAAAGGCCACACAACCAAAAATAAACTATAAAAATAGATCATTATTGATTTAGTACCATTTCTGAAACACTTTCCTTAAGGAATTTGAAACAAAGGGAATAAAGGAGCATCATTTTCTAACTTTTTAACTGCACTTTTCATTTCCTAGAACACAAGAACCGCTTATGTTTCCATGAGTTTAATGTTTTTCTTTAGTTCTAATGCAATATCTCCAAAAACCAGATTTTAATAAGGCATCTTTTCCTACAGAATGACAACCTTGCCAAATGTGCATTCCATCTGCATGTATCTGCAGACAAGTAATAAAGACACCAGTGCCATTAGCATAATCAATACACAATTTACAGAGCTACCCAGATAGAACTGAAAGTGAACGTGTATGCCATTATCTTAGTAACTATAAATTAACAGTCGTTTGTGGAAATATATTCCCACTTACATTGTTTCAATCCTGACTTGTCAAGATAATCAGCATAGATATAGATATAAATAGTATATATTACACATAAACATTTTAAATGATGATTTATTATCAGATAATCCCCAAATATGCATAAAGTAAAATCAACTAAATCAATCACACATAGGGCAGAATGGCTGATAAACAACCATATTTAACCATTTTGGTTTTTTACCATGTGCTTTAATAAGCAGAAAATATATACATAAATATACACATATATATATATAACATTCAGAAACATAATTTTCACTGGAGAAGGAACATGTTCTCAGATGGTGAGCCAGGAGATCTCACTCTATTTTCTTAAAAGAATAACAAGGACACTAATCTGGTCAATTCTACTACTTGCTGCTTGCAATTTTAAAAAATCCAACCCTTTTGAAAGTTTGTATTTAGCCAACACTATAAAAAAAAAAAGAAGTATGTGCCATCTCTGAGCTCTCATCTCTAAGACATCAGAATTGGCATCATTTCTTCAGGGATGGTGACGGGTCGTGCCCGATTCCCTCCATAGATGGCATCGACGTCCCACCAGTCCTCGGGACACGTGTCCAACACGTGTGTCCATCTTGTCACAACAACAAAGCAAATTTGCATGGAAAATGGCATATTTCAAATGAAAGAAAGCAGACATTGCTTCAGGATGGTAACCTGCCAGTGGCAAATGTGAATTGTTTTCTCCCCTAGCTTCTCCACACAGTGTATTTAAAACACCCAACGTGACATTACCAGGAACTATTCAGCCCAAAGTCAGCTGCATTGCTCCAATGTTCCAGGCACAGTCATCGGTCACTTCTCCTATCACTCAAACTGGTGGAGGGCTCGACCGAAGCAAATCTCCTGACCTTTCAGTGACAGCAACCAGAACACCTTTGAAAGTCCACTCCACCTCTATAAGTATTTCTGCTGAGAGCTCACCAGCAATGGGAAAACACTCCTGGGTCCCTCACTCCAGCACCGCACCCCACCCCGACCTTCTCTAAAATACCTCCCAGATCAGCTTTCTGAGGCACACGATTCTTTCATCTGAAGCCAAAGCCTTTAATCACACAATTAGGGATTTGTCAGGTTTCCACTGCTTCCAGTTCTCTCGCACGTGTAACTGACTAATATATTTTTTTTTTCTTGTAGAAGTAACTTTTGGGGGTTGGGGGTGGAATAGCAGAGGGAACTGAGATCAAAATGCTTAAAGCAAAAGGAACACAAGAGGGGAGAATGTGGTGGCCAGAGGATTCATTATTTCCACCTCTTGACTGGGCTTAAGATTGGCCTTGGCTTCTTCTATTAGAAAATTCTGAGACTCAAGCCTGCCTATTTTCAAGTCAGGAAATCTACATTCTTTTTCTGCTTCAGCCGTGCTAATGGGATGAGATCTGTGTCTGTGCCTCAGTTTCCTCATCTATAAAACTGAGACAATGATAACTGACAACATTCACTTAAGATCAAATGAAATAGATACACAGTGTCTTTAGAAACATTAAAGAGGTGCCCAAATACAAAGTATTTGCCGTAAAGAGTGAACTCACCAGAGCTCCAGCTCCATTACCCCCCTTTCATTGTAGAGAATGGTTACTAAAAGTTGAATATAAAAACTTACACCATTCCTCTTAGGCTTTCTCCAGGAGGGGGAATAGTTTCTGCTCTACACAAAGAGACAAGGCAGCCACAGACTGTGCCATGCATGCCTCAGAACTTTGCAGAAGAGGGAAAGATGAAGGGGAAGAGCTGTGTCTGCTTCCTCAGCTTCCCCGTGGACTTCACCCATAATCAAAAGCTGGTACTACTTACAAACTTTCTAAGAGGCTGCTAAGATACCTGTTAGGCATCTTACATGTGTTACCTAATACAACAGCCCTGTGAAACAGATTCTTACCATTTTATTGGTAAGAAAACTGAGGCTTAGTAGGTTTCATAACATGCAGGATTCAAAACCAGGTCATCAGGCATGGTATCCCTCAGGTCAACTCACTGGGACACACTGATAGGGGACAAAAGCCTGAGATCTTGACAGCTAACACTAGACTAAGGAAGGTGACTCTCAGAGAGCAGGAGGTCTAGGATTCTGGCTTTTGTTGAGAGGCTGAGAGGGATGGGGAAAGTCACTTTACCTTCTACAGCCTAGAATGTGTACAGCCGTGAGAGGCAATTCCTAGAATCAGAAATCAAGAGACTTGAGACTCTTCCCTATTCTATGACAAAGTCCTGGTGTGACTTGGGATGGGACACAGAAGCTCTTCCGGTCTTGGAGATGTCCAAGTAGATGGGTGCTCCAGCATCCTTGCCCCGCTCCGGCCACTGCACTTCCCTGGCCTCTCGCCTCTTCTCTAACAAGACATCCAGCCCCAGCCAGGGCCGACCTGTTAGGAAACTGAAAGGCCACCCCAGCCCTTTCTAAAGAGTCTTCTAGGATATCTATTTCAAATTATCTCAAAGTGGAATTTCCTTTGTCACTTACTATCATTTAAGGATATTCCACTCATTAAAAGTGGCCTCGCACAATCCTCTTGACTCTCTCCACCCCGATTTTCATTTACTATTTCTTTCACTTCGTTTAGCATTAAGGTTGAAGGAAAAAGTATAAATGGATATTTGAAAGTCATCTGACTGAATGTATTGAGGTTTTAGGCTTTGTCCGTATAGAAAGACAACTTTATGACAGCTATAATTTAGTTAAAATAAAAAGACATGGTAGTGTCTGCCCAGAGTATCAGACAAATGAGTACTGAGGTCAACCAGCGGGCAACGGCACGGGCTGGGTTTCTAAAGCCCAAAGGGACAGTCGGAGCCCAGCAATCTGGGAGTGGGGACTGGGTGATTGCATGAACTAAACACAGAGAGGACTGGTGACTAAATGAGCAACGGAAGGCAAGGGGAAATAAAAATAAAGCAAACTGAACAGTTAGGACTTACTGCAGAAGAGAATGAAGAAGAAATGAAGAGCAGAGAAAATTCAGACAATCTGCCCCAAAATAAGGTTTCACATAAAATTAAAGCAGCGCCTAGACACAGCCAGGCACGGACTGGTAGGTAACAGCCAGTCAGCAAGACACATTCCATCTTTACACCCTCTACTCATACCACTTCTAGACAACACAGAATTCCTCTCTGAAGCCTAGAAGAAAATGCTTCTAGATCAATTTACTGATGGGTATGGTGATGTAGAAAATCATCCCCTTGTTCGGCTAATTCCTTTATAAACTCAAGCCCAGATTTACCTTTTGTTTTTTTAACCTTTTTAATTTAAGGATTATTAATCAATCTACTATGATTAAACCTTCATAATGATACGTGAATTACTTGTCTCTACCTCCTCTCCCAAGAACGATTAGCCTACCTTTGCAAATTAGCATTTAGTGACGGCCCTTTTGCAAAGAACCACAAAGACCTGACTTACCAAGAAGATGGCAGAGGCCCTAAAATTAATTAGCTCCACTTTACGTTTCCATTATCTTTTAATTGGAATTTCTGCAGGATTTTTTCCTTCAGAACTCTCTCTACATTGGCAAAGCAAAGTGGAGCTTGGAATCAAGGGCTGCTTTGGCCAGTGGGAAGGGACTGGTCATGGTGGACTGAACCCAGCGAAGACGTCCACAAGGGACCCATCCAAGGCAGGCCTCTGAAAGCTGTGTCCAGCCACACGGGTACCTAGAAATTCACAGAAAAGACTTGCAGCCCATGGGATGAAGGGTTTCCCCACAAAAGGGAGAAGACCTTTGAGAGTGAGAGTAAGAAACATTTACTAGGTATTTCTTATCTGACAGAGACTATTCTAAGAGCTTACATGAATTAACTCTGAATTCTCACAACAACCCTATGAATTAGGTACTATTAGTACCCTCACTTACAGATACAGAAACTGTAGTTCCAAGTGATTTCATAATTTGCCCAAGGTCCACAGACTGAAATTTCAACCCAGGGAGTCTGACTTAACACCCACGCTCTTAACCACCATACTTTATTGACCTATTTACTAAATGTTTGCTAAGCACCTATTATATTTCCACACATATGCTTGGGTGCTGGACCTAGAAGGGTGAAGGGGGGCAGACAAGGCCCTGAAGCCAGTGTAACAGAGCTAAAAGAATGATCAGAAAAAAGAAAAAAACCTTTCTATGTCAGACACAAACTCTATTAGTTAGAGGGAAAGCCTGACAAAACTGAAAATTAGAACATTTAAACTTCTATATGGCAGAAGAAAAAAAACTACCACCCACAATGTCAAAAGAAAAACTGGGGGAAATATTTGCAACATGTAAGTCAGAAAAAGGACTAATTTTCTTATTAACATGAGCTGCTCTTTCAAACCAAAAGATAAAAGAGTCAAGGAAATAAAAAGGCAATTCACAGAAAAATAAATACAAATGAGTTGTGTAAACATATGAAAAGATGCTCATAATTACAGAAATGCTAATTAAAATGTCAATGAAATACCATTTTGTTTATTTCACAAGCCACATCAGTAAAGATAAAGTATTTAAACACAGGCACTCTCTAATCCTGTTGCTAACAGCAGTGTGAACTGACATTACCTCTGTGGAGGGCACATTTGCCAGATCTATCAAAATGATAAATGGGTGTTCCCTTTAGCCAGCAATTCCATTTTTAGAAATTTACACCATATATATAATCACACATGTTAGCAAGGATGTATGTATGCTCACTGAAGCAACATTTGTAAATAGTAAAATAAACAAGTAAAAAAATAGAAATAAATGATAGAACATCATACAATGGATACAGTTGTTAGAATAAAGGGAAAGGTCTTAAGTGTTGATATGGAGAGATTTCTAGGAAATATACTTAGGGAAGACAACATAGAGAGCTCCCACTTTTGTTTGGGAATAAAAGATACCCAAGATACCCACATATATGCATTGCCATCTAAGGATGGTCCAGTTTGCTGCCGAAGACATTACCACTAGAATCCTCCTCCTCTAAATAACGGTGGAACACCTATTTAAAGAACAGTTGGGGCTTCCCTGGTGGCGCAGTGGTTGAGAGTCCGCCCGCCGATTCAGGGGACACCGGTTCGTGTCCCGGTCTGGGAAGATCCCACATGCCGCGGAGCGGCTGCGCCCGTGAGCCATGGCCGCTGAGCCTGCGCGTCCGGAGCCTGTGCTCCGCAACGGGAGAGGCCACAACAGTGAGAGGCTGGCGTACCGCAAAAAAAAAACAAACAAACAGTTGGTAGGGACAACACATCACCAATATCCCCAGCTTTTTGAAAGTTCGCTTTCTGCCACTTTGATTTTATGAAAGATCTACATTAGTACCTGCTTTCTCTAACTGAAAGAAATCCGAAGAGGATTTTCGATTTTAGAAAAGAAGGTGGAAAGCAAGAATAGCATTCGTGAGTTTGTTTTGCAGCAAGTCCAGCCGTTATAGAGGCAGTGCTCACCGCCCCCAGCAGCAAGAGTGGCACCACCAACTCCTTCCCCAGGAACTACACTGGGCATCGCAGCAACAAGCCACCAGAGTCTGTGAGCATCTGTGCTTTATCTCGATTTATTTTGTGCATCTGTTAGCAAGATGTGTCCTAAGGTAAATGCTTCCTTGCTATACACCAGTTCCTATACAAAAGGTTTCATCGGAACGCTCTACTTTCAGATAGACTGGGGGTAGGGGGGACACTATATGCCTGTCCAGGTTATGGAGGCATCTCACTAAGACTTGGCTTAGAGAATTATGTGGATGGTGATAAGGGTTGTAGCTTCAAACGTCCTGTCATAGACTGTCTTTTGGGACTTTGTGAATAATACCATCATGAATAGAGACAACAGAAAATGTTTAAAAAATGTGAGCTGAAAAGTGAAAAAGAAAAGAAGAGCGTTGGTAGGTAGATTACTGTTTTTTATAATCTTTCCACAGTTTCTCTATGTAAGTTTTCAATTACAGAATATGCTCATGAATTGTTGATGCACTGTCATATTCTAGTATTTGCTCCTTGATGTGGAAAATGTGCTAAGAATTTGTAAAGATCATAAGCAGAAACATATTACATGATTCGTATATATTCTCCTAATCATCTGTGAGGTTAAATGGAGAAGAGAGCTGTTAGATTCTCTTATGATGCCAAAATGAGTGAGTTTATCCCATATTTAGACAGCATTATAAGAATTATAAGAAATTCAGATATTTGGAAGAATAAATAGATCTAAGTGATGAAAAACTCACGAAATATAGTTAGGGTAGTTTCCTTAGAGTGGAAAAACCAGGCCCATGTACAAACGATGGCCAGAACTTGTACACAAGCTAGTCATGTGCAAATAATAGGTACCATTTGTATGAACTGAATGTATACCATTGTTGCAAAACTAAGTACAGTTTGGAGTTAAACAACATTAAGAGGGACACAAAGAGTCATCTAAAATGTCTTCATAGACTGTTAGCTCTGTGAAACCCATGGGCAACTGGGTCTGACTTTTTCCTTACTGTATCCTTAGCACCTGACACATAATTGGTACTCAAAAAGAACTCCTGAAGCATGCATGAGCATGCTCAATGGTTTCCATTCAAAATCATATTAAGGGCTTCCCTGGTGGCGCAGTGGTTGAGAGTCTGCCTGCCGATGCAGGGGACGTGGGTTCGTGCCCTGGTCCAGGAGGATCCCACATGCCGCGGAGCGGCTGGGCCCGTGAGCCATGGCCGCTGAGCCTGCGCGTCCGGAGCCTGTGCTCCGCAACGGGAGAGGCCACAACAGTGAGAGGCCCGCGTATCGCAAAAACAGAAAAAAAAAAAAAAAAAAAAAAAAAAAAAAAAAAAAAAAAAAAAAAAACATATTAAACCTCAGATTTGGTTTGAAAGTGCTTCCGCCAGGATCCCTCCCTGACCTCACTCATATCTCTGGGAAATGTTCTCATAACACCAGGGCTTTCCCTTCACCTAATTATAAATTACTAGTATCTACTGAATTGTTCATTTAATGTATTTCCACTGCTTGGCTGTGACTCCCCAAGAGCATAGACCCTATCTGTCTCCTTCATAGCATCCCCAGCTCCTAGCACTCCAGGACTGGTAAATGATGGATGTGCAGTAAATATTTGTTGATTAAACACATGAGTGCATTAATGCATTTGTTTGTGCATTTGTATGCTTGTTTGTTTACCACCTAATTTTAGGCTATGGGGATTCAAAGAAAAGAAACACAGAACTCTGCTCTCAAAAAGCTTATCGAGAAACCAGAACACCAAGGTATTGTCATAGTTTCTATGACATATGAGATATGGAAGGGATAATAAAGAGAGGAGTCATTTTAACTCGGGTGGGTCAGAAAAAGCCCCACAGAAGATGTGAGATGAATCTTAAGAAATGAAAACAATATTCAAGCCTTTATTATCGTACAAAACCAACCTGAGAATCTACAATCTAAGCCTGGAGGAGCGAAGCGAGGAAAATCATTAAAGGTTTGGGAAATGTTGCTTTATGAAAATGGTACCAGCATTTGGGCAAATGGATGGACACGAATTGAAGAGGAGGAGCCAGCGTAAATCAAACTAAATTAAAATGCTGTCCTTAAAGCAACACACTTTGACCTTGCACAGCTGCAGATTCACACCTATTCCCACTGCAAAAACCCACCCGAGACCCAGGCAAATATAGAGTTGGTGAGTCACTCACACATACAGACAAACTCTAGTTCAAGGTAGCTGCTGCTATTAGGGCTGCTCCCAGTTGAGATACAACAAACCCCTAGTGAGGTGAATTGGTCACTGGCCCAAGGTTCTCATCTAGAAGCTGAAAGCTGCTCTATGAAAATTCCAGAGTTTGAACAGAGTCAGAATCCTTATAAAGGCCCTGAGAATGGTTCAGTGTGTAATTCATGTTTCTTTCTGTGTTAGCTCCCTAAATAGGGGGTCTGGACAAGAAATCACAGTGAAAAGTAAGACCTTCTAACCTCTGCTGTTTGATTTTGTTCTCAGCTACAACCCAATCAAGTTCACAATTTTAAAAGCATCCCTGCCCCATTAATATGAATTACTGATCAACTTGCAAGAATTACAATTTTTCAATATGAGAATTCTACGATGTTAGAGAGAGAAGGGAACTCAGAAGTCATCAACACATTCCTTTGGTAAAAAAAAAAAAAAAAGTGAGTTATGTTCCACAGAAGTTTACTGAGCACTTAGTATGAGTCAGGCACCTGGCTGACCCTCTCCTGGCCTGAGGGACCCAGAGGCAAAGACAGAGCTAGGAAGCCATTCCAGGGGTCTGCCAGACCATCACACTCATATTGGATTTTAAATATGCAAATCAGCAGGTATAAAAAACAGTTACAATTAACGGGAGCTATAAAATGCTGTTATTATCTTGTAATGGTTTTATTTTGAAGATTAAAAATTTGGTATAGTGATGCAATACTTATGAAAATGACATATATGATACTGGAGGAAGCAAAAGCGATTTCATGTGATTGTCTTTTTCTCTGGTCAGTTACACTCCACCATCACCACTGATTCTGCACTCACGTCTCTGAACATGAAGACCATCAAGACAACCAATATCATTATCCCTAAAGTGTCTTATACTTAAGATCCATGATTCTGTAAAAGTTTATTTCAAGGCATTCACCTATTTCCCTGGGAAAAAAATAATTAAACCCGCGCTATGGACATTTCATTACTAACTTGTTTCATTCTTTAGTGTTCTATTCCTGAATATTTAATGGAATGAATTCCTCGTGACTTGTTTCACCTCGATTTTATATAGCAATTAGGGACTCTTAATTGAGGTTTAGTTTTGCTGTTTCTTAATATTAATATCATACACATTCTCCAAGAGCCTCCAATTATTTCAAGGATGCCACAAATTCTTTGAAAGTTTTAAAAATTTACTTTAGTATCACACAATTAGCTTTTAGAAACATTATCTAGATCTTTGAGGAGGACTAAAAGATATTGCAAAGTCAATGACCTAAATCCAAAAAGAGTTGGAAGTAGATATTCTATTGTATTTAGTGGTTTCAGTTCAAGTGAGCGTATCTACCTTTTAATCATAAGAGAAAACAAAGCTCACCATTCTCAAAAAGTATAACACCAAACTTTCGGTGCCAAAAATGTTTTTGAAACTCATTTTATCTAACTTCTTTAACTGACCCAACTTGCTGAAAAGTGAATATACCATATACACATATCTCCCACCATTTGCATTGCTTTCTTCCCCCAAATTAAAAAGTAATGGAAAGTATTTAACATCTCATCCAATTTTCTAAACTCTAAGCTTCATAAGAGCAAAGCTTATGTCTGGTTCACAATTGAATATTTGGAACTATCACAGTGCGTGGGACAAAATAAGCACTAGAAAAAACAAACAAAAAACAACTTGTTGAATGATGAAATGAGTCCCCTCAGTCTACGGAGAGGAAATCCGAATCCTGGAGAACAGAGGGTAAGGTGACTTGTCAAAAAGTGCAGGCAGCAAATCAGAGCTTGCCCCCTGCGCCCTTTCCACTCCACAGCCATCTCCTTGCTGGCACTAATATCCAAGTCACAATACTTATGACCATAACTAATTTTTTCTGTTTTTATTCTCAACTCTGTCCAGGAATTAATATGCATTCCCTCGAGTCCACAGTTCTTTTTCACCCCTTGCCTCATGTCCGCAAAAAGTACATCTAACTTCGTATATTACACACTGACAGCCCCAAACCACCCTCCACAGAGCAATCTCAGACTCCATACAACAGCTAATGAACAAAACATTCACTGGAACTCATGACGGCACCACCTTCCCAACCAAAAGTTCTCTTTTGGCTTCACTGGTACTCGGCAGCGTGGTGTTTGTGAATACTTAACTCCCTTAAATGTATAAAAATAAGAAAAGACAAAAGTGTGATACTAGTGATAGAAAGCATATGTCTAATACACTTCTACCAACCGAGACACGCTAAATCATTAGGAATGCTGAAAGCAATTACTATTTAGTCTTATTCACGCGCTTACTAGACCTAATCTGGTTCTATTGTAAAGGAAAGGAATAACATTAAGGAACACATTTGAAATGCCAGAAATTGTTTCTAAGAGTCAACATATTGTTTAAAAAATTGTAATATTGTTTTAGAGTCCTGGTCACAGCACCCCTTCAGTACAGGAATTTATTGTTCACCTTATTGACCCTTCAGCTCTTCATAGGTTTTCACAAATGTATTCCGTATGAATATATGCGACTGTCTATACTTGAGAATGAGAACCACGTATCTCCTTCATTCCCGTCAGGTAAATAACTTTCCATCTTGAAATATCTCTCATAGTGCGCTGATGGGATAAGAAATTTGGGGAAAAGCCAATCTTGAGAAAGAAAGGAGAAATAATTTCAGTGAAATAATGAACCTCAATGGTACAATGATTTTAATTTCTAAAAAATATTCTATTCTTTACAATGATATGAGGCAAAATCCAATGCAATCCATTTTTTTCCTTAAAAAGTGATTAACACTATGAATTCGCTAACCAAAGTATATTTTAAATAGAACGTCAGAGTATGTTTGTATGTGTGTACATATTGCTTATGTATATATCTCATACAGAGTTGTGATAACTGAAACCTTTTGATTTCACACATATAAAAATTTTTATTGAAACCAAAACACCAAAACATAATTCCTACAGAATTATGAAAATGAATATTCTGAATGTCAGTCACTTGACCACATGCAGTGGGAGACAGCTATGCTCATGCATGAATAGTATATGCTTTCCAAACCAAATCATCTTCATTTGAAAACAAGACTTTAAATGCTCAACACATGTTCAACACATACACATGCAACTGACAAATTTACATATATATTTTTCTTTTCAGAATTTTTCAAAGCATTTACTATCCCATGAAATTAAAATTGGTGTCCAATTTAAAATAATAATTTTTAAATGTAAGCATTTATCCTTTTTCGGGAGGGGTTTCTAAAAAAGGGGAATTTCTAGACAGTAATATTTGAAGCTGGATTTTTTTTTTAATGACCAAATTATAAACCTCTGCAATCAGATATCTAGAATAGAAATGCCAACGGTAGTGTGTGCTGCCATAATAATGATACCCCCAAGATCAGCCCAGTGCCTGTAGCTGTGGCAGGGTCCCCAGGCAGCTGGGTAACTGCTACTTGATCATTATGCCCGCTAAAACTTAAGCTACTGAAGTTTTAAAGAATTCATGTCTTACTGAATTTCTTTCATCTCTAATAATTACTAAACTGGCATAATTACTTATACTAGAGGTGGAATGTGATGCATGCTAAAAGCCCAAGCTGCCTAAAATTAAAGTTTAAAAAAAAAAGCCACAATTCTTAGTTTTCAAAGATTTATCTTGTGTTAGGCTTTTATGCCAAGAGTTGCATAATTATTTAAACCATTTAAAAGCCTTCCTTACACTATTTGATTAATACTATAACAGGGCTATTTAAATTTACTAATGTTAACTTTAAGTTTTAATTGCTTTGTCATAATATTGTTGCAGAACGTATTTTAAATCAGACAAGTACACTTTCATTACAGCAAACAAGGTATATGCAATCCTAGCTAGTGTACCATGTAATCCCCAAACAAAAAACGGGAACATATTTCAGATTTAATTGAAATGGGATTAGAAACTTGCATGCATCCCCCCCACAGAACTAACTTTAACCTTTGACAGCACAATGGGAGTCAGTGGAGAAAAAAATTAAATACATCTGGGAAAATACTTAGCCAGAATATCAGCCTTTGTATCAAAATTTCATTCAATTCAAGAGCATTCTTTAACATATTACTTAATGACAACATTTACATTTTAAACAATCCGTAAGCCTTCTAAAATATGTTGCAAGTCTTAAAATTATTTTCTCTAAGAAATAACTAAAAACTCAACATGGTATTCATTAAATCCAGCCATGAAGAATGTATTCTATGGCAACAGAATTAGTGACATTAAACCAGCAATGTGAATTCTGTCAGATGAATTAATAAAGCACAGTAACAGGAAAAACACACCTTTCATAAAATTCTTAATTGATCTTGGTAGAACTGTTCTTTTCTACTATCAAAACCTCTTTCTCCTCATTGCATGGTTTTACATCAAAATGAAAACTCAAGCAAGTATATTTGATATTATGTTTCGATTTATGTGAACAAGTATTTCACTAGAATTTACCAGACTAGCCAATTCTCAAAAACTGACTTCCTTTAAAAATAAAAGGGAGCAAAAATGTTCCTGTAAGTTGAAAAGAAATACCCTACAAATATGCTACAAGATTTGCAATGACCCAAACAAGCAAGCAAAAAGAACTAAGTATAATCACTGAAAGCAAAAAGTTGAAAACTTCTGTCATCACTATTAGACATCACTGCTGTCAATAACTACAATGGATTTTAAGGGATATGGGAACACTCTGGCAAAACAAAAAAGAAAAATTATTAACAGCTTGCTTTATAAAAAGCTGCTAGTCTCAAATCCCTTTGTAATTTCATTTTTACATGTACGCTTTTATGTTCAATATCCTATTTTTCACCCTTTTTTGACTGGATGAATAAAAGCCAACAATCCACTCAGGCATCAAACAGATGTTTTTATTTTTAAGGCCAAGTGGAATCTTATGAATTTTTGTTCCCTCCCTTTAGGAAGATGCTGCCAGAACTGCTGAAATTGTGAAACCAGCATTTTGGAAAAGACTCAGTGGACCATCAGTCCTGGAAGTTTGACTAGCACTCATGGGATTCGTGCCAACTGTAATTGCTGTTTTTGTTTATGTAGGATTGTCTACTGATTGGACTATAATCAATTTAATGACTTCAACATCTAGTCAGTATAATTTAGAGGTGGTAGAGGGAAGAAACAGTCCCTGCTTGATAGATGCATAAAAGTCCAACTGCAACTGTTTGAAGGTGGTACAAACACTGAGTTTCTGCAGTGTTTCCAATAATCAGGCTTTTTAGCATCTAAATCCAAAAGTAAATGCATACATTGCTGTGTGCTGCAGAATCAGTAGACTATTTTGCCCTCACAATTATGAAAAAGAATATATGTAGATATTTTCTCAATATTTTTTTAAAAACTTACCTTAGGTTAAATCTAGTTATTAAAAAAGGGAGTCATGCTTCATTTATCTAAAAATAATTTTAAGCAAAAATCTACATTGCAGGTTTTAATTAAAAGCAAACTATTACTGTCTTAATGCAATAGTTTCCTTACTATGGCATCATCTCCAAAACCAAAATTGAACCTCTAGTGATAAGGAGTTGGTTTTTTTGTTTTTGTTTTTCTTTTTGTTTTTTAAGAAATAAAACACAGAGTACAAAAGAACCACTTTTTTTTTTCTTTTTTTAGTTATACTTCACCTGTCTACCTATTAAGGAAATATATTTTTGACTTTGAAAAGAAATGTGTTTAAATAAGGACTGGAGAGTTTAATGTTTCTCTTAAATTTAGGAGCTAGTACAAGCTCCCTGCAGTGGCTTTTTTAACACCTACAATTTCAAGAGCTTTTCCACCGGAGAATACAGCCTAGTAGATAGGTTTTCTGACTTTTGAAAGGTTATGGACTTAAAACCCATTGCCTTTTCTTTCAAATTCTATACTTTACATTTCTTCTTTAAATTGAGAGCTGAATTTTTGCCACCTCATTATATTTTTGCCACCTCTAAATAAATTACTTCTCCTTAAAAAAAAAAAAAAAAACACTTTATAAGTACAAAAGAAGGTAAATGGGAAAAAGGAAAAAGGTCAATTCTAAGTGTGATAACTTCAAAATGTGCCAAGTTACAAAGGGCTAGCTACTGTGACAGCCAAGTTAAACAAGGTATTTTGGGGCTGTCTTTCTCCCTGGTTCCCACCATTTCTCTCTAGAGACCCCTGGTATGGGTTTATGAACACGTGAGGGTCCAGATATCCTAACTGTGTCTTGTGTTTAACTTGGCCATTTACATGTCTAAGTGCTCCCCTCTCTCCTCACCAGCTTTATAACTTGGCTCTTACTGAATATATCACACCTTTATGAAGTGGACCACTTTTTCCTTCTTACAAGTGCTTTTTGGAGTAAATTTCCCCCCAAATTGTTTTTATCAGGTAAAATGGCAGAGAAACTTCCATCAGAGAAGCACCACAAGAAATAGAATAAAGAGCCAGCAAGAAAAAACAGAAGTAGGTCATAACTGACCAATTTGATGCCACTGATTTGCTGCTTCAGAAAACAAGCGGAGAGCACGACTATTTTCAGGCAGGTACTCTATTCAAATCTCGTGGTTACTCTCAGGAATTGAGATAAATAGCCAAATAATGCAAATGGGGTGGAGGGTAACTCATTTAATTGTCTGACCATCCAGGCCTCTATATACTGGCTTTAACTCTCAGTTTCATTAGACAGAAAGGGTTATTCTGAAGATTCGCAGCATTAAGGACAGAATAAGTTTCTTGACTTTGTGTGTGGACTGAGAGAATTTTGATGCTAGGGCTCTGAGAGCAGAAGGGGTAAAACAGTTCCATGTTTCAAAATATAGTTCGCAGCTTTCACAAATAGAAAAGTGAACCTCTTTGGTGTTTAACAGTTTTAATGCACTTTAGAGGACGTAAGGAGACCAAGCAGGGCACGCTCCACTGCAGCCAGAAACCTGGCAGCCACTCCCAGGAGGCAGGTTATTAGGACAATTACACAAAAGTTTGCTACGAACAAAAAATCGTGCAAAATTTAAAGTAGATACTCATTCAAAATGCTAAATTTATGAGTACCCCAAATAAATTCAACTATTAATAGAATTTGATAGTCCTTATTTTTAAGGATTTGGTTGGAAACAAAAACTCCAAACTTAACTGTCATTTTGTTCTAATGTTTGTACCTGCCTTATGTAAACTACTCCCCTGAGACACGAGTTTCAAATTATGATATCAGAAGTGACAGCCATAGCAGAAATATCTTTTGAACCTTGTTTGTTAAAGAAATAGTATGGATGTAGGAGACAAGTTGGAGATTGAATGCAGAACTTCATGTTTTATTTAGAAGGGCGCATTGCATTTTCATGGTTTCCAATGCCTCCTTCAAACTGGTGCAAAGTAATCTGCAAGGTTTTGAAATACTGTCACTCCTCTAACAAAATCACCATTTTTATCTCTTAGTTGCAAAACTACTAATCAGTTCTTCATAAAAGAAACAAATCAAAGCTGCCTTGCTATGCCTGCTGATAGCAAAGTGTTGCTCATTGCTTATTATTATTATTATTACTATGCCAGAATATTTGTCATAATAATACCTCCCTGGCTTTTCTAGGATCCAAGTGTGACCTTCCAAACAATATAATGGACAGAACACTCCTCGAACACATTTTGGAAAATGGAGACCCTTCCTGGAAGACACAGGGGAAGGAAAATAGTGACAAAAAGGCTAGGGATTTAACAGGAGCCACCTAGAATGCCATTCTACTGCTCCAAGACCGCTACTAATATCACAATTACTCATCTGACATAGCTCATCTAAATATGTGTTTTTCCAGGTAAATGCATACCCTGAAGAAAAACAAATCCACTCTTCAATGAGGACTGTACTATTTTTATTCCTGTCTTCAGCTTCTCACCCCAAAGCTCAGTCAGCCCACCTGAGGCCATTCGCTCTTCTGGGAGCCTTCCAAGCATCTGACAGAGGAGACCACCACTGTGTTCGGTGCCCACACAGAAAATGGAAGCTAAATCTTTGTTTTTAACGTAAATATTTTATTTAGAACTTGGCAGTTGAAACACAGATGCTGTGTCTTCATGGAGAAGATACCGGAATATTTTTGCGATATGACAATACAACAAAAGAATAAAATGCCCTCTACTCATTTTCACTTGCCATTTTTTTGCTTATTAAGTTAAGGACTGCACAGGTCTCCGTCCCAGTTATTCTGCAATTCGACTTGTCAGACTGCCCTGCGAATACCGCCAACTGACAGCTTCACTGACCGCCCATAAAATCCTACGTGCATGAGAATAAATCTTCTTTAGGAAGCCCGGGGTAGCACATGCACCACAATCAACAGAACTTTCACCGTGAATTCATTCCAAAGGCAGGCGAGCTGAATGCCCAGAAACTGCAGATGAGCAAAACTACCGACTGTGCAAACTTCAATAAACTTTTTAAAAATAAAAAGCCCCCAGCAGCCCTTAAAACCGGGCTGACACCAAGCGCTCCCCTATCAAACTCGTAAAGTTCTTTCCAAGTGACGAGGAAGAGGTTCGTCCTGGTACTCCGCTCAGCGTGACTTTTAAGGAAGCTGAGTCTCACGGCAAGTTCCCCCAACGCGAGCGTCGTCCGCCGTTACCCTGACACCCGCGCACGCCCGTGGCGTTTATTTTTTCACTTTCCACGCTTGCATCTTTCAGGCCCTTGGTCTAGGTTTTCCCAGA
>NW_006773947.1:370719-393219 GCF_000442215.2 Lipotes vexillifer | reverse complement strand
GGAACAGGTAGAAGGAATTTTACAAAAGATGGGACAGTTGTTTCCCTAGGACTCATTAAGACGTCTGGAAGCCCAAGGCAAACACATCCATCCCACCTTTTGGAGGGTCTAGTATTACTAGACCTGATAGACAAAACTCCCACTGATCTCAGCATCCCTTACCATTATATTCCGTGTGAATTAATCAATTATGTGGAATTGGTGAGCACTTGGCTTTCATTAAGCACTGCTGAGTAGACTCACAATTACTTTCCATGCTTCATAAATAAAGACATCAAAAACATACAAACTGTTCAATACATATTATGAAGGAAACACAGATGTTAAAGAAGGAAGACTGTCTTTTGTAAAGAGAACATAAATAGCAACTGCAAATATGTAAACAAGTCTAATTAGTAAACACTTTTCTTGCATAATAAACTTTATATTGGGTATAGTGAACCACTATATGCTCAGTTACTTATCTCTCAACTTTTAGATGTATTCTTCTCATTCTTAAAGTAGAAATTAAGCTACAATCAAAATGTCATACATTCAGCAATTTATTGAACACCATTATCCATCAAGTTGTGCTATCCACCAAGTAATCTATGCAACATTTCATGAATAAATAGAAAAGACAAACATAAGGCTTATAAATTTCAGTTATTCAGATAACCTGAATAATTTAAAATGAAACAGTTCCTCCATTACTCAGCCCCTTCATTAAGACCTTAAGCATATATATAATTAAACTTTCCATTTCTTATTAATGCATGATTTAACTTCCAGCTTTTTTTTTTTCTCTTACACTGGCTTCATAGCATCCACTTTTTAAATATTTTGCACTTTTAAGAAAGTCTTGCATTGGTGAAAGAAATAATGCCTGGAACGGATAACCTCATTTGAAAAAGATTAGCTTTTTTTTTTCAACTGCTAATTCCAACAATAAAGATATTGCTAAAGGAGAGATTAATGTTAAAGGAATTCTGTGTCTATGAAACCTGACCTGAGAGGAATTAATTACAGGAAACATATTAGGTACCAGTACAAGTAAATCTTCAATTTAAAATGTCAGTGGCAAAACATAAATCTCTTTGATAAGTTTTAAGTCATAGTGTCAAAGTTGCAATCTGGAGTCTAAACCAATTGCAAAGAAAATATTCAGGATTTTATATAACCATCCTTAACATATGTTTTACTTTCTTTTACTTATCCATACTCTAAAAATTTCATGTTAACATTTTGAGATTTTTCTACAGACTATTTCCAGATTTCTTTAGGTACTGCAAGTTTACTTCAAATCTAAGTGTTGTATCTGCCTGAATAATATGTTGTGTTATTTCCCAGAAGTTTTCTTTTAAGGAAGATCATTTAGAAGGACCTTTTTAAAGGTATATGAAGGGGTGAAGTTCCATCAGAAGCTATCTGAATCTAGTGTGTAAGTGTATGTATGTATGTGTATATGTTTAAAATATCAATGTTTTTATATATAAAACTGTATGTGTTATATACACATATATATACATACTAAAATATTCACATATTAAAGTTAGAACAATATATAAGAGGCTTTTAAATTAACATTTGTAGACAGATTTATGTTTATCAACATTTGTGCAAAATGTCACTGATATGTATGGGGAGGAGTGTCTTTATCACACAGAAACTACCATCTGTTCCCACTCAATAAGTTACTTGATATCTGTCCCACATACTCATAACCAACCCCTACCTCTTTTCTTAATCTATGAAATGGGTAGTAATATTTGACTACAAAATCATTTAAGAACTTCACATGGAACAGTTTGTGCTAAATATACAAATATAGCAGATGTATTTTGCTATTATAAACAATAAATTCTGTTTTCAATCTTTTTTTTTACTAAGTCTCATTAACTTGACATTTTTTCTTTCATATAATGTGTCATTAAAATCCCGTTTTCAAATTTCTGATATACATACATAAGTACTTTTCTATTTTGTGGTGAACTATATCAAGAAAGAAATGTTTTAAAAGTACACAGTGTACATCATTTGTGCTGTACTACACAAATGTAATTCAGTGAAATTTTTAAAATTTAATTACAACATGTATAGAAACATTTAAAGCTCAATGTTTGTCACTGTCATCTTTTCTTTCTGAGGCTTTTATACCCACCCCAAAGGTCCTTGTTGATCCACTAAAACAATAAAAATCGTGGAAAGATCCTTTCTTTGCTATAGAAGATGTGAAAAGAGAGAGCTGACACTAGAATGATATTTGCAAGTAACAAAGGGTACTTTTGAAAATATCTTTAAAAGGTGAGGCATCATCTCAAGAAAACAGATTGCAGCATATTAGAAAAACCAGATGGTATTCATTTGAGAATTCTAAACAATTTAAGGATATAGGTAAGTGATCTACTAACAAAAAATGAGCATGTACCATTGAAAGAGATCATAAGGGATAAAAACAACTGATAAAAATTCAATCTATCTTTTTAAGTGTTGCTAAGTGTGCCAATAGAACTTATTGGCACAAGCTAAAATAATCACTGTAATCAGAGCTATAAGGTTTATATATAATGAAATAAAGAAGGAATGATAACATTTCTTATAATAGCAAATTATATTTCTTCCATTTAAAAATGTATAATAAACAAAACTTTTATGATATATGTATCTAGATAATGATGCCTGTGGATAAGTATTTTTAAAGTTTTAGATATTACACACAAGTGAATTATTTTACACATTTGAAATAGAACATGTAATTTGTTTTATACCTCAAAATTTTGTATTTAATTTTTTGTACAAATGAGCACAAATAGATTTCTTTGGTTGGCATAATTTAACAATTATCATTACATTTTAATTACTACTAAAATAACAGAATATCTGGTTAACACTAAAGTTTGCAAAAACCAAAATATTGGTCATTAAAATCTGGAGATAATTAAAAGAAACCCTATATCAGTTAGTGGTAACTACAGTTAATAAAAATAATAAAATTCATATTGAAAAGTTAGAAGCTATACATAACAAAGGAAAAATGTAACCATCTGTGAGCACCCCCTATTTGGAAGTTAATTTTTTAAATTATGTAGATACTCCTTTGCTGTGATATAATGGCGGGAAAATAAACAGATGAATAAAATTCCTCTTCTTTAAAAGAAATGATGATCTATATCATGCCTTTGTTGAATCTTATTTTCAAAGAATGCAAACACCATACTCTCATTTGATCTCAAATAATTTTTCAGAATTTTTTCTTCTTTAGAATTCTATGAAACTACAGCAGTGGTTCTTATAAAGCTGGGATTTCAGAAAAAGGGAGATGCTCATACTATAGACTTTTTAATGTTACAGTAAGAGATATATTGTACACTAATGGCATGATGTAAAAACAGAATTTTTAGGTGTAAGGATTTTTTTTTGTTTGTTTTTTTGGCTGCATTGGGTCTTTGTTGCTGCGTGCGGGCTTTCTCTAGTTGCGGCGAGCAGGGACTACACTTCGTTGCGGCGCGTGGGCTTCTCATTGTGGTGGCTTCTCTTGTGGAGCACGGGCTCTAGGCGCGCGGGCTTCAGTAGTTGTATCATGCGGGCTCTGTAGTTGTGGTTCGCAGGCTGTAGAGCACAGGCTCAGTAGTTGTGGTGCACGGGCTGAGTTGCTCTGCGGCATGTGGGATCTTCCCAGACCAGCGCTCGAACACGTTCCCTGCACTGGCAGGTGGATTCTCAACGACTGTGCCACCAGGGAAGCCCAGGTGTAAGGATTTTTTTCAGACGTGTTAGGAAGTTGTTCAGAGTTAAATAGAATAAACTGTTTGCTATCCAGCAGGTTGGAAATGGATGCTCTGTATTATATGGGTTAACACTTTTCAAAGAATTTTGAATACAATAAACTCACTTATCTGTGAAGTTTTACCAAATAGCCCCTAAACTGTCTTTGATGATTCAGAAGGAACTTCATAAATTTTTGGTACTTTGAATTAATATTTATAAACCTTCATTACCACAATACTTAAGACATGCAGAGGTATCAATTAATAGAGAATTCTGATGAGAGAATGTCGTATCAACCAAGCTTTAACTGCGTATAGACACTTCATTCTTGTCTGCCTACAGTGCCAACATTACTATTTTTAATTTTTTTAAACATCTTTATTGGAGTATAATTGCTTTACAATGGTGTGTCAGTTTCTGCTGTATAA
The DNA here is from genome assembly GCF_000442215.2 of Lipotes vexillifer. Taxonomy (NCBI): domain Eukaryota; kingdom Metazoa; phylum Chordata; class Mammalia; order Artiodactyla; family Lipotidae; genus Lipotes; species Lipotes vexillifer. The sequence goes on along the minus strand of NW_006773947.1, from coordinate 389,044 downwards.
CAAAGTGAATCAGCTATACATATACATGTATTCCCATATTTCCTCTCTCTTGCATCTACCTCCCACCCTCCCTATCCTGCCCCTCTAGGTGAACACAAAGCACCAAGCTGATCTCCCTGTGCTGTGTGGCTGCTTCCCACTAGCTATCTGTTTTACATTTGGTAGTGTATATATGTCCATGCCACTCTCTCACTTCGTCCCAGCTTCCCCTTCCCCTTCCGTGAGTCCTCAAGTCCATTCTCTATGTGTACGTCATTATTCCTGTCCCGCCCCTAGGTTCTTCAGAACAATTTTCTTTTTTGTTTTTTTAGGTTCCATATATATGTGTTAGCATACAGTATTTGTTTTTCTCTTTCTGACTTACTTCACTCTGTATGACAGTCTCTAGGTCCATCCACCTCACTACAAATAACTCAATTTCGTTTCTTTTTATGGCTGAGTAATATTCCATTGTATATATGCACCACATCTTCTTTATCCATTCATCTGTCGATGGACACTTAGGTTGGTTCCAGGTCCTGGCTATTGTAAATAGAGCTGCAATGAACATTGTGGTACATGACTCTTTTTGAATTATGGTTTTCTCAGGGTATATGCCCATTAGTGGGATTGTTGGGTCATATGGTAGTTCTATTTTTAGTTTTTTGAGGAACCTGCATACTGTTCTCCATAGTGGCTGTATCAATTTACATTCCCACCAACAATGCAAGAGGGTTCCCTTTTCTCCACACCCTCTCCAGCATTTGTTGTTTGTAGATTTTCTGATGATGCCCATTCTAACTGGTATGAGGTGATACCTCATTGTAGTTTTGATTTGTATTTCTCTAATGATTAGTGATGTTGAGCATCCTTTCATGTGTTTGTTGGCAATCTGTATATCTTCTTTGGAGAAATGTCTATGTCTTCTGCCCATTTTTGGATTGGGTTGTTTGTTTTTTGGTTATTGAGCTGCATGAGCTGATTGTATATTTTGGAGTTTATTCCTTTGTCACTTGCTTCATTTGCAAATATTTTCTCCCATTCTGAGGGTTGTCTTTTCATCTTGTTTATGGTTTCCTTTGCTGTGCAAAAGCTTTTAAGTTTCATTAGGTCCCATTTATTTATTTTTGGTTTTATTTCCATTTCTGTAGGAGGTGGGTCAAAAAGGATCTTGCTGTAATTTATGTCGTGGGGTGTTCTGCCTTTGTTTTCCTCTAAGAGTTTTATAGTGTCTGGCCTTACATTTAGGTCTTTAGTCTATTTTGAGTTTGTTTTTGTGTATGGTGTTAGGGAGTGTTCTAATTTCATTCTTTTACATGTAGCTGTCCAGTTTTCCCAGCACCACTTATTGAAGATGCTGTCTTTTCTCCATTGTATATTCTTGCCTCCTTTATCAAAAATAGGTGACCATATGTGCATGGGTTTATCTCTGGCCTTTCTACCCTGTTCCATTGATCTATATTTCTGTTTCTGTGCCAGTACCATACTGTCTTGATTACTGTAGCTTTGTAGTATAGTCTGAAGTCAGGAAGACTGATTGCTCCAGCTCCATTTTTCTTTCTCAAGATTGCTTTGGCTATTCCAGGTCTTTTGTGTTTCCGTACAAATTGTGAAACTTTTTGTTCTAGTTCTGTGAAAAATGCCATTGGTAGCTTGATAGGGATTGCACTGAATCTGTAGATTGCTTTGGGTGGTATAGTCATTTTCACAATGTTGATTCTTCCAATCCAAGAACATGGTAAATCTCTCAATTTGCTTGTATCATCTTTAATTTCTTTCATCAGTGTCTTATAGTTTTCTGCACACAGGTCTTTTGTCTCCTTAGGTAGGTTTATTCCTAGGTATTTTATTCTTCTTGCTGCAATGGTAAATGGGAATGTTTCCTTAATTTCTCTTTCAGATTTTTCATCATTAGTGCATAGGAATGCAAGAGATTACTGTGAATTAATTTTGTATCCTGCTACTTTACCAAATTCATTGATTAGTTCTAGTAGTTTTCTGGTAGGATCTTCAGGATTCTGTATGTCTAGTATCATGTCATCTGCAAACAGTGACAGTTTTACTTCTTTTCCGATTTGGATTCCTTTTATTTCTTTTTCTTCTCTGATTGCTGTGGCTAAAACTTCCAAAACTGTGTTGAATAATAGTGGTGAGAGTGGAAAATCTTGTCTTGTTCCTGATCTTAGAAGAAATGGTTTCCGTTTTTCACCTATTGAGAACGATGTTGGCTGTGGGTTTGTCATATATGGCCGTTACCATGTTGAGGTAAGTTCCCTCTATGCCTACTTTCACGAGGGTTTTTATCATCAGTGGATGTTGAATTTTGTCAAAAGCTTTTTCTGCATCTATTGAGATGATCATATGGATTTTCTCCTTCAATTTTTTTTGTGTGTGTGTGTGGTACACAGGCCTCTCACTATTGTGGCCTCTCCCATTGTGGAGCACAGGTTCCGAACGCGCAGGCTCCGGATGCACAGGCTCAGCAGCCATGGCTCATGGGCCCAGCTGCTCCGCGGCATGTGGGTTCTTCCCAGACCAGGGCACGAACCCGTGTCCCCTGCATTGGCAGGCGGACTCTCAACCACTGCGCCACCAGGGAAGCCCAAGTTTTTAATTTTTGATAGTTTGATTAATATGTGTCTTGGCGTGTTTCTCCTTCGATTTATCCTATATGGGACTCCCTGTGCTTCCTGGACTTGATTAACTATTTCCTTTCCCATATTAGGGAAGTTTTCAACTATAATCTCTTCAAGTATTTTCTCAGTCCCTTTCTTTTTCTTTTCTTCTTCTGGGACCCCTATAATTCGAATGTTGATGCTTTTAATGTTGGCCCAGAGGCCTCTGAGACTGTCGTCAATTCTCTTCATTCTTTTTTCTTTATTCTGCTCTGTGGTAGTTATTTCTACCATTTTATATTCCAGGTCACTTATCCGTTTTTCTGCCTCACTTATTCTGCTATTTATTCCTTGTAGCAAATTTTTAATTTCATTTATTGTGTTCATCATTGTTTATTTGCTCTTTAGTGCTTCTACATCCTTATTAAATGTTTCTTGTATTTTCTCCATTCTGTTTGCACAATTTTGGATCATGTTTACTATCATTACTCTGAATTCTTTTTCAGGTAGACTTCCTGTTTCCTCTTCATTTGTTTGGTCTGGTGGGTTTTCACCTTGCTCCTTCATCTGCTGTGTGTTTCTCTGACTTCTCATTTAGCTTAACTTACTGTGTTTGGGGTCTCCTTTTCACAGGCTGCAGGGTCGTAGTTCCTGTTGTTTTTGGTGTCTGCCCCCAGTGGGTTAAGTTGGTTCAGTGGGTTGTGTAGGCTTCCTGGTGGAGGGGACTGGTGCCTGTGTTCTGCTGGACAAGGTTGGATCTTGTCTTTCTTGGTGGCAGGACCGCATTCAGTGGTGTGTTTTGGAGTGTCTGTGAACTTATTATGATTTTGGGCAGCCACTCTGCTAGCGGGTGGGGTTGTGTTCCTGTCTTGCTAGTTGTTTGCCATGGGGTGTCCAGCAGTGTAGCTTGCTGGTTGTTGAGTGGAGCTGGATCTTAACGTTGAGATGGAGAACTCTGGGAGAGCTCTCACCGATTGATATTACAAGAGGCCGGGAGGTCTCTGGTGGACCTATGTCCTGAACTCGGCTTTCCCACTTCAGAGGCTCAGGCCTGACACCTGGCCAGAGCAAGAAGACCCTGTCAGCCACATGGCTCAGAAGAAAAGGGAGAAAAGGAAAGAAAGAAAGAAAAGATAAATAAAATAAAATGAAATAAAGTTATTAAAATAGAAAAAAAATATTAAAAATAAAAAAGTAATTAAAAACAGAGAGAAAGAAAGAAGAGAGCAACCAAACCAACAACCAAATCCACCAGTGATAACAAGTGCTAAAAACTATACTAAAAAAAAAAAAAAAAAAGGACAGTCAGAACCCTAGGGCAAATGGCAAAAGCAAAGCTATACAGACAAAATCACACAAAGAGGCATACACATACACTCTCACAAAAAGAGAAAATGGAAAAAATACATACATACATATATATATATATATATATATATATATATATATATTTTTTTTTAAAAAAGGAAGAGAGCAACCAAATCAATAAACAAATCTACCAATGATAATAAGGTCTAAATGCTAAACTAAGATAAACATAAAACCAGAAACAATGGGCTTCCCTGGTGCCGCAGTGGTTGAGAGTCCGCCTAGCGATGCAGGGGACACGGGTTTGTGCCCCAGTCCGGGAAGATCCCACATGCCACGGAGCGGCTGGGCCCATGAGCCATGGCCGCTGAGCCCGCGCGTCCGGAGCCTGTGCTCCGCAACGGGAGAGGCCACGGCAGTGAGGCCCGCGTACTTCAAAAGAAAAAAAACCAAAAAACAAATTAGATGCAGAAAGCAAACCCCAAGTCTACAGTTGCTCCCAAAGTCCACCTTCTCAATTTGGGATGATTCGTTGTCTGTTCAGGTATTCCACAGATGCAGGTACATCAAGTTGATTGTGGAGATTCAATCCGCTACTCCGGAGGCTGCTGGGAGAGATTCCCCTTTCTCTTCTTTGTTCGCACAGCTCCTGGGGTTCAGCTTTGGATTTGGCCCCACCTCTGCGTGTAAGTTGCCTGAGGGTGTCTCTTCCCCACCCATACAGGAGGGGGTTAACGTAGCAGCTGACTAGTGGGCTCCGGGTCACTCAGGCCGGGGGGAGGCAGGCATACGGATGCGGGGCGAGCCTGCAGTGGCAGAGGCCGACATGCCGTTGCACCAGCCTGAGGCGCGCCGTATTCTCCGGGGGAAGTTGTCCCTGGATCCCGGGACCCTGGCAGTGGCGGGCTGCACAGGTTCCCAGGAGTGGAGGTGTGGATAGTGACCTATGCTTGCACACAGGCTTTTTGGTGTCTGCAGCAGCAGCCTTAGCGTCTCATGCCCGTCTCTGGGTTCCACACTGATAGCGCGGCTTGCACCCATCTCTGGAGCTCGTTTAGGCGGTGCTCTGAATCCCCTCTCCTCGCGCATCCCGAAACAATGGTCTCGTGTCTCTTCGGCAGCTCCAGACTTTTCCCGGACTCCCTCCCGGCTAGCCGTGGCGCACTAGCCCCTTTCGGGCTGTGCTCACGCTGCCAACCCCAGTCCTCTCCCTGGGGTCTGACCTCCGAAGCCCGAGCTTCAGCTCCCAGCCCGCACCCGCCCTGGCAGGTGAGCAGACAAGCCTCTCGGGCTGGTGAGCGCTGGTCAGCAGCGATCCTCTGTGCGGGAATCTCTCCGCTTTGCCCTCCGCACCCCTGTGGCTGTGCTCTCCTCTGTGGCTCTGAAGCTTCCCCCCATCCACCCTCCGTCTCCACCAGTGAAGGGGCTTCCTCGTGGTGGAAACTTTTCCTCCTTCACAGCTCCCTCCCAGAGGTGCAGGTCCCGTCCCTATTCTTTTGTCTCTGTTTTTTCTTTTTTCTTTTGCCCTACCCAGGTACGTGGGGAGTTACTTGCCTTTGGGGAAGTCTGAGGTCTTCTGCCAGCGTTCAGTAGGCGTTCTGTAAGAGTTGTTCCACATGCAGATGTAGTTTTGGTGTATTTGTGGGGAGGAGGGTGATCTCCACATCTTACTCCGCTGCCACCTTGAAGGTGCCATTCACTCTTTTTAATTTTGATAGCTTCATTCTCATAAATACAAAATTCCCAAATTCAAAAGTAAGTACATTTCTTTGAATATAATTTTTCCTAGCCTCGGTTTTTCCCTATTTTTATTTATTAGACCATATGAGGTCCTCTCAGTGTTCATAGTCATAACTCCATTCTTGGTAATTTCCAAAGAAATACATCAGGTTGATAAAAATATAAATGGAGAAGTAAGTGGATACCAATATGAAAGAAAGAGTTATCATTCTTTGTCTCACCTTTGACACTATGTAGACATATGCTACTGACGTTATTTGACCCTCAACACTGGGACCCTCACAGGCTCAATTCATAGTGGGTGAGTGTCAATATTCTTTCAAAGGAAAAAATCCTAACCATAGAGTTCCTATCAGAGTTTTCAATCTTTTTATATATAGTTCTTTGGTCCTTATTCATGGATTGTCCCTTCCTTAAAAAAAGATATCTTATTTCCTTTGGCCAGTGGGTTTCCAAACCCACATTTGTTCTTTTTGACTGATATTATCAGACCAGTGCAAACCCTAGAAACTCCATGTATTTGCAAAATACATCAATTTTTATTTCATGTCATTTTTTCCTATAACATTCAAATCTTACATTATTTAAACAGTTTTCTCTTAGGTTATCTATATAGTATTATCCAGTTGGGGTATTCAAATCCCTCCTCTTTATGCCCCACATGAACACTTTTGTATTGTTATTTTGTTGTTTTCATATCCTGCCCTTTTCTAAGAGATCACTTTTCTTTTCCTTTTAAAGGGCACTGAACCCTCCTGATATCATTCAAAGCAAGGAACGTGAAGCCTAAAATATTTTCCCCAATCTTCTTCCTCCTTTTCTTTATTTTTTATTAAAATTGTAACATAAAAATGTCACTCTGAAGAAAAGCCCTGGGTTCATCATTCCCAGCTCCCCTTCCCTGGGAAGAGAATACATTGCCTTTTAATCATGTTGGCTTTCCTTTTCCATAAGACAATAAAAAAACAGTCTCAACAGAGGTTGCCAGTTATAACTTATGTATAAAAAATGGAATTAAAAACATTTGATGAGGCAGAATCAGTTCCATAGGGACCCCACGCCCCGTATTTCCCAGGTTTTTATTTTCTCCTTGCCTTCCTCTAGTCTCTCTTCTTAATTTTGTCTTGAATGATTCTTTCTCCCAAACATGCCCTTAGGATCTTAAAGGGGACTCCTTGCCTAGTTTCCCCATTTTTTCCTTCTTTCTTACCACCATGCCGCTGCATTTATTTTCTATTGACTCTGTACTCTAACCCTCTACAAATATTCATTATAGTTAGAAGTCTCAATCTACCTTCTCCTCTGATGCATCAACTGCATATGAACTGAGTTCTTGTGAGATTATTTCCTCTTTCTTATTGACTAGATATATGGACTCTCTTTCAGTTCACCGTGTGGTTTTCCAAATGGATTTATATTACTGTTACAGAAACATGCCTACATCATCAATCTTATCTTTCTTCTTTAATGATTTTTACCTTCCTTCAAATTGGCCAGTTCCTCCAATCACATTTCTTAATCTCCATCTCATGCATTTGGATGTTAAACCCTGTACTTTCATGGATTATCACTGAATCATGCCCTGTTATGGGGACTACCTTCCCCTGGGTATTCCCTAGAAACTCTATACTTATCTCCCTTCTGGTGAATATAGTAAGTACCTTTCCCCTATCTCCTGTTTATTGCAGGCTGAGTGTTGTATCAGCTATTAACGCACATTACTTGCAATCTGGCAGTGTAAATTCTGGCAGAAGATTTGACAGGATGTAACTTGTTGGCTTAAGGGGTTCGAATTTCTTGCATCCTTCTCTGTTTATTCTTAAGGAACGTTTTCAGTAACCCATTTTGCATGGACTCCATTAAAGTTTTACTTTTTCCTGAAAGCCTTCCTTGATTCCTTACCCACTTTTTCCTGCTTCCTGCCCTTACCTGGATCTCCACCATTAGCCTCCATGTGCCTGAAGTACCCACGGAAGTGGTGCATGTTTATCATGGTGTGGTGGGCAGCTTCCAGAATAGCTCCCGGTGACCCTGCCTTCTGGTATTCACAGTTGTCATCCCAACCCCTGAGTGTAAGCTGCACCTACTGAATGGCTTTGAACAAATACAATATGGCAAAAACGATGGGATGCTACTTCTGAGTTTAGAGAACAAAAATCGCCCCTCTCTCGGGCTTTTCTTGCTTGCTCAGTCTAAGAGAAGCCAACTGCTCTATGCAGAGGCTCACACAACAAGAAAATGAGGGAAGCCTCTGACCAACAGTCAGCAAGAAACTGAGGCCCTCAAGCAAATAGCCCATGAGAAACTGAACACTGCCAAAAACCATGTGAGTGAGCTTGGAAATGGCTTCTTCTCCAGCCAAGCCTTTAGCTGAGACTTCCTTGCAACCTTGTGAGAGGCCCATAGCCAGAAGACCCAGCTAAGCTGCTCTCAGATCCTGACTCACAGCAAGTGTGAGATAATAAATGTTTGCTATTCATGTCACTCAGTTTGGGGGTAATTTGTTACACATCAAGAGATAACTAATATACATGGTATTATAAATATGGCTTATATATCTGCCTCTTTCATTAGCCTGTATAAGCGGCGACAGTGTTCTAATGAAGTAGTCAGCTCTATTTTCTCAGGACCATAATATAATATAATATAATTAATATGATATAATATAATATAATTAATATGATATAATATAATATGATTAATGATATAATATAATATTAGTATAGTATAGTATAATATAATAATGCCTGAACCATAATACTTGCTCAAAAAATATTTCTTGAATAAATGATCTAATGAGAACTTCCCATTTCTCTAAAACTTTTTAAATCACTACTGCCAGTAAGTTGCTGTATCAGTTGAGTTCTGTCTTAGTCTGTTCAGGCTTCTGTAACAGAATACCGTAGACTGGGTGACTTAAAAACAACAGAAACTTACTTCTCACAGTTCTGGAGGCTGGAAGTCTAAAATCAGGGTGCAGGCAGATTCAGTGTCCAGTGAGGGCTGCTTCCTAGTACACAGATAGCCATCTTCTTGCTGTGTCCTCACGTGGTTAAAGGGCTAGGGATCTCCCTGGGGCCTCTTTTATAAGGGCACTAATCTCACTCATGAGGGAGCCACCATCATGACCTAATCACCTCCCAAAGGCCCCACCTCCAAATACCATCACTCTGGGCATTAAGATTTAACATATGAATTTGGGGTCAGGGGGACACAAACATTGTCTATGGCAGGTTTCTTGGTAACTAATTTAGGCAAACTTAAGCAGGAAAGCAATCTATTGAAAGGGTAAAAGGTAGCTCAGAGACCCGAGGCAGGCTAGAGAAGGATGTTTAGAGAAGGCATAAGCACCAGGAGAGGCTAAAATTGGTCAAAGCCCTTGGGGACATTGGTCAGGACTTATTGCAAGGTACTTGGGCACTGCTGGACTTTGGATTCCCCTGCTGCCACTGTGCATTTTTATGTCCTTTCCAAAAGACCTCAAGTTCAGAGCAGGGTATTGGTTGGCTGAGCTGTGCCCCCTGCCAGTGCACAGTGGAGGGGACTGTCTGCCCACCTGTTGGTAGGTGGAGGTGAGTTCCTACCTCTCTCCAGAATCACCAAAGTGGCATTTGCCCAAAGAGGGAGGGAATCAGATGATGGGGGCCAAAAAATGACAAATGGTCATGGCATCGAACAAACTAATTCTTTCCAAACTCAGTAGGAAACCCCCACCATTAGAGGAACAGCTCTTTCCTTAGAAGCTTTAGTATTCTCTTTTAGGTAATTTTGTTTTTCTTTTTAAACTTTCTTACCATATGGATTCCCTTTTAGCACAAATCCTCTAAAATAATAGTCCACGCATAAATGTTAACCCTGGTTCCTTTCTTGCCCCCGACTTGACATCTATTATAGTTCATTTTCTAGTCAGATGTGTGAAGAAGTAAAAGAGCGTGTTTATATGTTTTCTTTTCTCAGGTACGAAAAGGCCTAGACTAATGCTTTTAGTCTAAAGAAATAAATGTACAAAGCACCTAGTGCTAGACCTGGTACCCACTGTAAAGCCAATGAATAGCACTTCCCTTTCTGTCACATGTGTTTTCCAAGGGTCATGTGACCTTTTCCTCCTATGAAGTTTTATAAATGGCACCTCCATACTTGTGGAACTAACTATTGCGAATATTCATTTTCTCTTCTCTTACTTATATTCTTTAGTTATCTATTTTCAGCCCCAACAAAAAGTCACCAACTAATCCTAATCCTCAAAATCTATATTTTTTCTTTATTTATCACTTGCAATTTTCCTGGGCCTCACTTCTTTCTTGTTTCTCTTATTTTTCCAACCTTGTGGTGGAGACAGAACATCCCACTAATGACCCCCTTTGCTTGTTTTCTGGGAATTCTTTTGAGCTCCTCCTTCTAAGCCCCATCTTTGCTTGTGTTCCACATATCTCTACCTTTCAAGTTGCTTGTTTCTCCATTTTTCTTTCCTTCTTCACATTCTCTCTCTCTTTGGACCTGCTTTATTCTTTCTGCCCAAAACCATCTTAAAAGTCCTTTCTCTGAGTCTTCTATTGAACCTCATATTTGCACCTCTATCCTAATTGAAGAACTCTCTAAGATTGCTTCTCTTTTTTCTGCCTATTTTGCTTTCTGTCAACTATAATTTTAGCCATGCATTCAACGCTTAATTATTTACGTATTTATTCTGTGACTATAACTGCATGAGGTGCCAAGGAGGTGAAAAAGAACAAACCGAAATTCTGCACCAAGGAGTTCAAGACCCAGCAAAGAAGGAAAACTTAAAAAACCAAAAATTTAGTACAATGTAGAGAGACTGATCCTGCTTGAGAAGATTGAAGCAGGCTTCACAGAAGAGGGAACATTCACCTGGGTTCAAGAAGGGTCAGTAGGGTTTTTCCAGACAGAAATGGGGAACATTATTTCAGGCACGTAGCTGAGTAAAGTCAAAGATTTTGTGGGCTGTTCACTAGAGGATGCATGAGGGCTGAGATTCAGCCCGTGTTGTGCTTGTGACTGCTGGTACCTGGGCACAGGGCTGTATCAGCCCAGAGGAAGGAGCACAAAGAAATCACACGGGCTGGTGGCATGAAAGTTCATCGTTTATAAGAAGCAAATACTATGCAGCTTATTATTTTTGCCCTTTTACTCTTATTCTGTGTACTTGAAACCCCTAATCATGAGCTTTTCCGAATTTAAATTCTTCTTAGGTTAATATATTAATACACAGTACATGTGCGGCCAACCTCAGGACCTGCAGCGCTTCCAGATAAATGCGTTATTCCATTCTTTTCTTTCTTGCATTTATGTTTCTCAGTACACCTAACGGCACAGTATCTCCTTAGCCAGACAAATCTCTCTTCTCCAGCTACTGTTTCCAAGTAAATGTTTATTTCCCTTGACTTAATTAAAGCTAGCAGTACAAAATTCGGTCTCAAGTTCTATCTTTCTTTTTTCTTCTTTTCTTACTTTCTATATTGTTCTTCCAAAAGAAACTTTTGGAAAAGTGGCCCACTTCTAAAACGCGCGCACACACACACACACACACACACACACACACACACTCACCTAGACTTTCTAGAATTTTAATAAATCAACTATCATTTTATACCTGAGAGAGATCTAGAGGCATGAGAACTAACGTTATGCCTCTTACTCACTGATACAAAAAGAAAATCTCAGATGGTAAGGGATATGCTCCAAGTCATGGAGTTAGTTAACAGAAGAGTCATTTCCAATTATTTTTCAAAAGATGTGTATAACATACTTCCAACTGGGGCCATTATTGGTGTTTCCATATTGTTGATGAATCATTCAGTACTCCTCATATCAGAAACTTAACATGGGATACATTTTTCCTTTGCTAACTGTTTTATTTTTAATTTTGGAACCCTTGCAGACCTAGGGAATGAATACACATTCCAACAAGTTGCCCTTTTTGCGTTTTCTCTTTCAGATATTAAACTTCTCTACTACCAGTTTTCCACACTTAGAAAGGACTTGGTCCTCTCTTTTTGTGCTGCCTTATGATTCCCTCCCTGGTTGTTTGGCCAATGCCATGTTTAAAACTTTCTCAGGCTCCTCCAGAATGATCCTGATCTTCTGCCTGGGCTGAGGTCCCCATGTTCCATCATTCATCCATTTGCTGGCACCCTGCCCACCTTCTTGCTGCTCCACTGACTCCCATAGAGAGCAGGAGAGAAAGGGTCTCCTATAAGACAGAAATCCATCCCCCCTTAACTTTAGCCCTGCTCTTCTTTCTTAGACAGAATCTGTATTCACCTCTTTAGACAGGTCCCCACAAAGTTTTGGTTTTTAGAAACGATTTGAGGATAGCATATAAATATAGCACTAATGAATGTACAACTTAAAATATATACATAGATGCCTTTATCTTAATAACATTTTTATATTTATCCCTTTATCTCTCCAGTCCGAGAACTTCACCTTTATAAAATCCGCTTCAAGTGGCCAGAGCAGTCTTTCAAAAATACAATTTGGGTCATGTCACTTCTTCTTTAAAATTCTCCACTGTTTTCCCATTGCAATTAGACCAAAATCCAGGCATCTTACCACAGCATGTATGGCCCTGCAGGAAATGGCCCCTGCACCTCTCTGACTTCCTGCCTTCCCCCCGCCCCTCACCCCCCTGAGCCCACGCCACACTGACCTTTTCATTTCTCAAACATGCCAAGCTCCTTCTCACCCCAGGGCCTTTGCACTTACTGTGCTCTCTGCCTGGAAGAATCAGCCCCCAGAGCTTTGCCTGGTTGCTCTTTGCTAGCATTCGGTATCCTCTGCACTGACTCTTCACTCCATCACTTCTGTTCTGTTTTCTTCATTGTACTTGCCACTACCTGAAATTGCCTTGTTCATTTATTTTTTTGTTTGTTATTGTTGGTCTCCTCCCTCTAGAATAGCACCTGTCCAGGGAAACTTTCTGCAATAATGGAAAAGTTCTCTAAGCAGCCCAATGCGGTAGCCAGTAGTTACATGTGGCCATTAAGCATTTGAAATGTAGTTAGTGAGACACAAGTATGTTTTGTGTGGCTCCACCCAATAAGTCAACAAAATACTAGAAAATATCAGCAAACCCTTATATGAAATCATAGGGTGTCTATGGCTGAAGTATTGCTGTAATTCCGGTTACTCCACTTTAATAAAAACCTAACATAGCAGAGACAGGTCAGGGGAAAGGCAAATCAAATAAAATAATGATGGAGGGGTTTCTTCAAGGCAGCATTAGCCCATCTGCCTTGATGTGAATTAGATGGGAGAAGGGGAGTCCTCTTTGGTAGACACAGCCCCCTGGCCTCGGCCCCCTCCTCGGGGAGGAGCGTGCCAGCTGGATTAGAGCCAGCACTCTCCAGGGCCAGTCTGAAAAACTGTAAGGTTGGCCCAGTGTTTCTGCAAATGGTTAAAATTATTTATATTCTTCAGCAGTCTACAATGGTCTAAGTGGTGGGCAACTAATCACCTGATAACATCTTATAAAACTGTAAAGTATAGATATATGGTGAAATATATATATATATATATAAAGATAGAGAGAGATTGAGAGGGAGAGAGAGGTGAATAAACAGAGAGTTTATCGACTTTGGAAAACTGGAAGTAGGAGCACACTTTGAAACTTAATCTACAGTGTTATGACCAAAAAAAATTTTTAAAGCAACTTGCACTCCTAGATTACAGACTTAAATGTATATCTTTTTAAAAATTAATTAATCAAGCTATCTATTTATTTTTGGCTGCACTGGGTCTTCTTTGCTGCGTTCGGGCTTTCTCTAGTTGCAGCGAGCGGCGGCTACTCTTTGTTGTGGTGAGCGGGCTTCTCATTGTAGTTGGCCTCTCTTGTTGTGGAGCACGGGCTGTCGATGCTCAGACTTCAGTAGTTGTGGCACACGGGCTTAGTTGCTCTGTGGCATGTGGGATCTTCCCCGACCAGGGCTCGAACCTGTGTCCCCTGCATTGGCAGGTGGATTCTTAACCACTGCGCCACAAGGGAAGTCCCCCTAAATGTATATCTTTTAAAGAAGAGTTCTAATAGACAACTATGGATTTAAAATAATTCACCATTTTAAAATAGTTTAATATTTCAAAGTTCAGATCTGCATGATCTTAAGCCTATATTCCAGAATTCTGATGATACATTTCTATCTCATGCCCATGACTACCTCTCTAGGACTCTGTTCTTGGGAGGCTATCAATGACCCCTATCTTTCCAGAATCATCAGTTTTTCTCTGCCTTCTTCCTCCTTGACTCATCTGTGACATTCAGCTCTGATGACCACCCACTCCTTGGAATTCAAAAAACATTTTATAGAGGGCTTATTATGTGCCAGACACTGTGTAAAATCACGAGGAAATAAAAATCCTTTCCCTCAAGGAGTTCATAGTTTTGGGGGGGAGGCAGGCACATGAATTAGTAATTTCACTACAGCATGATGAGTGCAAAGGAGGTGAATGCGCTAGATCCTTAAGAAGCATAGAGAATGGAATGATTTACACCATCTAGAGAAGAGAAAGAGCCCAAGTTTAAAGGATGGCCCGAAGTTTGCTTGCCAGATAATGTGGAAAGCCTGGCATTCCAAACAGAGGAGGGACAATACACAAAGGATGGAAATGTGATCACACAGAGAACTAGAAATAGCCTGGAACTGCTAGGGTGAAAAGTGTGAAGGGAGGGTAGTGGTAAGGCTGTACTGGGAGGCAAGACAGGGGCTGGAGCCCGGAGCCCTGAAGGCTTTAAGCAGAGGGATAACAGGGTCAGAAAAGATCACTATGGTGGGGAATAGGGGAGGGGGCAAGAGAAAGGGCAGAGACCAGTTAGGGACGGTCATAGTGAGCCAGGCATGTGAGGGTCAGAACTGGAGTTATGTGCATTGCCAGTAGGGATAAGAGTTGTAGATCATTCGGGGTGATCGGTAGATTGAACCTAAGCCTCGGTGATTGGTTAGATGAGAAATGAAGGAAGAAATGAGGACTCCCAGATCTCTGGCTTGGGTAAATCAGGGAATAGAAATGTCATCAACCAAATTAGGAAGGAGCAAAGGTAGAACAATTGTTGACAGAGACAGTAAGCTTGGTCTCGGACTTGCTAATTTGACCCATGTCAGATACTAGACAAGGATAGAAGAAGGTAAAACAATCTCAACTTTGCCACTTAATTACTTCACTTACCCTAAGCAAATTATATAAGATTTCTGGGTTTCAGTTTCCTGGCCGGTAAAGCAGTCGGCACAGTGCCTGGCATAGGATATTTCCATATGATCAGATTTCCTCAACAACCCTGTAAGGTGGAAAAGGTATTATTCTCAAGAAATTGAAGCCCCAAATAACTTGCAGGAATTATAATGGTATATGTAAAAACGCTTTGTAAAATTGTATTGTTTATTTGCTATTGTTGTTTCTTGTTGCTGTACTCATAGTCAGTACTACAACAATGCATATACAATTGGCCTTTAATTGTCCCATGATGATGACAGTTTTCATAGTTTCATGATAGGCTGAGGGCTGAGACTGGTCCTGGCTATCACTTACGCAGAATGCTAAGAACACAGCACATTCTCAGTCTGTGCTTATGAGGCGTGAGCCTACGGAAATCCACTCACTGAGAGGCTGGAGCTTTCTTTGGTAGTTTGTTCTATCTTCAGCTGCCTCTGGTGTTTACCCCAAGGGGGAAAAATAGAATTCTCTGGGCAATATAGTACCTTAAATACTAGAGAATCTGTGCATAGGTTGTGTTATACATTTGCAGAAATAAAATTTACTGTGTTGCCAAAATGGAACATTATAATGCTAAAAATTAAGAAATATTCATTTTAATTTCTGTTGGCAGTAAAACTGAGTAATACGATCATGTAGAAAATGTCCTGGGTCTGTTGCAGAATAAAAAGTTGTTTTTAAAAAACTAACAACTTTGAGCACAAGGCAGTTTCTGTTTTCACTTTACCCTCAAGAACTCATTGCACCCGTGAGTCTGAACCCATGAGAATAATAAAATAATTATAGTTTTATTTTACTGTATTCTGACACTGAATATGATCCACTAAGTCTGCATATTTCAGGTAGGGGGAAAAAACCGAAACTGGCTAGAAAAAGCTGATATTTTTTCATAATCTTGAGATTTTCTCTGAAGAGACTTTTGTCATCTTTTACATATTTCTTCCTAAAAATTTCCTTGTCAATGATCTTCTCACTCTGAGCACACCAATGAATCCAGCTGTCACATATAGACACAAATCCCAAGCAATATTTTAAAAGAATTTATCAACTAACCAAGCAGTGCTTTATTCTGAATCTTTTGCCTCTGAGTGCAGACACTAGGAAAGAATATTATAAGAGTGATGCAAATAGCATTTGTTTTGGGACTCCACTATCACAGTGACTGGTGATTTTTTTTTGAAAGAAATATAAAGATTGGCAAGGAGAACTTTAAGCCTGTCCACTGCACAGCAATTTCGTTTTGAAATGCACCCAGTTCAAGGGTTAAGTGAAAGCAAAGAAGTCACTTCAACCATGTTTTTGAAGAAAATGAAACAGCTTGATGTAAGTTAAATGAAGGGAGTCTATGACTTAAAAGAAATGGACAGATAGAGAAAAAGGTCACAAGATTAAATTTTCCCTGAGGGGAAAGTCCTTCTTTGGAATCATTAACCTCCTTCTAGGTCACTCCTGGAAAAACAGCGGGAAAAACAGCGGGAAATCCTCCAGTGCCTGGAAAGATGGGTGCATCCCAGCAGCCCACTGACCTGGTGACTGAGAGACAGACCCGATTGTGCCCCCAGTTCCCCTTCGGGCATGCTTGATTTTAGACCTCTGTTTTAAAGAAACAAGATCTCTTCTTTTTGAACTCTGGAATAACAAAATATAAAATATGTTTTTAACATGAAAAGTCTAATGTTCTTTCCCGTAGAACAAAGGAAATACATAAAAAGTGATGGCAGTTGTCCCTGAATTGCAGTGATTTTGTGAGGTTTTTCCCCCATTTTCCACTCTTTCTATAAAATGTTCTTATAGTTTCTAAATTTAAAAAAGTTGTCTTTGCTTTAAAAACATGTAATTATTCTACATCCATATAGATTTGTGAGTGTTAACTAGTGTTAAGGGAATGTTCTTGAGTGGAAGAGGCAAACTTTTCTCTCATGTGCATTAACCACTTTTTCAACATATTTTCTGCAATTTCTGTTTGCTTATATACTGATGAACGAAAAGGGACATAAGTATATTAATAAAATCTTTTGAGACTAAAACAAAATTTAAAAACAAAAAAGTATACATACATCCTGGCAAAATTATTTTTACAAATCTCTCTTCAACTTATTTTTCCATCACCAAATTAAGAATAAGTATGATTATCCGTGTATGGTTGCTGAACAACTTTGGTTAAAATAAATCTGATTTCTAAACTTCAAAATAATAGTAATTCCATTCTGCATCCCAAGTTTTCCTAACATAATGCACCATAAAGTAAAACTCCATGTTAAAAATGGAATTCGACTATCACAAAGCATGAAACAGAAAAATAAGCCAAAGTTAAGGCAAAACTAAAAGCCCTGAAGTGTGCAAGAGCCCAATGGGAGGGTTTTTTTTCTTGCCTCTTTGAAGTCTTTAAATTGATATTAAAGAAAAGAGACAAAATCTTTTAGAGTTGCAAGGAAAAGAGAGCTGCATAAACCACTCACTGCTGTATAGAGGAACATGAAGAGAAAAGTACTCTGTTCAGGTTTTGCCCGTGGTTTGTATATTCTTTTCCAAATTGGTTCTAAAGCAAGAGAGAGTGTTAAAGATTTTAAAAGACAGTGAGACAATTTCACCGTCCCTAGAGAATAAAGACAAACTGGAGCATCAATGAGACATAAAAGGAAAATGCACTTTGTGAATCCGAACACAGCCTAGGTGTAGGGACGGGCATCTGCTAAGCTCACATGCCTCACTCATTATCTTTTGCTCATGTTCACACACTGATTGAACAACCAAGGAGTAAGAATCTTAGATTGCATGCAGGTAACTTATTATGTAATATAAATTGGGTACAAAGGTAACAATTTCCTGGCTGTGGTATGGTAAGAAAAAGAATTGTATGCCTCACTGTTTTCGAGTCAAAATGCATTTCTGAAGCAGGATATCAAAAACACATCATAAACCCTACAACTAGACTAAACACATTAAATCTGCTGATATTAGTAACTGTCACAAGGCTACCAGCCTCAGGGAGCAGCACCTACTGACAACTACCCACTCCCTACCTCTGAGCACACTTTTCTCAGATACATTGCTGAAGAAAAGTGAACAAATATTCCATTGTTGCTGCAGTTTATTAAATGGTCCCTTGGAACTCCCTGCAGACGCTGCTTAAACAAAAATAACGAATGGGACATGCATATGATGCACAACACAGATCTGAACTGAGAAGCGAAATAAAAGGTTTCAAGTGACATAGGCCAGAACATGTCTCAGCCCCCTCCCCCAAATAAATCACTAAAATGTCCATTCTCGACATTGCCTTTGTTTTCATTTACTTCAAAATACATCTTAACTCTTCACTCATTTTACCTTAATTTCACCTTTAAATAGTGAAATAATATTTAAAAATTTTGAGGATCTGAAAAATACCCAGCTTCCCCCCAAAACATATTTTTATATATATATATATATATATATATATATACACACACACACAC
>NW_006773947.1:339851-370692 GCF_000442215.2 Lipotes vexillifer | reverse complement strand
ATACACACACACACACACACACACACACACACACACACACACACACACATATGGTTCTGTTTTAGATGGACTTCTACTTACTACAATGCCTGCTTATTGCTGAGGCTTCACAAGGTTTTATAGTTATCTGGCATTTCAAAAGAAGGCTTATATTTCTTTCCTTCAGTTTCAGTTGAAGGGCAGATATCTTTCTAGCATCAGTTAATTGCTGGCATAGCATCTGATCCATTTATTCACATGGCCAGACTTACTCCTTTTAAGCTGACTCCTTTGTTTACAGTCATTTCTTTCCCACTGCCCACCAACCCACAGCCCATTTTTCTTTCTGGTACAAGACGAAGGAAGGAAAGGGTAGGAACCTATCTGATTAGAGGACATACTGTACTCTCAGGCAGGTACACCTGGTGCCCCCTTTTCTCAGGAAACCACCTTCAAGAAAAATGCCGTGTGGAGCTGAAACAATTATAAAGGTGCCGATTATCACCTCCTGAAAAACCTTAAGAATTTAAAACAATGTTATATACCTCACATGGTACCTTTCCCTTGTTCCCATCCCCTCCTCGTCAGATCGCCCCCTCCCCCCAAAAAAACAGCCTTCTGTTTTCATTTATCTTGAAGATTTATAAAGTAATTGATCTTAAGGAAGTGACCATGAATAATATTCTGACAGTATGAAATTGATGATGTTTGATGATTGCCAAATCTTTCTATTTTATAGAAATTATAGTTTCAAAATGAAAAGACTTGATGGTTCTAGTCTGAAATAAAATTTCAAAAATGAGTCAGCTACTGTGAAGGAAAGACAAAGGAAAAGAAAAAAAAAAAAAACCCACAAAAACCCAACAGAAAACCTGCAGGTAAAATGTGTTATTTCTGGGCTTCCCTGGTGGCGCAGTGGTTGAGAGTCCGCCTGCCAATGCAGGGCATACGGGTTCGTGCCTCGGTCCGGGAAGATCCCACATGCCACGGAGCGTGTGGGCCTGTGAGCCATGGCCGCTGAGCCTGCGCATCCGGAGCCTGTGCTCTGCAACGGGAGAGGCCACAACAGTGAGAGGCTCGCGTACCGCAAAAGAAAAAAAAAACAAAAACGTTTTATTTCCATTTGTTTCCAGTGCCTTGCTGTTTGAGGGGCTAGGAGGAGGCTAATACATCTCACTTTAGCAGTACTAATTGTTTGCATTATCACAATAATCAAATGCAGCCATATTAATCTCTCTGGTTATTAACTTGATTTTTACACATTAAGATTTAGATTTAATCCCCTGGGATCATCTATTAATGCTTTTAAAGTTGAAGGGTTTCAACAGTTTTAAGTTCTTTCCCTTCTTTTAGCTGCAGGCAGTAAAATTTGAACGTGTGTGGAGTTTTGTATTTTGCATTCCTGGGGGATTTTCAGACACAGTGCTGTCAAGGACCATGAATCATGTTAAAACATAGCAACCTCTACAGCTATTAAAATGTCTGCAATAATGTGATTATTGTAAAATAGAAAAACTAATACCACATGTGTTACTTAAAGATCAACTCTTAAAGTCACAGAGAGAATGCTTTTGGAAAAAAAAAAAAAAAAAAATGAAGTTGTTTTTTCGCACGCAGCCAAAATGTGAAATGTCTCATCTACTGAGAAAGAAAAGTTTCAGCTCCTTTTACAAAACACATCCTTACCGAGCTTCAGGTCAACAGAGCATAAAAATGGCAAAAAGTCCAAGATCAATAAGCATGAAAAGCTGTTTTATTTCTGTTTGAGCAAGTTGTAGCGACTATGACCTGCTGGAACAGTCTCCAGTTTTATGCTTTCATAGTCACAGAACGATGACATCCAAGCAGAAAACGGAGCTTGGCCTGTTCTGATGAGCTGTCAGTGTGGACCCTGCATTACAACTTGCCTTCCATTGGCTTGGGGCTCAGTCCTTAGAAATTTATTAAAGTTATTATATAGACTCATGCACAGATAAACATTATCCAGGAAATTATTTGGAGCATTTGTATCATAAGACATAGAACACAAGAAGAATAAAAGCATTTTATTTTCATTGCGTAAAGGGATTTAAATCATCTTAGCTTCCTTGTTTCTCTGCTGATTTTCAAAAATTAAGGATGTGAGTTAATGTATGCTTGTCACAGTTACCTCATTCAGTCAACAAATCATACAAGAGCCCAGGAATAATTTACCCCATAAGCTATGAATATTTCTGAGACTTGCATGGTATTTTTGGTCTTATTTCTGAACTATCTCTCAGTAAAAGAAGCATAGCCTGCATCATGTTATTATGTATATTACCTATTAGTAAGGATATTTTGTAATGTTTTTATTCTATAATTTCTTATCTGAGAATAAAAAACAAAATACCAGTTTTGGTATCTGAACATAACAACTCATCAAAGAACATAAGGTGGTAAATATATGACAATTCTCACATGAAAAGGCACAAAGATTAAAGAATTTCAAATGATCCCAAGCCTTGAAGTGCATGGCCTGTTTGGACATTTCCTTGAAGCATTTGGGCACATTCTGAAAGATAGGATCAGGTACTCTTTTGCTGCTTCTTATTGGGCAAAAGCTTTCCACACTTCCCATACGCTTTCAGGGGACTGATGACTCTGGCACACATGAATTGTCCAGTGGACAAAAAATGCTGAATACTGTCCAATTTCTGTTACCTAAGGATCAGTGCATATATACAGCTTGTCTGGAATTGAAGTCAGGCTATAGGGTAGCAGAGGAGCTGACTTTAGTGCCCTTGGAATAACTTAGTAGGCATTACTAATACCCAACTGGGTGTACTGTCTACCACTCTTAACATTAGCCTGAATCCTAATCAGTCCTTTAGAAATGATCCCACTAGCATAACATTCATGGAAGTCAATTTTCTAGAAGATTTTCTAGTCCTTTTTGAAACTTAGAACAATATTGACAGTAGGGATAAGCAAGGCTGAAGGATGTTCTCCTTTGTCTCATCAACTACTTTGAGACATGTACACAAAGAATCTTACAGGAATGAAAATGTAACCACTCTCCAAATAGTTTAGCATCATCTCTAACTGTGATTGGGCTGGAAACTTCCTTCAATGTATAGTCCATTCCTTGTAGGGGAGGCTCAGAAGAAGCCAGAGCAGAAGTTTCTGCATGAACCTGGTGAAGGTCAGAGGAATCCACCCCTTGTTCGGTCAGATGCTGCACAGACATGATCTCAGGTGTCCTCGCCCCAACTCTGCAGGACTGTCTGCCATTTTGCAGGTAAGAAAAAAGGACCGGAGAGGTTCAACACCCGCCCAAAGTCACAGAACTTGTAAGTGATGACATGGGGACTCAACTCTAGATCCGTCACATCCCCAAACTCATTCCCTTTCTAGTAAATCATGCTGCCTCCCACCTGGGGCTGAGGTCAGGGACAAGTGTTATACTCCTTTACTCTTTTAACAGAGAGCTTTAGATCAGCACAGGAACAAGCACAGGCTTTGGATGGGCAGGACATCTAGAGTCTAAAGAAACTTTGGTCTAAATCACAGCTCTCATCCTTACTGCATGACCTTTGGCAAGTTTGTAATAATAGGAGGAGAAGGAAGAGACGCCGACACAGAAGGATGATAGCTACTGTTCCCTGAGTGCGGACGGGGAGCCGGGGAAGGGCCTGGGCACTTACGAAAGAGCTAATGTCACAACAACACTTCAGGGTAAATGTTGTGTTCTCAACTGTCAGATAAAGAAATGGAAACCCAGAAAAGCAAGACACTTGGATATATTTCTTAGCTTTGCTTCCAGAGAAGCTAGTAGAGGCTTCTGTTCCAGGTCTGGGCTCCTCTGACTTCCTATAAATTTGGAACATCCTAGAACCTCCACATCTTTAAGATGGATTCGTGAGGTTGTTGTGCTTAGTAAATGAGATAACATAACCCAGTGTCATTCTAGATGAATCACAGATGATCAGGAAAGTTTGATTTTTCCATCTGCCCCAAGAAAATAAAAGTGTATGATCCTCAAACACTCCATTAACTCCTTGCCAATGGCTAAGGCTGTTCTTTCTACCCCTACTTCTCTGCAGAACTTCTGGTCTTCCTTCAAGTCTCCCCTCAGAATCGAACGTCCCCTCCTCCTGCCAGGCACACGGCATTTTACACGTTTCTATTATGTATTGTCTCCTCCGTGACACTGGGCTGTTCCAAGGCAGGGACAATACTTTACTTCTACTTTCCCCCAGTGCTTATAACTCTTCCCGAAACTGAGTAGTTGTTCATCAAATACCAGAATGGTAACGTTCATACATGTGTATTGAGCACCCATGTGGAAGCAGCTCTCTACTAGGTCCAAAAAGTGACTGACCGAGGGCTTCAGGAAATTTCCAGAGGTAAGTGCATTGTCATAGAGATGAGGCTGCTTAACCAACCTCACTCCCCGCTTCCCCACCGCCCGACCCTGGGTGGCCTGACCTCTCACACTTTGATGATCACTGCGCATCCAGCTTCTGTCTCAGTTTGGGCTGTGAACCTGGGCCTTGTGTTTACATATGTGAGTGATGATAAAAAGCATTGGTTTAGAGTTTCCCTTTTTCCTATGTCTATTGGTTAAAGTGAATTAATCTCATTTGTAAGTGATGTTCCCTGATCTCATTTTCAATGGGTGAGTGAAACAGAAACGGCCAAGCAAATATCTAAAATCAGTGTTAGCAAAGTTTATTTTTGTGTATTAGTCAGGGTTCTCCAGAGAAACAGAACCAATGGGATCTTAATTATAGGAATTGGTTGAGGCAGTTACGGAGGCCAAGAAGTTCCACCATCTGGAGTCTGCAAGCTGAAAAACCAGGAAAGCCTGTGATATAATTCAGTCCAAGTCCAAAAGTTGGAGAACCAGAAGCACCAACTGCCCAGGGCAGGAAAAGTCAGATGCTCCGGCTCAAGAAGAGAGAGAAAATTTGCACTTCCTTTGCTTTTTTGTTCCATTTGGGCCCCCAGTGGACTGCATGATGCCCACCCACATTGCTTCAGGGTGCTTCTCTTTACTCAGTCTACTGGATCAAACGCTGATCTCTTCCAGAAACACCTTCAAAGACACAGTCAGAAATAATTTTTATCAGCTCTCTCTTAGGCAGTCAAGTTGATTCATAAAATGAACCATCACACCCTACTGTAAAATAAATGTAATAATTAATAATGCACCCTATTCTCTTGGGCTGGGAACCAGACCGTGCAATCTAGTGGAGAGCAGGCACCCAGGATGATTCCTTAAACTTCAACCAGCCCTTCTCTGATGCTCAGGAACCACCTAAATACCCTTGTGGGTTCCCAGCGCACATCCACTCTTTTGATTTCTGGGCCCTCCCCACTCTCTTGATGAGTCCTTCCCAACTAGGGAAACCATTTTACCTTTCCTGATATCAACACGTAAAAACAACCAACCAAAGGAGAACAAGAGGACCCGGGTGAGCGTCCACATCTTTCCTCTTCAGCCCTTCCTCTGGCTCAATATTCATCTTCTCTGTTCTCTTCTTTCTCAGATGGACAGATCTTAGTCCTAATTTTTAAGCTGACGTCATCAACTGAAACTTTTCTATCCTCTCCCACCACC
Organism: Lipotes vexillifer; assembly: GCF_000442215.2. Classification (NCBI taxonomy): domain Eukaryota; kingdom Metazoa; phylum Chordata; class Mammalia; order Artiodactyla; family Lipotidae; genus Lipotes; species Lipotes vexillifer. The sequence continues at coordinate 365,129 of NW_006773947.1, read as the reverse complement.
TCTGCTCTCTCAGATCCGCCCCCACCCCAGCATCTGTAGTCCATTTCTCTATCTTGACTCACTTCATTCTGCTTTTCAAACATGCAAACATTCCACTTTTTAAAACTGTGGTTCTCAAAGTCAGGTCTCCAGACCAGCAGCATCGCATCCTCGGAACTTGTTAGAAATGCAAATTCTTGAGCCCACCCCAGACCTTTGATTCAGAAGTTCATGGGTGGAGTCCTGCAGTCCTATTTATTACCAGCCCTCCAGGTGGTTTTGGTGAGCTAACGTTTGAGAACCACTGTCTTTCATTAAAGCCCCCTCAGGTCCCTTTGTTCTGGAGCTATATTCAAATTCTCTCTCTCCTTTAAATGTCAAAGTTCTTTATCAAGCAATCTCCACTTACTCTTTTCTCACTTCTAATTTTTTATAGACTCACTTGAAATCCTGGTTTTACAGACTACCACATTACTGATATTAAATGAGCGATATGGTGGAATGTACACTGGAATTGGAGATAGAAAACCCAACTTTGAATGGTCATTCACTGCTTTTTATCTATGTGACTTGGGCAAATTCCTGAAACTCTCTAAGCCTCAGTGTCTCCCCCTGCAAAGTGGGAATAATAATACCATCTTTACTGGATTATGGTAGAGACTAAATGAGGCAACCATGTGAAAGCATTACACACAGTGTGTAGTAGAAGCTTAATAAATGTTTGCTAAAATCAAATTAAAATGGTACACAGACTTGGTGTGTACTTTAGGAACAAAAAATTTCAGTGATTTCATGGGCTGTGTGGTGAAAGATGTGTTTTTAAAAAATCTTATTAAATGTTCATTTATGTGACACATTTTAATGACTTCAGAAGAACCATAGTTTTCACTGGATCAATTAACCATAATTTAAAAATTGCTAAATATGTTTTTATATGACTCGTGATAATTTGTACTCTTTTCTACACAGGATTTTTATCCTCTTCTTTGGCCTCAATAGTGTTTGAGTGTTGTTATCTTTTACCCTACGGAAGATTAGCAGAAACAAGCAAAGAAGCCTTGCTTCGTACCGCTTTTTTCATCTTCACGGAGCTGAAACCAAATGAAATAGATTACAACAGAAATTTAGGGTGTGTCGAAGAATAATCTCTCTAACCCCTTTAATCTCCAGAAATCTGGCCGCCACATTTATCAGTTACACCATATAAGGTGCCTTTGTTATTGTTGTCATTCACTAATGGAAAGAAACCTGGAGATCTTTAAGAGCGCTCATCTTCTCAACCTCTCTGTTGCATTTAGTGTGTTAGTTGCCCCCTCCTGGAATGGATGCCAGGATAATATTTTTGAAAGAGCAGCCAGTGTTTTGTTTTATTTTGTTTTTCCTCCAAGTCCCCCCTTTCCCTTACCAGACTGCCCTCATACCACTGTCCAGTAGGTTAATGGCCTGAGTTCATGGTCTCAGAGGAAGGGTATGACAGGGTATAAAGCAGAAAGAAGACTCTGTGTCTCTGGCTTTTTTTTTTTTTTTTTTTTTTTAATTCCAGAAGCCAAAACTCTTGGAGAATTGAGAGAATTGGGACAGAGGTAAAGCATCAGATTCAGAAAAACAGGTATTTTCCTTTGGGTTGAGAAAAAGAGTCCCTTAGTCTGGGGAGGGGAGCGGAGAGCTCAGTGGCTATCAAAGAGAGGGGCTCTTCAAGCGCGGATGCCACTGGGACAGAGAAATGCCTCACCCTCCTTCCTGGCAAAGCCCCTTCCCCCTGGACACAGCAAGAACCCAGAGAGGGAGCGGTCGCCTGCCAGCTCTAGGTTGGTGGGGCTGTAAAGAGCCCTGAGGAGATTCTTGCGCTCTGCCATTAAGCAGGAAACCCATGGTGGAAGCTGGCTGGCTGGAAGAGGGGCTGCCAGCAGTAATGGGGATGTGCTAGTGATGACTACTGTGGTGCAGTGCTTGTAATCAAATGAGAAAGGGGACAAGTCTCTCAAGGGTCACATGAGCCCATCCCCACGAGCCCCTTGGAGCTTAGTAAACTCCGGAAAGTAGGTGAGAACCCCAGGCTGGGCAAAAATAAGTTTCTGCTTCCTCTTGCACAAAGGAGTTGAACCTCTGGAAGTTAATTTGAATTATGCAATAAAATTACACCTCTTTTCAACTTGCTGGTGGACTGCAGTTAACATCTAGTCTACAGTCTATACTGTAGTCTCCTAGTGCTGGGTAGTCCTTTTGTGCTCAGACTATTCCTCACCCAGAGTGACTATGGACCCCAAGGCACTCAATGAAGGTCCAGCTCACAGAAAGTCTCAAGAATAGTTTTTGATGGAAAATTTTCTACAGCACTTACATATAGATTCTAGCAGATATTTTCCCCCAAGTCTTTTCAGCTTCCTTTGATCCTCGCCCCATCCCCACTGTTCTCACTTGATGGTCCATGTTTTGGGATGTGTGTGTGCCTGATAATGTGCTGAGCATGAAGAATGCAGCAACCCACAGGACAGATGTGCCTCTTGGAGACTGTGGTCTGGTGAGGAGACAGATATTGTAAAAGGTAACTGCATGAACATTATACCGTACACGCATTCAGGGCATTCAGGGCAATGACTATGCACTATTAAGTACAGTGAGAATATGTAACAAGGAGAACCTAATTAGACTAGGTGTCCGGAGAAGTCCTCCCTGAAGAAGCGGCATTTAGGGTGAAATAGGGAGAATGAGTCGAAGGTAGGCAGCTAAGACTGAATGGGTGTGAGCGGGGTTGGGGGAAGAGGTTAGTGTTCTAGGCACAGAAAACACCAGGAGCAAAGACCCCAGAGGGTAAAAGATCATGTCCTCCAGCTCACATAGAGGAGGGTGTCCAGAATGGAGAGTACTGGTGGGAAAGCAGATGGAATGACCCTGGAGCTCTAAGCAGTCATGCAGCTGCACACAGGTCACGTTAAAACAGCAAACCTGGGCACTGAGAGCAAAGGAAAAGTATCCATGAAGTCAGTACAGGGAAGTGACACGAGCAGATGCGAAAGTACTTAAAATGAGTACAACTGTAGTAAGATACAATTTTCATCTAAAATATTGAGAAAAATTAAACAATATGATGCTATCCAGGGTTGGTAAGATGGTGGCAAATAAACACCTTCCTGCACTGCTGGAGTGAATACAAATTGATGCCTCCCTTTGAAGAGCAATTTAGAAATATATATTAAAAATTGAAATGACCAAGCAGTTCCACCATAAGGATTTACACTATGACTATGTTCTCAAAATATAACTAGTTTTCCAGCAAGACCCAACAAAGCATCTTCTTTAATATTAAAAGTTTTAGCAACAAAAACTGGACATAATCTAAATGCCCATTATAGGGGATTGGCTAAATAAATCATATGATGAAATGTTATGACACATTAACAATATATTGCATATCTGTTTGTACTAATATGGAAGATCTCAGAGATATTTAAGCCTGTGTAGTATGATTTCACTTATATACATACTTAATGGCAGTTGCATATGTATGGGGATTATAAATTAAGTTTTTATTTATTATGTAAAAATTTTTATTATATAAATTAAGATTTTTAATGGAAGGATAGATACACAAGAAAGTGCTAAGTTAGCTACCTTTGGGGAAAGGAACCACTGGTGATAGCTGGGAGAATTTTACCTTGATTTTGTTTGGTTTGATTTCTTTCCTACTGCACTTGGGCAGCAGACATAGTTTGTTGCCTTTCCTCCATCCATTTCCCACATCATTGTTGTTAACAGAAGCCTGAGGTTTTTGAGCTACCACCTCTCAACGTTGGTGACCCAATCCCCAACGCAGGGGTAAATTGTGTGTAATCCTAGAGTCTCAAGGTAATCTCAGTTTGAGGGTAGGCTGCGACCCCAGTCTCACCTATGCGATGATCTTCTGGGAGCCTCAGGGAGAGTTTGCCTCACTCTTAAGAAGAAACTATGGGGCTTCCCTGGTGGTGAGTGGTTGAGACCTATGCGATGATCTTCTGGGAGCCTCAGGGAGAGTTTGCCTCACTCTTAAGAAGAAACTATGGGGCTTCCCTGGTGGTGCAGTGGTTGAGAGTCCGCCTGCCGATGCAGGGGACATGGGTTCGTGCCCCGGTCCGGGAAGATCCCACATGCCGCGGAGCGGCTGGGCCCGTGAGCCATGGCCGCTGAGCCTGTGTTTCTGGAGCCTGTGCTCCGCAACGGGAGGGGCCACAACAGTGAGAGGCCCGCGTACCGCAAAAAAAAAAAAGAAGACACTGGAAGACTTTGGTCCTTTTCTTGACTCCAGGCTGCTACAGCCATTTTACGACAATGCAGGAAATTAGTTTTAGGGTCATGTCAAAGCTGAGGATATCAGAGGGAAGAACTTTAGAGAGAAGAACCTGTATCACTGGTGAATTTGTTGAGCTTCCGATTACGCCAGCCTTGGAGCCCCTTTCTGGCCAGACCTCTTGCTATGTGAGATAGTAAATTTTATTATTGTTTAAACCACTGCATTAGGGTCATCACTATTTGGAATCAGTTATCCTATTTCATATGGTGTTTTCAAGGAATCGATCTCCCAAAGGTACAGCCCATGGAGTAAGAATTGGGAGGAGGGGGCAGAAGGAACTCTTTGACAGCAGTACCTGCAACCATGGGGGTGACTCCAAGACGAAAAGAAGGGCATGGGGAGGAAATCTATGCTCTTTCCACTTCCTGCCAATTTCCACTTTTCTAAATTAACTCCTTTATACTCTCAAGTATTTGCCCTATCCCCACCCCTTGGATTTGAAACGACTTATGAGCAAAACAAAGGGGCAATAAACCCAATTCATCACTACAGGGTAAAAGCAGAAACCAAGACATAAAAGGCAAGACAAAAATTATACTTAAAAAAATCCTCATTGGCATAAACTGTAGCAATTGAGAATCTATGTCAGCTCTGGGGTAAAAACTTATCCATATATTCACCCATTCACACTTGCTTCCATCCTTTTAAGGAGGAGGGCAAATCCTTAATCCTTCACACAGCTATCATCTCTATCTGTAGTCTTGGTATAAATCCTGAAGTTTCAACAGAGCTCTGAAGGCAACTAAAAGAGAAGACAGAGCTGGTTACATTAGTGAGATTGGGGGAGTTCCTAACTTCTAAAGTAGGAAGAATGAGAAATAAAAAGGACTGATTCTGTTCCAACAATGGCTGGTAGAGCCAAAGAAAAAAGTCACCAACTTCAAAATTACAGAACGATTCACTCTTTAAGAACCAGGACAAAACTGGCTTTTCTTATTTCCGTGGAAAGTAAAACTGCAGAGGAAAAAAGCACGTCTCTTACTCTGCATTACCAAAGACAGGAAGAAAGAATGTCATCTGGGCAAAAAAGAGGAAGGGTGTCTCTTGGTCTCCTACAACCTGCTCCTTGAGAACCATACTTGAAGTGCGTCTGTATAAGCATACTAGCAGGAGCCTCAGAGTTGCATATTTTTTCAAGCTGCCTGTAAGAAAAGTGTGAGGAGGTGGGGAGGAGGAAGGAAAAGAAAACTGACTGATGGTCCCGGAGATTTTGTCCTTCCTCGTGTTACATTTGACAACCGCAGTGGCCATTTTGTGCTCCTCTTTGCATGAGACTATTTCTCTACAGGTGAAGGGAACAGACATCTTTGCACCATAGGCACTGCATGACAACCTCCTGGGACATATTTCAGTAGGACTTTGAGTAATAATACATGTCTATCCGACTCTTATCTAGCAAATCAAATTCTTTATCAGTGACCTACACTTGAAGCCCTCATTTTCCTCTATAAGCTTCCAAAAGACTTAACTGTCAGCTAGCTTATGTGGTAATTTCCTGGCTTTTTAGGATTTTCTTTCCTTTTTGGTAACATGGCTTTTTTTTTTTTTTTTTAACATCTTTATTGGAGTATAATTGCTTTACAATGGTGTGTTAGTTTCTGCTGTATAACAAAGTGAATCAGCTATACGTATACATATATCCCCATATCTCCTCCCTCTTGCACCTCCCTCCCACCCTCCCTATCCCACCCCTCTAGGTGGTCACAAAGCACTGAGCTGATCTCCCTGTGCTATGCGGCTGCTTCCCACCAGCTATCTATTTTACATTTGATAGTGTATGTATGTCCATGCCACTCTCTCACTTTGTCCCAGCTTACCCTTCCCCCTCCCCGTGTCCTCAAATCCATTCTCTACATCTGTGTCTTTATCCCTATCCTGGCCCTGGGTTCTTCAGGACCATTTTTTTTTTTTTTTTAGAATCCATATATATGTGTTAGCATAAGGTATTTGTTTTTCTCTTTCTGACTCACTTCACTCTGTATGACAGACTTTGGGTCCGTCCACCTCACTACAAATAACTCAATTTCATTTCTTTTTATGGCTGAGTAATATTCCATTGTATCTATGTGCCACATCTTCTTTATCCATTCATCTGTCAGTGGACACTTAGGTTGGTCCCATGTCCTGCCTATTGTAAATAGAGCTGCAATGAACATTGTGGTACATGACTCTTCTTGAATTTTATGGTTTTCTCAGGGTATATGCCCAGTAGTGGGATTGCTGGGTTGCACGGTAACATGGCTCTTTTAAAATGAGTGCTCTCCATAGGGAATTAATTATTACCTTGAAGTGTATATTCATAGAGTTCCACCAAGATGTCTTAAAAATTGTCAAACTCTTGACAGACCCACTATGAAGTTTTAAAAAATCGTGTAACGTATGTGTGGATTTTTTCCAACTTTATCGAATCAGAAAGCTTTTATTTGGGATCTAAGACATTCTCTCTGACTTGTCTTCTTCTTCTTCTCTCTCTCTCTCTCTTTCTCTCATGCTCACTGGCTGCTAACATCCAGTGTGCATGTGCCAGTGCACACGATTCATGACAGTTCTGTGTGAGAAGAAATCTCTCTCCCGGGAAGAGAGGCGCTCCGTGGGTGTGCAGAGCCATCACTGCATGGATATTGGTTTTACAGAGAGGAGCTCGTGATAGCCCACCTTGTTTGCAGTGTATAGAGCTTTGAGAAACGTGATAATCGTGCAGTACGTCATTAAGGGACAATGGCACTACTCCAGTTGCCATATTCACACCAGACAACATAGTTAAATACTGGAAAGGTTGCAACTTCTAAAAGAGCAACAACTGCAGTCCTTATGGAGGCTACTTTGCATCCTTAACTCATAACAGATCAGACCTTGTTGAGGTATGTATGGCATAAAATGCCATGAAGGCCAACACTGGGGGCTTTGAATTGCATGGAGTGACAAGATTTAAGGAAGCAGCAACAGAGGCCCCATCCTCAGACTCTGCCACTTAAAGTTTGGGGTTGTGCAGATACATTTGGGAAAGGCTGGGAAGGAATCTCAACAGCCATTTTCGCTCTGAGATGAAAGGCAGTGTCGTACAGTGTTGCCACGTGGGCTTGTTGAGAGGAGACGTCTTGGGGTTGAATCTGCAGGATGTGGTTTACTAATGGTAGGGTTGCAGGCCAGCAATCTAACCTCTGATTGTCAGTTTCCTCAACTATTAATATCTGGACTTTGTAACCTAAACTGGGCTTTAGCATTGGGGGTCACGATGCTGTGTTGGGGGGGCTGGTCCCCTCCTCCCCAGACCTTTATTTGCATGAGTTAACCTCTATGAGGGAAAGGAGATCTATAAGGAAGTTTTATGGCTGAGAACGGGATATTAGAAGAACGGGAAATGGCGTAAGTTATCTTCTTTGGGCCCCACAAGGTGAGAAAGGATATAGGCAGAAGCTAAGGGAGTTGTTTTCAAAACGGATTTTTTTTTAACACTTGGAGAACAAGGAGTGTAGTTCAGAGTATGAAGCACCAAATTCCTATTGAAAGTTGAGGAGAAAAATATTCTTTCCATTTCTGCAAGGGTGCAATGCATCTTCAACAGAGCTGAAGACTGAAGGAAGCCTGGTATAATTTAGTAACATGGGGTATGTAACGTCAGAGCGCCAGGAAAGGCACTTTAGACAGAGAAACCACATTCCCAAGAAAGGCCCTGACAGCAGAGCAGGGGCACAGAGCCTTCCTCGGGTGGCTGGCTGGCAGAGGGTACCTCTCGGGATGCTGAAGCAGGAGTACATGAGTTGACTAATAGTGACCACGGAGAAGAGATGCCTCCAGAAATCCCCGGGGGCCAGTGTAAGGAGAGTGCCGAGGACTTCAAATAATGCAGGTGGAGCCTCTGAAACAACAACTTATAGGTATTAATATCACCATGATCTTATTCACACACCTATAGGTCGGAGGGATATTGAGACATTCAGATGACCTGTAGTGATGGGGATGATACTACTGTTCCCTCTAACAGTCTTAATAAGGATTAATGTCTGGTATGTAATAGTAAGCACTCTGCTAATTTCCTCTACAAGTTTCACCTTTATAAGAGACTTTTTAAAAGATCAATCTAGTATATTTATCCTTTCCATGATTCTATATCACAGAAGACAGTATGTACCTCATTTTTTCATGTTATGGAAAGATAAACAGAAATAAATGAATTCCCCTCTGCTTTAGAAGGTTCTTGTCATTTTACTTAGGCATCAAATAGCTTGGAAATAAATAAGTGAAACATCTGGGGCTTTAGTGGATCTTTCAGTTTATTAAGACAGTAATGTATGAGAGAAATACTTTAGTGGTTCTGGAAATGCTTACTTTGCATGGGTTACTATATGAGCCCTAAAGAAGATGGTTAAAAAGGTAAAGTGGGAATGAAAAGGAATACTCTCTAAGGTCACACACACACTAAAGGATTGGTATAAAAGACCTCTATGGCATTATATTCTATTTATGATATTTCACTAGATTCTTGTTACTCTTGGAAAAAGCAATCTCAACTTTTTATGTGATGCTACACAACAGCCCTGATTGGGCTGTTGCAAGGTCATTAATGAGTTTCAGTTGTCCCCCAAAGTCTTTTTTACACTTGATTTCTAGTGCTTGGAAATTTTCCAATAGAATGAACACGTCTACATTAGGGCAGGGATGGAAAATTTCTTACCTCCTATGTTTGTATGTGCAGACATCACTAATCAATCATTGTTCTTTTCTGCTGAGTCACCTTCTCAACACAGTGCTATAAGCAGCCACTTCCAATCAAAAGAGTTAAACTCAATTTTAGCTATCTGCCTTAAAGCTTTGCTGTCTATGAAATGCAAATATTTGAAGAAGAGTGAAAATGTAAGTTATCAATCAAAGACACCAAATGTTTAAAAAAAAATTGAAATCAGCACATGCTCTGGCATTAGAGGAGAGAACTCAGGGGCTCTGGAAGAGGGGAAGGTAGGCAGGAGAATCTAGGAGCTCCCTGAAGATATACTTTACCTACTTAACAATTTTGCCTAAGGCCAGTGTTGCCAAAAGGACCAGTTCTCTCCAGGGCATCTTTTTCAGCCATTTACCATCACGTAAAACTTAAAACTGGCATATGATTTCTTAGGCCAAGGGCATTTTACTTTTTGAAATTTTAAAGTACTTGTTAGGTAAACTACTTTAAAAATTCAAGAGCCATAGAAGAATCCCAGAAGCAGCAAGAACAGTGCAGAGGAAGGTGAGCGAGGTGTAGCTTATTATAGCAGGGGCTGTGTATCTGTATACTGTGCACACACAGGTGCTCTTGGGCATGCATACAGGAAGATTACTATGTACTTCCACAGTTACCAATCTGGAAGAGGGGAAGGTAGCACACTGGCAAGTCAACAGGTAAGGGAAGGCAAGATGAAGTACATTTAAAAACGACTTGAGCTTTGGGCCAAGAAGTAGTAATTGGGATTCACTTTCCCACCAGAAACCACAACAAAAATCAACAAAATATATGAAACAACAAATTGTGAGACACTGGATATCAGGCAACAAAGGACAGTGATCCTGACAAATGGGAACTCAATGAGGTGAGCCTAAGTTCTCCCCAACTTACTGCCCTGAGCAAGTTGTAAGCCTTGATGCAGGGAGAGGGAACCCAGGCAGATCCAGAAGACTTCCTGCATTGAAGAGACAGACCTGAGAGTCCAGGGAGAATAAGGTAGCTATAGTTTAGAAGATAGAGCACAGGAGAGGAGACAGCTTCACAGAGGAGAACTCCAGAGATTTACAGAGGGTCCCCCTTGTAGAACAGTGATTAGCACAGGCATGTGGAGTAACTCCAGGAGACTGAGGAGAGTCACCTGAAAGGATTAGAGCATGGCTTCTCAATCCCAGTGCTATTGACATTTTTGGTTTCATAATTCTTTGTTGTGGGGGCCGTCCTGTGTATTGTAGGATGTTTAGGAGCATCCCTGGCCTCTACCCAGTACATCCAGTGACACTCATCATTCCCCCAGTTTCTTGTTGTGACAACCAACCATGTCTCTATACACTGCCAAATGTCCCTGGTAAGGCAAAATTTCTCTAATTGAGAATTACTGGATTAAAGGAAACAGAGCCTGGTGCTCACACAGGGCTGGAAACAGAGCTTGATCTGACCAGCCAGGCTGGAAAACCTCAAGATCCACAGGACATTGGACTGAGTACACAGAAGGGTCTTCCCTCAGTAGTGAGGAATAATTAGCCTTAGACTGAGCACTGCTCCAGTCCCACCTAACAAAATCTTAAAAGCAAGAACCAACAGTATCAAACTATTGGCAAGCAATTTAGCTGCGTTTCAGAACAAAACTTGAGAACACTTTAGGAATGCAAAATATATAGCACCCAACAAGGCAAAATTTACAATGTCTGGAGTCAAGTGAAAAATTACCAGGCAAGCAAAGCAGGAAAATATAATCTATAAATAATGAGGAAATCAGTCAGTCGATCAAAACTGACTCAGAACTGACACAGATATTTAGAATTAGTGGATAGGAATATTAAAATTGCTATTAAATGTGTACTCTATATGATCAAAAAGTTAAGTAGAGACATGCAAGATATAAAACTTCAAAAGATGGCTATTATAAAGTATAAGATATAAAACCTCACTGGGTGAGGTTTGTGGCAGACATCAGAGAAGAAAAGATTAGTGAATTTGATGACATAATAATAAAAACAAAGGGAAAAACATTTTAAAAAATGAACAGAGCATCAGTGAGTTCTGGGAAAACTTCAAGTGGCTCCATATCATTAGCATCTCCAGAGGAGAGAAGAGAGTGGGGACTACAGAAAAATATTTGAAGACATAATTGTTGAAAATTTTCCAAATGTCATGAAACCCATAAACCCACAGGTTCAAGAAGCCTCGTGAATCCTAAGCACAAGAAACACCAAGTTAAACACACGAAGGTACACCATAATAAAATTGCTCAAAGTAGTAATAATACAAAAATCGTACAGACGAACAAATATGGATGAAAGCAGATTTCACATTAGAAATAATACAAATGAGAAGATAATATATACTCATATTGGAGCAACACTTCTAATGTACTGAAAGAAAAAAAACTGTCAACTTAGAATTCTATACCTAGCAAAAATATCTTCCAAAAGCAAAAGTAAAATAATAACATTTTCAGAAACACAAAAACTGTAAGAATCTGTTACCGGCACACCCACGTTATAAGAAATACTTAAAAGGTCTTTTAGGTAGAAGGAAATGTTGCTGTGTAGAAATATGAACCTACACAATAAAATAAAGAACAGTGGAAATGATGACTACTTGGTAAACATATATGATTTTTACTTATTATTAAATCTCTTTAAAAGATAAATGAATGTTGTATTTTAAAATATATATAAAAGTAAAATGCATAACATTAGTAGCATAAATGTCAGGAGGAAAGAAATAGAAAAATATTATTGTAAGTTTCTTATACCAGGAAACTTAGAGGAAGATAATATATGATAAACTTATCACTTAGAGGAAGATAATATATATGACAAATCCTAAAGCATCAACTAAAATAATGAAATGAGTTGTAACTAACAAGCCAACAAAGGAGATATAATGGAATCATTAAAAATTCAATTATTACAAATGAAGCCAGAAAAAGAGTAAAAATGAACAAAGATGAAGTAGGATGAATAAAAAAAAATAGCAAAATAATTGTGTCAATTATGGATTTATTGGTTCTCAATTTTAGAAATGGGCAAACACACTGAACAGATTATTCAGCAAAGAAGATACACAACATGAATATATCTCAGAGTAATTATAATGATTGAAAGAAGCCAGACAACAGAGTATACTGTATGATTCCATTTATTTAAAATTCTAGACAATGAAAGCTAATCTTTAGTGACAGAAAGCAGATCGTTAATTGTTGGGAATTGAAGGTGATTAGGGAGGTTTGGGAGGAAAGGGATTACAGGAGGAAATTTTGGGGGTATAATATGTTCATTATCTTGATTGTTGTTTATTGATCATGGGTATATAAGTATATTGAAACATATCAAATTGTACCTGTGTAGTTTTTTGTATACAATTTAGCTTCAACAAAGCTGTTAAAAATGGAAATTATAAGAAGAGTTTCTAGGGGACATCATAAAGGATATACTTGACCTTGATACCAGAATGGAGATCAGAAGATCTGAGATCTAGTTCCTATTCTGCTTCACATGTGTCAAATAAACTTGTTATAGGCACGTAAATTCTCTTGGTCTCAATTCCTAATTTATAAAGTCAGATAGCCAATCACTAGGTGATCCCTAGTGTCCTTATAACTCCAAAATCTAATAATAGATAAAAGCTAATAGAAGGGAGGTTGAATGGTGAAGTGGAATCAGACCCATCTGGGCCTGAATTTCAGCTTTAACACTCATTACTTGTGTGGCCTGAGATTAATTATTCAACACTTCTAAACTATTAGAGAGCAAGTTCCATGAGGAACGGACTGTTGCCTTGTTCCTTCTGTAACCCGGAGACTGGTGTAGACATATATTGGCATATACACGAATGTTTTCTTTTTCTGCAAAATGAAAACAATAATAAGCTTACTTGTAGCAGGGGCTGTTGATGCTCCACCACACTTTCATATCCTTTTGTCCCAATTCTACTTTTACTTCTGAAGATGGTGACAGCTTCTGGCATGCTTCCTACCTCAGACACCGGGAAGGCATCATCGGTAGGGAAACAGTGCCCTCAAGAAGGGCTCTGGTAGCAGGGACAGAGGTTGGCTGTGTCTGAGGGCTTTCTCAGGAGCCACTGGAGCTTCTTGGCCTCAGGGGAAGTTGGTGCCCTGAGGGCCACCCTTACACAATGAAGGTGGGAGGCTGGGGATAAATGTTCCAGCCTCCAGGCTTTCCAGGGGGATAATTTTGAAGTCTATTCCACACAGCTCCTCGGAGAGTCCCCAATTGGACTGAGCCCCAGATGCCCACAGTGGGACTCCACTCACTCCATACCCTTCACTAGCTTTTCCCCTTTCCTTGAATTACTTTTCCAGTGCTTCACTGTGCATACTGGGTCACTTCCTAAATGAACTTCTTGTGTCTACATCTAAGGCGGAATTAGCGTCTGTCTGTGGGGGAACTCAAATGAAGACACTCTCTGTGATGGTTAATTTTACATGTCAACTTGATTGGATGAAGGGATGCCCAGATCGCTGGTAAAACATTATTTCTGGGTGTGGCTGTGAGGATGTTCTGAAGAGATTTGCTTTGAATCAGTAGATTGATGTGGCCCCAAATAGAACAAAAAGGCAGAGGAAGGGGTGACTTTCCACTCTGCTTGAGCTGGGATATCCATCTTATCCTGTCCTTGGACATGGTGCTCCTGGTTCTTGGCCTTCAGACTCAGACTAGGACTTACAACGTTGGCTGCCCTAGTTCTCAGGCTTTTGGGTTTGGACTGGATCTATACCACCAGCTTTCCTGGGCTTCCAGTTTGCTGACAGCAGATGTGGCACCTCTCCACCTCCATAGTACAGTGAGTCAATCCCTCATAACAAATCATCTATCTATCTATCTATCATCATCTATCTATCTACCTGCTATCTATCTATCTAACTGCTATCTATCTGTAATCTACCTGCTATCTATCTATCTATCTATCTACCTATCTACATTCTATTGGTTCTTTTCCTCTGGAGAACTCTGACTAATACACTACCTCTTGTGGATCGTGTAGGGATTAAACACGACATATAAAAGGCTTTGCCTACTGCCTGGTGAGTTGCTGCTGTTTTAACAATGTTTCTTTCAGAGACCTGAGAGAAAGTGACTATGCTAATTTTGAGTTCATGAGTGAGGGGGGAAGGGAATTTTGTGTGAGGAAAGACATATACCTGAGAATTTATAAAAGTAAAATGGAAACAATCCAGAAAAAAAGTAGATAATTGTCTCAAGAGCACAAAGGAAAGACCCATGTGAGGACACAGAGAGAAGACGGCCATCTACAAGCCAGGGGGAGAGCTCTCACCAGAAACTGAATTTGCTGGCACCTTGATCATGGACTTCCAGCCTTCAGAGCTGTGAGAAAATAAATGTTTTTAAGCCACTGAGTTTGTGCTGTTTTGTTATAGCAGCCTGAGCAGACTAATACTATAAGGTACCTTAAACACTATAAAGCAAAGTATAAACCCAACTCAAGAGGAATGGGAATTTTCCAAAGCTAAAATTTTTATTATATCATTGCAATTCAAGTGAATAAGGGAAGCTGAAACTATTTAGAACTGAAGCAAACAAATAAAACAGAATCAACATGCAAGGTTGTCAGATTTAGTAAATATATGACAGAATGCTCAGTTAAATTTGAATTTCAGGTAAACAATGATTTTTAGTGTAAGTACATCCCCAATATTGCATGGGACATATTTATACTAAAAATGATTTGCTGCTTATCTGAAATTCAAATGTAACTGGACATCCTGTTTTTTATCTGACAAACTTATTAATGTGATTATATAGGAAGCTCTCTGAGAGGCTCAAGTTTTTATAAAAAGCTATGTACAAAAGATGAAAAAAATGAAGGATTGATTTTTAAAGAAAAGTGGCTCAACATGAGGGAATTTTACAAGGAAGGCTAAAACCCAGGCTGAGCTGAGGCTCACGAAACAAACTAAAGAAAAGAACAAATTCTTTAAAGCTCAAGAAAAACAGGAATAGTATTGGCCCACAACATGGGGAAGCTGGTATAAAGTTGACAGATGACAGAAGACAACTACTCAACTTTCCTTCTGCCTTGTATTATTCACCAAGGAAAATACCCTTTCCCCCCTTCCCCACTCACCCCCTCCCGGGAAAAAAAATCCCAGCCAACTGATGTTCTAGCAGGCTAGGAATTACAGATGATCTATCTCATCACCTTCAATGAGCTCAGAAGCTTTATATCCCAAATTACTAAAATAAAGTGAGGATGTGATCTTACTTTTTGCTCTGAGAAATCACAGACAATGAGACAGGTGCCAGAAAATTGAGCCCAGGTCAATATTCTTATTTTCAGGAAGAGGAAACAAGTGGACACTACTGAGTGCTGAGTGGAAAGTCCTATATCTAGAAAAATTTCTAAGGTGGGTTCCTACAGAACAAGTCAGGTCAAATGAACTTTATTTTCTTTCTGAGTAGGATGATGAGACTTATACATCAGGAGAATACTTTGGTGACAAAGCACCCAGATTTCAACAAGGCATTTGAGATGTCCTTAGACATCCAAGAGATGTCAGGCAGGCAGTAGGAGGATTATGGGAGGGTTCAGGATAGAATGGAGGTAGAGATATAAATGTAGGATTCATGCACGCCTAGATGATAGAGGAGCTCACCTAGGGAGGGGGAATCTAGAGAAGACAGAGGAGATCATAAACTGAACCCAGAGGCATTTGAGAATATGTGAAAGAGAGGGAAGGAGAGTGAGAAGGTGCAGCCAGTGAAGTAAAAAAAAGAACCATGATCAAGAGACCAAAGAGACCAAGGCAACAGTGATCAATTATGTCAAATGCATAAACTTCTTCAGATGAGAACTAAGAAGTGTTGTGGCGCTTCCCTGGTGGCGCAGTGGTTGAGAATCTGCCTGCCAATGCAGGGGACACGGGTTCGAGCCCTGGTCTGGGAAGATCCCACATGCCGCGGAGCAACTGTGCCCGTGAGCCACAACTACTGAGCCTGCGCGTCTGGAGCCTGTGCTCTGCAACAGGAGAGCCCGCGATAGTGAGAGGCCCGCGCACCGCGATGAAGAGTGGTCCCCACTTGCCGCAACTAGAGAAAGCCCTCGCACAGAAACGAAGACCCAACACAGCCAAAAAAATAAATATATAAACAAATGTGGGGTTAAAAAAAAAAAAAAAGAAAAGAATTTAAAATTAATCGATACAATCATAAATAGCATGTAGGTCAAATAATAAAGCATAATTAAAAAATTTTTTAAAAAAAGAAGTGTTGTGGTCACATGATGAGGGAGAGGGAGAAGCAAAGGGATGCTATAGGCTTCTGCTGCATGTAGCTAAGAAAATTAATGAAAGCATAAGAATTCAAACTTATTTTGATAAATTGCAGTGTAAAGCTTAAATCATCAAGAAAACTTAAACATGAGAAATGCTAGGTCCAGAATTTAGATTCAGACTAGAAACTATAAAATCGTACATACATGCATTCAAAAGACTGAAAGAGTATGTCCCCAAACATCAACAATTATTATCCATAATTGTTGGAACTAAAGATGGTATTTGTTTTTCTTACTATTTTCATAATTTCAAAATTTTGTCTATAATAAATATGCATTACTTCAATTTTTAAAATTAAAAAAAAATTTTCTGGCCGCACCATGCTGCTTGTGGGGTCTTAGTTCCCCAGTCAGGGATTGAACCCACAGCGCCCTTGGCAGTGAAAGCAGGGAGTCCTAACCACTGGACCACCAGGGGATTCCCAAATATGCATTACTTTAGTAGTCAGAAAAATATAAGTTAGAAAATATCAGTTGTGTATAAATAAGGATAGGAAGAACTTGTTTTAATTTATGCAAAAAAAATCCCAAAACATGTTGAAAAAGATCTTGGGCTGCATTAATAAATGTGTAACATGCATTGCTGTATTACTGCCACTGGAAGTGGGAAAACTGAACAGATTCCCTGCCAGAAAGTACACAGATAAGGTCAGGATAGGAAGAGATCTGGAAAGAATGTCATGGGAAAAAGTTGAGGAAAATAGAAAAGTGAATCTTAGAAAATGTAAGCCATAGGTGACATGTGATGAGTTGGTGTGTAGTGAAAAGAATCAGGTAGACTCAGCCCCACTTGTAACTCTGGGCAAGTCACTCAAGTTTTCTGACTCCCAGGATCCTCACTGATAAAGTAGCAATAGTATCTTTTGAATAGTATTGTGATTGGGTTACCTTCTCTTCTGGCTCCTGTGTCAGTTTCTCTGAATACAGATCTCATGAGCCCCTCTCAGAATTGTGGAATTCCCCCCCAAAATCTACTCACCCAGAAGCACTGGAGATTTGACCCAGTAGATGAATGAGGAAATTCACGCTGCACACGTCCCAGAGGAAGACATTGTAAGCCTCCTCCCTACACTGCTGTTCTCTGCAAAGACTTTACCACTGTGGGCAATAGGGGGGCAATAGTAGGAATGTAGTGGGCGGAGCGTGGGGGGGGTGGCTAATCCTTCCCCCATGCCGACTCACTCTGGCTTTTCTTCATCCTTCCAGGACATTAGGGTCTTCAAATTCCTTTCCCTTCTTCTATGAAAACAAGTCATCCTCTCCCAGTTCCTAACCTTAATTTGAAAAAACAAACTTATAATACTCAAAACAAAGATCCACTCATGTCGCAGAATCCACCCTCCATAGCAAACATGTTTCCGTCCCAAGCGTGGCTTTGGGATTCCAGAATCCCGTCCCTATCTCCCCACCCCAAGTGCTATCAAGTTTTCCTTGCAAACACATTCAGTGCTCTTCCCATGAGGGGTTCAGCCATCCACTTACATACATAAACTATCTGGTACAGTACTGTCACTCAGTAGGTGCTCAGGAAGTGATAATAGCTTTTGTTATCATTATCATGACTGTCTTTAAATATTTAAAAAGCCATGTGGCAGCTGAACATGGAGACATATTCTCTATAGTTTCCGTTGACCCAATAGATTCAATTGATGTAAGTCACTGGGAGGCAGAATTTAGCTCCATATAAGGCAGACGTTTCCAGCAATTAGAACTATCCCATAATAGGACAGAGCTTCTCTAGGTGGTGTGTCCTTTACTGCTTGAATTGTTTGGAGACAGAGGAGAACAGGAGACAATAGATGGGCATTTGAACTAGTTGACCAAAGCGCTCTCTTATGATAAATAGTCTTGTGATGCTATGAAAAGGGCCTGAATGTTTTTTTCTGTCTTTTCTGTTTCTTCCCAGTGTCACCAAAATCTAAGGTGATTATTATACCACCATAAACCTGATCCCTTTTGGATCTGGCAGTGTTTAAAACACTCTGAGACAGAAAACTCCCTGAGATGGGGTGGGGCCAGCAGAGCTGCCCGTTTACTGTTGCCGCTTCAAAAGCCTTGGGGGAGGGGGAGGTTAATGCAGCTGCCCAGGCCACCAAAACTGTAGGATGCAGAGCTGTGCTGGGTCCCGGGGCCTCCTTGGCTGGAGCGATCAACTACAGGGAGGGGAAAATGATAACCAGAATCCAGGACACCCAGGGGCTTTCAAGATACACTACATTTGCCATTTTCTAATCTTTTCAGGACACAGAATTAACACAAATTCCTCCACATGCCAGTGGGGCTTTGCCTATAGTATAATCTTTTTAAAAGGTTAAGTTAGTCTTGACTTTTACTGTTGCAGCATTTCAACTTAATGGTGCTCCATGCACAATCTAATTGGATTTTTATAGGCTTTTATTTAAAGAAATTTGTTTAGTGACAATGACATGTATTATAGGTAGGTCCCTTTTGCATAATATCGAATTGACAGTAGTATAGACATTGCTAGACCATAACAGATTTCTACTAGGTGGTTATTATCTAAAGCCTACATCAGTTAAAGCACAAACCATACAAGAATGTATGTGTTCAATGATGTTAAAACCGACACTGCAAAATTAGAGAAAAGGGGTAGGTAGCCTGAGATCATGCTAGCAGGAGGGTTCATACTATACAATGAATATGTCATGTGACTTCTACAGAAAATCCCACTCATTTCAAGGGTGAACTGAATACTAGGCTGAATTTTTAAAGGCTATTTGTCCTAAGAGATTGTGAATTTATACTGCCTCAGGTTGTATTCCATCATTATAAAAGTCCAGGAATCCTCCGTAAGTTTGTTTTACCAGCCAGAATTGGGAATTATATTTCTTGCAATAAATTCCTTCACTTTGACTGTTTGACATTTCAGAAGTAACCCCTGGCTTAACTGGCTGCAGGTGAAAATTAGAGGCATAACTGGTTTTAATGTTGGTCTCTGGGTCTACTTATTCCCAAGTATTCAACCAATTACATCTTTCTTTATATAATATTTTTTTATATTCCATAAGGTACATTTATACCTGGTTTTCTCAATTATTAAATGGTTTTGCTCACTTTTGTTTTAGCTTTAGTTTATAAAGTTTAACTCAGGTCTTCCCTTCAGAATGTGGTAAACGGTCATGTTACAGAAAACCTTGCTGATGTTTTTTGAACATTTGAGATCTGGGTTATCCTTTCATTCTGGAAGCCAAGAGAATTGCCCTGTGTGTGCATTTTGAGTTAAATATTTTTTCCCAGGTATTTTAAGTATTGCTAATATTTGTTTATCAAAATGGAGGAAGCATCAGTATTGTTCTGGGAACCCTAAGGATTAAGGTTTAACAGGAAAAGTTTGTAGGGTGTGGGACAAAGTAGAGGGAAAGCATAGTTAAGGAAAACAGAAAGTGACGATGATTAAGTTTTAATTCTCCCTGATGGAGTGGGTATAGATCAATTCATAACTGTAAAAAGAAATGTAATCACATTTAGAAAAGGGAACCATCTTTTCCAAGACAAAGAGCAGTGATGGGCAGAGGGAGGGTCTGAAAGATGTAACTGTTCAATATGCCACTGAAAATTCAACTTTTGCCAGCCTCTTTGAAGTCTTAGAAGGCAACCATAAAGCATGTTTCTTATTTTTAATAAACTTTTAGTTTTAGAATAATTTTATATTTAAAGAAAAGTTGCAAAGATAGTACAGAGAGTTCCCATATACCTCACATGCAATTTCCCCTGTTAATAACAGCTTACATTTGGATGGTATTTTTGTTACCATCAGTGAACTAATATTGATACATTATTATTAATGAAAGTACATATTTTATTCAAATTTTCTTAGTTTTACCTAATGTCCCTTTTCTATTCCAAAATCCCATCCAGGGCGCCATAGTACATTTAGTTGTCATGTCTCCTTCAGCTCCTCTTGACTGTGACAGTCTTTCAGACTTTCCTTGTTTTTGATGACCCTGACAGTTTTGAAGCATACTGGTCAGACATTTTATAGAATGTCCCTCAATTTGAGTTTTTCTGATGTTTTTTCATGATTATATTGGGGTTGTGGGTTTTGGGAGGAACACCACAAAGATAAAATGCCATTCTTACCACATCACATCTTGGGTACGTACAACTGACATGATGTCAGCCTTGTTGACACAGTGAAGTTAGCATCGATCCCCTGGTTGAGGTAGTGTTTGTGAGGTTTCCTCAGTGTTAAGCTACCCTTTTTTTCACTTTCCATACTATACTCTTTTGAAAGAAGTCACAATGTGAAGCCCATATTTAAGGAGTGGGTACTTGTATTCCACCATCTTGAAGGCTGAGTATCTACATAAATTATTTGGAACTCTGCTGCACAGGAAATTTGGCTCTTCTGACCCATTTATTTATTTATTCAATTGTTTATATCAGTATGGACTCATGGATATTTATTTTTATATTTTGGGTTAGAATCCAATATGATTTTATTTATTTTGTTGCTCAAATTGTTCCAACTTTGGCTTTTGGCAGCTTCCTTCAGTTGCTTTCTGTGTTCCTTTGACATGCCCCTATTATTTTGGGGTTTTTTTTTCACCTTGGGCACTTTCTTACTTTCTGATCCTACAAGATCCTCCAGTCTCATCATGTATATTTCCTGCTCTTAGCTCTAGAATCAGACATTTCCTCAAGGCACTCTGGTTGCTCTTATTGGAAAAAGTTATTAGATACTAAGGTCTGCACAAGGCATGCTTGTTGCCACGGGACCATAGATGCTTCTAGGCCCTCACAGCTGACAGAGCAAAGAAATACTAACCAGCATACATGCATGCAACTTTAAATATTTCTCTACGTAACCATGTGTATTTATATTAAGCTAAACATATATAGATACTGATGTCTCCAAATCTAATCCATTACCACTTAGATTATTCTATCTTTCTCCCTTTCTTATCTGTATTTTCCACCTCCAGCAATGAAAAAACCTAGATCCCACCGATCACTGCCCGTTTATTTAATTGCTCAATTCCAGCATACATGTGCAGCAGCATTTTGAGTTAATTTAAATTAGTATGTAGCCTTTTAGTCTGTCTTCTTTCACTTAACAGTATGCATTTAAGATCCAGCCATTTCTTTGCATAGCTCATTCCTTCTTGCCACTATATTCCATTGTATGAACGTACCACAGTTTGCTTATCTGTTCAACTTTTGAAGGACATCTTGGTTCTTTCCAGTTTTTAGAGATTATTAATAAAACTGCTATAGGGCTTCCCTGGTGGCGTAGTGGTTGAGAGTCCGCCTGCCGATGCAGGGGACACGGGTTCGTGCCCCGGTCCTGGAGGATCCCACATGCCGCGAAGCGGCTGGGCCCGTGGGCCATGGCTGCTGAGCCTGCGCGTCCGGAGCCTGTGCTCTGCAACGGGAGAGGCCACAACAGTGAGAGGCCCGTGTACCGCAAACAAACAAACAAACAAAAAAAACTTCTATAAACATTTGTTTTCAGATGTGTGTGAAAATAAAATTTCAAATCAGTTGGTTAAAAACATGATTGTTGGGTCAATTGGTAAGATTATATTTAGCTTTGTAAGAAAGCGCCAAACTCCTCCAAAGTGGCTGCACCATTTTGCATTCCCACCAATGCAAATCAATGAATGAGAGTTCCTTTTGCTTCTCATCCTTACCAGTTTCTCTTTTATTTTAGTTATTTTAATAGATAGTGGTATCTCATTTTTTAAAATAACAGCTTTTTATAGACATAATTCACCTACTAGAAAATGGACCCTTTTCATGTGCACATTTCAGTTGTTTCTATATAGTCACAGATTGGTGCAACCAATACTTTTAGAATATTTTCCATCACTCTAAAAAGAAAACCCATACCCATTGGCAGTTACTTCCCACTTTCTTCTTCCCCAGCCCCGGCAATCACTAATCTATTTTCTGCTTCCATTGATTTTCTTATTCTGGACATTTCAATAAATGGACTCACATAAAATGTAGCCTTTTGTGTCTGGCGTCTTTAATTTAACATAATGCTTTAAAGGTTCTTCCATGTTGCAGTGTGTATCAATACTTCATTAATTTATATGGCTGAATAATATTTCATTGTATGGATACACACTTTTGTTTATATACTATTTAAGTGATGGGCATTTGGGTTGTTTCTACTTTTGGATGTTTTGCATAACACTGGATGAACATTTGTGTATAAGTACTCGTTTAGACTTATGCTTTCAGTTCTCTTGGGTATATACCTAGGAGTGGAATTGCTAGGTTATATGGCAAGTCTATGTTTACCTTACTGAGGAACTTCCAGACTGTTTTCCAAGGTGGTTGCACCATTTTACATTCCTTCCAGCGATGTATGAGTGTTCTAATATCTCAACATCCTCACCAACACTTGTTACTGTTCATCTTTTTTATTATAGCCATCCTAGTGTGAAAAAGTTGTAACTCATTGTGGTTTGATTTGCATTTCCCCAGTAATTTTAATTATCTTTTCATGTGCTTGGCCAGTTGTATATAGTTTTTGGAGGACTGTCTGTTCAAATCCTTTGCCTATATTTAAACTGGATTATTTGTCATTTTATTGTTGAGTTTTAAGAATTCCCTTTATATTTTATAAACTTTATGTATAAGTCCTTTATCAGGTATATGATTTGCAAATATTTTCTCCTATAGTGGATTGTCTTTTCAGTTTCCTGACAGTATTCTTTGAAACACAGAAGTCTTTAATTTTGATGAAGTCGAATTTATGTATTTTACATTTGTGGCTTGTACATCTGATGTTATGTCTAAGAAATTATTGCCTAATCCATGGTCATGAAGATTTACTCCTTTTTTCTTCTAAGCATTTTATATTTCTGGATCTTACATTTAGAACTATGATCCACAGTTAGTTATTTTTGCATGAGGAGTAAGGCAACATTGTTGTTTTTATTTGCATTCCTCTACTGGCAAATGATACTGAGCATCTTTTTATATGCTTATTTTCCATCTGTATATCTTCTTTGGTATGGTATCTATTCAGATCTCTTGCTAAATTTTTAAATTTTTTTAAAATTTTCTTATTTAGTTTAAAGTGTTGTTTGCATATTGTAGATACATATCTTTTTATCAGATATGCAGTTTGTGAATATTTTCTTCTAGTTTATGACTTGTCTTTTCATTCTCTTAACAGTGTCTTTCACAGAGTGTAAATTTTTATTTTTAATGAAGTCCAACTTATCAATTTTTTCTTTCATGGATTATGCTTTTGGCATTGTATTAAAAAAATCATAGCTGAACCCAAGATCATTTTCTCTTCTTTTCTTCTAGAAGTTTTATAGTTTTTCATTTTACATTTATGCCTGTGATCAATTTTCAGTTCATTTTTGTGAAAGGTATAAGGTAATGTCTAGATTAATTTTTTTAACATATAGACATCCAGTTGTTCCAGCACCATATATTGAAAGACTATCCTTTCTCCATTGAATTGCCTTTGCACCTTTGTCAAAAAATCAGTTGACTATATTCATGTGGCTTATTTATGGGCTCTCTATTCTGTTCCATTGATATATGTGTCCATTCTTTTGCTAGTACTACACTGTCTTGACTCATAGATACATTTTTTTCATTCATGCATTTATCCATCTATCCATTTATCATTCCCTTAACAAATATTTATTGACTATCTTCCTCATGCAAGACATTGTGCTAGATATTGGTTCCTTGGAAAACAGAGATGACTCAGACATGGAAGCTGCCCTCTAGAAGCTTCAATATAGTTGGGGAAGTGGGTTGAAGAGTTTTACAATTTACATACAAATAGTGTTAAGCAAATCACAAGGAAATAAATGCTGTATGTGATGTACAGAGTAAAAGAGGTTTTCCAAAGAAGACAAGATTTGAGCAGAGATGTGTAGGATGGATAGGATTTAAATAAGTTAAGATGGCACTCATGACTGTATTAGGTGAAAAGGATGGAAGGAGCAGAGTGTGGGAGAAAAGTACAAAGTCTAACAACACTGTCTAACAGAAATACAATCAAAAGCCCCATTTGCAATTTATAATTTTCTAGTAGCTATATTAAAAAAGAAACACTTGAAATGAAATAACTTTTACAATTTATTTTCTGTAATTTAATGTATCCAAAACACCTTCATTTCAATGTGTAATCAATTTTAAAATATTGAGATATTTTATGTCCTTTGATTGGGTACTAAGTCTTCGAAATCTGGTATGTAGATTACACTTATAACACGTATCAACCTGGAGCCGCCACATTTCAATTGCACAATAGCCCCATGTAAATTGTGGTTACCATATTGGACAAGACAGCTCCAGGAGGCCAGCAGTGAAAAAAAGACCACAAAGGTAGGTCAGGGCCAGATTGTGGGGAAACTTGAATACTCAGCTCAGGTTTGAAATTTATTCTGTAACCACTGGGTAAACAGTGACACTCCTTTTTTTTTTTTTTTTTTTTTTTTTTTTTTTTTTTTTTGGGTACGCGGGCCTCTCACTGCTGTGGCCTCTCCCGTTGCGGAGCACAGGCTCCGGACGCGCAGGCTCAGCGGCCATGGCTCACGGGCCCAGCCGTTCCACGGCATGTGGGATCTTCCCGGACCGGGGCCCGAACCCGTGTCCCCTGCATCGGCAGGCGGACTCTCAACCACTGCGCCACCAGGGAAGCCCAACACTGACACTCTTGAGCAAGTAAATGACTCTCACTAACGCAGTGCTCCTTCCCTTGGTTGGCACGTCCCAGGTAGGGGGGGTCAGTACATGTGTGCTAAGCGATTGTTGGACCATCAGAGCAATGCTTTGTCGAGATGAATTGGTCATATTTACTAGGAGGTGGAACTGAAAAATAGGCATGCTGATGCTTTGGTTCTTTTGTTTAAACCACATGATATGGAATTGTTTTGATATGATATGGATGCTTTCTCTTTTGCCCTAGATGTGAGGGAAATTACTGCCTAAAATATTAGCTATTTCGTGTAGG
>NW_006773947.1:338078-339841 GCF_000442215.2 Lipotes vexillifer | reverse complement strand
GTGTAGGGCAGCCATTTCTGATGTTTTGTGCTTTACCGTGTTGGAGTATGAATGGGATAGGCTTATGCTGGGACATTTTGGTAGCCTTTGGGAATGGGTCTGCTTACCCATTACAATTGCTACATAAAGAAATGAAATGTTTTCTGAAAGGATATGGCTAGACGGTGACAAGTTGAAGATACGCCTGTTGTATAAATTATTTTTTTTTCTGAGAATGTTTCCTGGCAGTGAAAAGCTAGGAGCCCTCTAAAATGAGGGTGGTAATGGTGTTAAAATCTCTGTCCTTAGCTGGCTGTGGAAAAAAACTAACCAGGTTACTTGGGTTTCTTGTGATTGTGGGTGCCACTCTTCTTGCCAAATCTATTCTTACAAACCAGCAGGGGAGCAAAGCTGAAAAGCTTTCTGTTTTTTATTTATTTATTTTTTCACTTGAGATAATTGCTGAAGACTGAGAGTGAAAAATCTATCAAGAGGCCATTTTAAAATAGAAAATGTAATATTTACATGCAGGTGTGTGTGTGGGTGTTGCATTTTAGGCTCGTCAAACTTGACAGCGTCTTTTTAGGCTTTCCAAGAGAAAACCTCAGAGTATCAGAGCCACATTTTCCATCAGCTCTGACAGATTTCTACATGTTAGTATTCAAATTTGGTTGTACTTTTTCCTTTGTAATTAAGTTAACTTGGTTTTTCGAGGCTTGTTGTCTTAATATCCTTTTTTAGTGAAATTTGAGCAGCATCAGACTGAACTTTAACTCTTCTGTAAGAATCCGTTTTTAATGTATCTCATAGCCGTGTAGGTGTACCTGATGCCCTTTACGAGCACAAGCTTTGAGAAGCTCTGCAGGAGTTTTCTGGCTGCTTTTGTTTCTTAGCTCAGCAAGTGTCTGTGAGCTGGGTCTTTGCTGCCAGGTCAAGCCTGGAAAATATCAATTATTATAGAGCAGGTGAGCTTTTGAGGAATTGTCTCCATATAAACAAGAAGGATGTGCCATTAGAGTCACAGCACTACTAAGGCACTTCAACAAATAAATGAAGATTTTACTTCGGTTCTTCAGAAAATGGAGGGATATGGTGAGGGTGGGCGGTGTCTGACCCCAAGCAGATTTCTTGGGTGATTGCAAAGTCTTATGTGATTTTACCAGAGGTTTCTTCCCTAGTCATGCGTTATGAGAAAATAATGACAGCACTTTAGTACTTAGCAGAAATTAAATAGCTTATAAATAGCTTCAGAGGTAAGGCATGAAGTGGCTCTGGGACTAGGTGTTAGGGTGGAATTCTGGCTCCACCAGCAGTTGCCGTGTGACCACAATCTTTCTAAGACTCACTTTTCCGTCTGTAAAATAGGTTAATAATAGTGGTCTTACAGGATTTGTGTGATGTTTACCACGGTAACTCTATTCAGTTCGTGGCACATGCATAAGGGGAAGCTATGAGCATGAAACAGTGTTACTTGCTATGCCTGGTTTGTAGGCCAAGCCCTCATTTGCTCTACTCTCTTTTGATTGTCTCTCTGGAATGAAGTAGAATAACACAGCTGTGACCAAAATGTGCAGCTCAGGGCTCCTTTTGTGGGGAGGATAACTGACTGATGACCCGAGCTGTTCCCCTCTAGAACCACCAGTGTGTCTGCACACCTTTCACTGGCTGCTGCCAGTCAATGACTGAATGGCAGGGATCCAAGGGCAGGCCCTTTCCTGAAAAAGGCACATCTCCTCCCGTGGGCAACTTTGGCTGGAGGACTCCACAGTAACCTGGCTGAACCG
>NW_006773947.1:294664-338048 GCF_000442215.2 Lipotes vexillifer | reverse complement strand
GAACCGCTTTAAAACTCTGCTCAGTTGGAACCTCCTCCTTCCCAACCCTCCTTCCTTCTGCCTCTCCTCTCACGGGGGTCAGACCTGTACTGTTGTTGTCTGCCAGCTCCCCCTGCCTGCTCCTGTTCTCTTCCCCAGTACGTTTGCACATCCAATCCCATTTTGGTGCCTCCCTCTTGGCAGACCTGCACTCATGCAGCAGTCCACACCTGGTTTCCAGGGACTTATAAATTTAGGGTTCAACTTTTAAGAAGTCTAAGAAATGCTCCAGTATTAAACCACTTTTAAGTCTAAGAATAAGAAAAATAAAAGGTGAGAGAATTGAAAGGACATGTACCTAGCAAAAGAAAGAGAATAAAACATAAGATGGGCTGATCATTTCCCCTTGTCCCAACTGTAGTGCCTTTCCCACTTCCCTGGTGCCAGGTAAATGCGAGGTGCAGACGCCCTGGCAGGATGCCCTGCCTTCTAGTCTCTGGCCTCCTGCACCCTTTGTCATTTTTTGCCACTCATTTAGCCCTGGGAAGAGACTTCATCTTATTTTTTCAAGTGGAAAAGAGCCTAGGTTTGATTTGAGTTCCATGAAGGATGGGAATGCATTTTTGCTGTTTTCACGTCTTAGCTCCTATCAGAGGGGACTCTGGTTGTTATCTGCTGTTAAAGGGAGAAAACCAAGTGCCTCCCTAAAGCCGAGGGTACAAGAACTCTGGGCCATCCACTGGGCTTCTCTCCTCTGTTGGGAGGGTCCCTCTGGGCAGCCCATGGACAACCTTCAGGAATAAGAGGCTATTAGAAGTGTAGCCACTTAAAATATTTTTTTGGCCTTAGTTCATTAAACTGTTCAATTATTGATTCTTCTCCAATTATGATGGACCTATTTGACTTAGTGCTTATTTCCCTGTAGCTATGAAGAGTGCCACTTTCCATTCTCAAGTTGTAAGGGGTAAACATACACAGTAAAAATTATTAACAGGAGGAAGAGTCACAATTTTTGAGACCCAGGATAAGTTGCAAGAACAAATTGTATTCGGGGGCAAAATTGGACTTACAAACAAAAAGGGAAGCTTACCTATGGGGGAGGGGGGACTCTGGGCGGCCAGGGGGTACCACGGGCACTGACCCCGTGGAGGGGAAACAGAATGCATAGAGGGCTCCAGAGATCAAAGACACTTCCAGGGGTGGCCTTTAGATTCACCACATGTCTGTCATGGAATTAGACATGCCGGCTGCCCCACACTTGATTCCCTCGCCTCCCTGCTGCTCTCTGAATTCAAACCAAAAGTACACGGGGAGGAGGCCACCAGGGGCCTGGGGAAAGCTGATGGAAAGAGGCAGCAGAGAGCAGATTTAGAACAATTCTGTTCACAAGAAGGTGCTTTCCCGAAATTCTCTGGCAGAAATGAAAAAAAAAAAAAACCCTGGTATTTCACACAATCCCTTTAGGGGCAATTTTATATCACTTTGCTAAAAATTGGATATGTCTCCCTAAGTCTTCCACATCCATTGGCTCAGCAAGAGTTTGAAGTGTTGTGGCAGTGACCCTGAGTTTTTCCCTTCCCTGATCCACTTCCCACTCACCCCCTGCCTCTATTTTTCTCTTTTATGTGGATCTATCTGTGTCTAATTTAGACAGCAAGTTCCTTACTACTGCATGTTATAGTGTCTAGCATACTGTGAGCACTTATAAATGTTAAATGATAATAATGATAATATGAGAGCCCTAAAGGTGCCAGCTGCTTCATTTCACTTGAGAGAAGAGGGTTTTCACTACAGACTGTAGTTAAGAAAAATAAGGGCAGTGGGGAGGGAGGGCATATCAGTTTTCTGAGGCAAGCAAGGGGATAGAGAGAGAAGCTGATAGCAACTTGCAATATTTAAAACAAAAATGGATTAAAAAAAAATCAGCTAAAACCTTGGGATGTAAAACAGAATTCAATACCTGGCCTTGAGTCATAACTTTTCAAGCAATCTATTGGTTGCCCAAGGTTTCAAACAAATTTGAAGCACTGATTACCTAAACAGGATGCAACATCTACTTTCAGTCCTGCAGCAAGAAAACTGCAGGGAGTGAACGAGCCCGGACCTGCGCGGCAGAACCCTTGGATTCCAGTCTTGATTCTGCAGCTAGCTGGCTACATAATATTTGTTAGACCTCTTAACTTTTCTATGACCCAATTTCCCATCTACAAAATGAAGGGTGGGTCCAATGGTGGGGGGGGGGGTGCCCCTTACTAAATAATGTCTATGAATCCTTCAGGTTCTGAAGTTCTGTGAGTCAGTGGTTAACAGATGCACAATCCCTATCATTTTACTGAACACATACTATATGCCAATAGTTTTCACACACACTACTTAATTCAACACAACTCTGTAAAGCAGAAATTATTGCTATTCCCAGTTCAGAGATAAGGAGACTGAGGCAGAGGAGGATAGTAACTTGCCCATGGGGCCACAGGTGGTGGTACAGGGAGGTGTGTGCACCATCCCTGTCTGAATCTGACCCACTATGCTATACTTTACCCTGGCCCTCTGAGCCAGGCCCATGTGGTCCCATGAGTTGAGCCTGGAATGCACAACAATGTTCTGCAAGCACAGGCAGAGGCTCAGAAATAACTGAGGGTAGCAACTATGTGTAGAATATTTATCTCAGTCAAACCATAATAATTTAAAGTTGCCTCTGAGTAACTGAGATTACTTGATAATATATTTATTAAGCACTAGAAAGCTCTTTCTATATATCACCTCATTTAATCCTCACAGCAAGACTGTAAGACAATCCGGAATTTTATAGATGGGTCTACTGAGGCACTGAGGTTGAACCTGCCCAGACTAGTGGATGGTGGAGATGGGGCTCCAGTCCCATCTCTGGCCCTAGTCCTGTACTCAGCCTCTGCCCTCAACTACCTGCCCATCAGCTTTTGATGGCTGATGGCTGCCTTCACACCGTTGGGGGTGGCAGAAGGTTCAATGTGATGAGGAAAATGCACACAGCAGGGCAACAGAGCTTCTGTGGCCATGACCCTAGGACAGAGAACCACTTCGGCATGCGTCAGACAAAATAAAAGGTCCTTGATGAAATGTCTGGGACGCTGAAACTCTCAGCTCTGACTCTAGAGATGTGCATACATCTTCCGCGTGAAAGCCGCATCCTACGGTTGGGTTGCCAAGCAGAGAGCTGGGCACAGTGGGCCTGGGTTCCACCTTTTCCTGCTCCACAAGCATCTTCAGGATGAAGGTGCGCTGCACTCTCTCTCTGCCCCTTGGGACGGCGCTTGATGCTTGCAGGCAGGAAAGTAGAAAAAGCTACACTCTCGGCCTGGTGGGCTCATTTCCCATTGGACTTTGCTCGAATGGAGGGAAAAATGGACAGAAAGTCTACTCTTGTGATGGAGGGTGGGAAGGGAGCAATTTACCCCTCGTCCTCTGCCCTTAGCCGGGTACCACCCGCGCCGCCAGCCCAGAGAGAGGCAGGACGTGGGTCCTCAGGGGGCAGTCATGGCCCCAAGTCACCCCTAGTGTGTGGCCTTCTTGCTTAGGCAAGTGGGGAGAAGAGGTCCCATCTCTCCTTCAAAAGGGTGCTCAAGGATGCCCTGGACCTCACATGTCCTCAATACAGAAAGCAGTAGAAGAAACTAGGTTTGGAAAGCATACATTTAAATCTTACAACAACAGTCAAAGACGAACCCACTGTCACTGCCCTCCTTGTCCACGAGAGAGAAAGGATAGATGCAGCTTCACAAAGAAACACACTTTGACAAATAGCAACCATAAACAGCTGGGGCACATAGTTCTGTTTCCTTCCCTCCCTCTCTCCCTCCCTTCTTTCCTTCCTTCCTTCCTTCCTATTCATGTCATCTGCAAAACCATCATTACAATGTCCATTTTATGTGGTATTTCTTTATACACTGATATCAAATGAACGTGAAGTTCTTTTGTTATGTGGAGAAAAAAAGCAAAATGAGTAGCATACATGCAGGCTTTCATTTTTGTTACTGCAACAAATTTTATACACACACACATACAGTTTTGTTTTGTTTTGTTTTTGCGGTACACGGGCCTCTCACTGTTGTGGCCTCTCCCATTGCAGAGCACAGGTTCCGGACGCACAGACTCAGCGGCCATGGCTCACAGGCCCAGCCACTCCGTGGCATGTGGGATCTTCCCAGACCAGGGCACGAACCTGTGTCCCCTGCATCGGCAGGCGGACTCTCAACCACTGCGCCACCAGGGAAGCCCCAGTTTTGTTTTTTTTAAAAAACAAAAACAACAAAAGCAGGACTCTCCCTAGAAGGGTACAGGCCCAGGGCAACGCCTGTGGGCCATCCTACATAAAAGCTGTAATCAGGGGCTGTACCCCTGGCTCCCCACTCCGTCAACTACCCCAGTTTCCTGATCCAAGAAAAGCCTTGTAAATGTAGACACACACTTAATATCTTGGATATAAATATGCATACACAAAGACTACTTCTGGAAGGATAAGCAAAAATTGATAAAAATAGTTGTTTGTGGGTCTGGGGTCCTTTTCATTGTGTATCTTTTTGTCCTTTTTGATCTTTTTAAAACTTGTGCCTGTACTTTTTGTTTTTCTGAAAAGATCATTACAAAGTGAAAATAATCCAAATAAATCATGTTTCCAGTGGAGAAAAATGTGTGTAATTTTTCATGGGGAGAGCTGGGTACTGGTACCTAGAACTTCTCCTTGCCCTCTAGAACATATTAATAGGAAGAAAAAACTGTGTGGAAAGAAGAGAAAAAAATCCTATTTCCCAACAGTCACCTACGCTCTCATCGCGCTCCCGCTGCTTCTATTTGCAGGAAGAGGGACTGCCGCTGGGCTCTTCAGAGAGCAGACTGTCTCCCCTCCCTCACTGCTCCCGGTCACCACGGGCTACAGATGCAGACACAAGCAGAAAGCCTACAGGTGGGGGGAAATGGGGTTAGGATACTAATCAGAATGCAAATTGCAGCAGTGAACAGAGAGCCTACAGATGTACACCAGGAAAGGTCTATCCTGGAAGCACTTGACCCTCAGCCATCTGATCTTGCCTCACTGGGTCTCACTGTCGCCGGCAACCCACAGAGAAAATATGCTCCTTACGCCATTTCCACCCGTGGGCTGAGAATCCACATAGGTGACTGGCAAAACGAAAACAACATTCTGAAGAGAACTTTCACAGACTTGCCTGGGGTTCTGCTTTGTGCGTCCACTTGAGAGTTATGTTGACAATCTGAACTTCTAAGAATAGCAGGTATTTTACCACTTTTGAACCAAGCTCTATTTTCCTCTTTATGACACCCTTGAAGAGAAAGTTGCCTGTCTTCTGGAGAGAGGTAAATGTGATTTATATCCGGGGGATGGCTAAATAAATTAGTACATTCCTCGAGCAAAGGAAGGCTTTTATCAGCATTGGATGTATAAAGCAGGAGTGTGTGGTGAGAGGCGGCCACGGGCTGCTACACACAGGTGTGTGTTTGTGCATAGACTTTCTGGTTTTCAGGGAGTGTCCCTGACATGAGCCTGTTCCTTCTCTGTATCCTGATGGAATTTCCAGAAAAAAAACATAATGTTTGGTTCTGGATAAAGATGTTTGGGGAAGGCCAAGGAAGATAGAGTGGTGGGAAGGGGGGAAATCCAGTGCAGGAAGAGAGCATGTAATAAATGGGAGCTTGGGGAATGTGTTCCACCTGACTTAGCCAGACACCTCTAGAGGGAAAGAAAAGGAAACAGCTAAATGCCTTTATATCCCCTGGAGTCTTCCAAGGAAGCCTGCAAAGCAGGGCATCAGGGTAATCCTCACTCCTTTAATATCTGACGCATTTGCATCTGTGATGTGAAGAGTAAGTTAGAATTTCTGTTATAAGAGCAGAATTTTAACTGCTAGGAGTTAACACAGAGGTCAGGCAGCTTTATCACCATCTTATCTTATCTCACCTAGTGTCCGGATGACTATTTGGGCATAGGGTGTTGTGGACTTTTTTCCTCCGGGATCATTAGGAAAAGCCATAAAGAAAATGATTCTAAACTCAGCAATCTTCTATATGAAAGAAAGGTTAACTCTATCCCTGGCTGCCATCAGTCCCTTCCATGAACTGTCCAGATCCTCACTATTAAGATAGTTTAGTGGAAGTCTCAGTACAGGTGCATCGCTATTTTAATTATTTAGGATGTAATTTCTGGGGCAGAGGAAGATGGATAGCAAATCTTAAAGAAAACAGACTTTTCCCCTCTAACACCCCACAGCTAAATTCTTCTGCAAAACAATGACAATGGATTAAATCATATGTTTTTTAGATATTGTTAACTTTATTTTCAGAGGAAGCACTAACATTTTTGCTGCCTGGGCTTTGGGGATCCACTTGCCATGGAGACATGAAGTCTAGATTTAATAAAATCATGCAGCGTGAAGTCCACACAATATTATTTTTCTTATTCTGGGCTAGATGATTATTGATTATTACTCACTCTCAAGTTACCCCTGAGATATGAAATCTTCAGTATTATAATATTTACACTGTTGGCCAAGGACTTCTCAACTATGTCAGCAATTATTACCCCATTTTATAGATTAACAAAATGAGGCAAAACAGATACATTATTGATGGAAGGAGGAAGAATTTTACACACGCACACACACACACACACACACACACAAACACACACACCCCTAAGGCGTCATCCTGAAAGTCTTAAAAAAATAAAGTTTACCATCTTACAGAAATATATTTTTCCCCCAGACAATTGTGAACCCAAGTTAATATGAAATTAATTATAGGTCTTGCATGATAGTTTTATTTTTCTAATATATTTCTAATTTTATCTTTTTGAAAGTAATGATAAAATTTCTGGCTTAAGTGTCTGGCTTAAGTAGAAAGTTTTTGAATCCATGTAGAGTATGACACAATCAAGAACTTTTAAAAGTGCAAAAATTCAAAGCAGCATACAATGCCACTGATTGAGATACAGACTTCGAACAAGTCTAAAATATTACTGATTACACAAAGCCTTTCTGGCCTCTCTAGACCTGAATAAAACACACTTCCACATAGCAAGTACCCCATTGTAATAGGCCCTTTTTCTTATACAATATGCATCTTTGGAAATTAGCCAGAGCTGATGTCTGCCATTTATCTCAGCACTTCTTTGGTACGAGTTGTGAATACTTTTGTGGGTTATAAACCTCTGTCTTGTTCTGGATTCTTCAGAGCCAGCACAATTCCTATGTCTCTTTCTAGAATAATTCATAGAAAGAGGAGAAAGCATTCAAAAAGGGATGGAGAGATTTTCATCCAAGAACCCCCTGCTAGAAAATGGATTGCTTCTGCCTGACAGCTAAATCCATGCTAATTTATATCTTCCTACAACATGACATAGGGTTCTGGCTGCATAAGATGCTACACCAAGTTCTACATACTTGGGCATGTGCAAGTGCAGAGGTTTCCCTCAGCGGGGCTGGGCATTTGCCTTTAGCCTGTAACGACAGGCTAGGTTGCCTTTAGCCTGTAACGACAGGCTGTAACGACAGCAGTAGGTTGCTGTCCTTGCTCTGCGGTGACTCCACCCTACTGGCAACAGAGTGAGTCAGGCAGAGTCCTCAGTAAGCTTATAGACCGAGAGGAAGAGAGGTTTCTTGGAGTCTGGAGGAAGAGAAAGGAGAAGTTCTTTTGGCTGCCTCTCATTTGTTTGGAGGGTAATCACCACCCTTTTCTCGCTTGCTTGCTACTGCCTACTTTTTGGCCATTTCACTGTTCATCAGCACCTCGACAGAGGGTAGGCAGGGAAAGGGAGAGAAGACAGAACTTGAATTCATCCATTCGAGGTGCTAATTCCTGACTTTCATACCAGGCTAAATGCTTGGACACATTATTGGACTATTTGGAGTTGTTTTCCTAAACCTTTGGTTTATCAGTGAATTTTGTATTGTATACTTTTTCAAAGAACTGAATTGTTTTTGTCCAATTTCCCTAGCAGCTCAAGGAGCGAATTTTGAAAATGACAAGGCTTGAAGACCCAATTTCCATAAGACAGCTAAAGCAAACGCTTAATTTTTCTGTATTAATGGAGGAAAGGAGTAGGATTGGAAATTTAAATTTAACAAGAACATAAAAAATTTTATATTTTTGGACCTCCTTCCCTTGTTTCAGTATACATCGAAAGCCACCACCACAGTGCCAAAGATTTGTCTGAGTTTAATATAACTTAAATATTCTCTGGTGGAGATGCTAATAAGCAACCAAATGACCTAAAGCCAGAGAACAGGAGGGAGACAGGGAAGAAGCAAAGTGCTTGTAAAACTCGCACATTGGATCATTAACCCTTGGATAACTGAGAGTTGGTTTGAGATAATTCATGATGTGTTTGTCTAAAAAAAGTCATGAATTGCCACAGCCAATTGCACTGAACAAGTAGCAATACACTTGCTAAGAGGCGATGTCAATAAGGTAATGTAATCCTTATCTGGGATAATAGGGGATATAGACAACATGGCTAATTGCAACTCACAAATAATTCCAAGACCTGATATAAAGTGATAGTTGCAACTGCTTTTTCACCAAGCTGCTAACAAACACCAATATTCGTTCAGTTTTATTTCCTTTCTCACCCCTCTCTTAATACTGGGACGGATGTAAGTATAAAATAAGCCACAAAATGGCCCAAAGAAGAACATCAGAAACAAAAGAGAAAAAGGATAAGTAAAAGGAGAGGATAGTTCATATTACTGAGTAGTGGCCCCTGAAAGGTTGACAGATGACTGGACTGAATTTGCATCAATTCGTGGTACCCCTGTGTAATTTGCTCTGATGGAACAAAGAACCACTGTAAGCCTCATAGGAGTAATATTTCCCATTACTTTAAGGTTTATAGTTTTGAACTTTCAAGACTTGTGCTCCTGAGGCTATTTTCTCCTGTATCCTTGACCCACAATTATGGTAAACTCCAACCCCAAAGCCTGGACGAAAGCACACATATTCACCTGGTGACACTTTACCTATTCTCAAGATAAGCCGATAGAGGGAGTAAGCACGGAAAATAGCATTGAATTTGAAATTCACAGACCCAGCTTCAAGTCCCAGGAACACTACTTGGATGTGGGCTACTGATAAAGTCAGTTAAGAGTTTTCAGACTTAATTTATTTATAAGTAAAATTGGGAAAATAGTATCCCACGGGATTATTCTGCAGATAAAATGAGATGATATATATAAATGTGATTTATAAAGTTGAATTGCTACATAAATCTTAGTAGATATTGTAAAGAGGAAAGATTATCCGGCACACTGAATGAACAGCTCCCTTGATTCTCAGATTTTAAATATGTTTGGGAAATTTGATTAAGATGCAGATTCTATGGCCCATTCCCAGAGATTCTGATTCAGGAGGTCTACAAGCATCTTCGTTTGTAACAACTGCCCAGGTGTTTCTGATGCAGGCGATCCATGGACCAGCCTTTCAGAAACACTGCTATGAGCCACCAATTGACATATTCTGGCAAGAGTGACAAAAATAAGAGATGAGCAATTTCTAAAAACCATATGGAACCAGTGCCACTCGTCTCCCATTCTCATAAATGCTGCCCTCCCGTCATATTTAAGCTGCAATCCACAACACACCCCAATCAACTCTTTCATCTCTATACTCTCTATGAGGGATCTATTATTTTCCTTTTTTCATTTTTTTTTTTTCACTCACTAGAATGCCTTTTCCTTGTGCCAAGAACAGAAATTCTAGTTTCCTTTATCTTTCCAGCTAAACACCTCACTCAAAATCTGCCTTCACCTACATTTTTTTCTCTTAAATTTCTCAGCCTTCCTCACCCCTCCACTTTTTCTTGTGAATAGCTTGTACATGTCATTGAAAGGATGCTGAATCAGGTCAAATGAATCATCAATTCCAGACAGTACAAATAATGTCAAAGAGATAAATGAGATATTCGAATCATATGCAAGAGGTAATTAGGAATGCTACAAAGTAAGTGTCTACACATTATGTTAACTATGATTCTTGCTTTCTTTGTGACCTTGGTCTTGCTTCCTTGGGAAGAGTCATGACTTAGCCACATGAATACACCCAGCATGTTAGAAGAGAAGGGAAGAGGAACTTGTCTCACAGTATCTTAAACATTTGCACACCCTGCTCTAAACATTGTTCCACGTGCTTGTTGGTGGCTATGATCATATCCTCTGTAGTGATTTTACCCTTCAGTTACACCAACGTGAAATTATCAGTTATAGAGATTTATTTAAACCTGCATAAGGGTCAATTTTACTACAGCTGGTCAATATTCCTGCTTTCCTAATAAAACAAAATTGAAGTTCAATCTGGGTCTTGGTTATCTTATTGCTTGCTATGTGCAACACAAGATGCTTACATATCTATGTAAAAACCTGTGTTCTCCATGGAAAGTTCCTTTATGACTAAGTATACAGACACAGTCTCTGGATGCAATACTGATGCTAATCTTCAAAAAGAAAATCTACTTTTTTGTTTTGAGTTTTCTTTATTCCCCTTACCTTTACTTTAATTTTAATTTATTTTATTTAAATTTTATTTTTCAAAGCATAATCCACATATGTTGGAAAATCTAATCCACAAGTTTTAATAATAATAATTGGATTTGTCAGATTCAACTCACTTTCTCAGGTAATTGTTGGAAATATGTACTTTTGCCTATTTCTTTTTGATTAAAGACATTACAAAGGACTTGTCAGTTTATTAAAATAATTTAAATTATTCATCCCCAAATTAAAACATTAGGTATAAAATTACAGTGCTTTGGAGACACCCCAAAGATCCTGATATGAAATTACGAAAAGAAGTATTTCAAAACTAAAATCACTTAAAGTATACAAGAAAATATATGAGAATAGCAATTTTTCTCAAACTCTTCCAAGCACATTTTATGAGTACAGCAT
This sequence comes from Lipotes vexillifer, assembly GCF_000442215.2. Taxonomy (NCBI): domain Eukaryota; kingdom Metazoa; phylum Chordata; class Mammalia; order Artiodactyla; family Lipotidae; genus Lipotes; species Lipotes vexillifer. Next base: position 327,138 of record NW_006773947.1, on the reverse strand, counting down.
TACCCTGATATTAAAACAAGGATACCACAAAAAGAAAATTACAGGCCAATATCCCTGATGAACATCGATGGAAAGTTCCTCAACAAAATATTAGCAAACTGAATTCAACAATACATTCAACAATAGCAAACTGAATTCATACACCATGAACAAGTTATTCCAGTGATGCAAGGATGGTTCAACAACTACAGATTAGTCAATGTGATACACCACATTAATAAATTGAAGAATAAAAATAATATGATCATCTCAACAAATGCAGAAAAAGCACTTGACAAAATTCAGCATCCATTCATGATAAAACTCTCAACAAAGTGAGTTTAGAAGGACCATACCTCAACATAATAAAGGTTATATATGACAAGCCCACACCTAACATCATGCTCAATAGTGAAAAGTTGAAAGATGTTCCTCTAATATCAGGAAAAAGACAAGGATGTCCAGTTTCATCATTTTATTCAACCCAGTACTGGAAGTCCTAGCCAGAGCAATTAGGTAAGAAAAAGAAAGAAAAGTCACTAAACTGAAAAGGAAGAAGTAAAACTGTCACTATTTGCAGATGACACCTTATAATATGTAGAAAACCCTAAAGGCTCCATTAAAAAAACTGTTAGAACTAATAAACAAATTCAGTAAATTTGCAAGATAAAAAATCAATACACAGAAATCTATTGCATTTTTTACACTAATAACAAACTTTCAGAAAGAGAAGCTAAGAAAATAATCCCATTTACAATTGCATCAAAAAGACAAAAACTTAGGAAATAAAAAAAATTTAACCAAGGAGGTGAAAGACTTGTATATTGAAAACTACAAGACATTAATAAATTGAAGAAGACACAAATAAATGGAAAAATATTCCATGTTCATGGATTTGAAGAATTAAGATTGTTAAAATGTCCCTACTGTCCAAAGCAATATACAGATTCAGTGCAATCCCTAGCAAAATTCCAAAGAATTTTTTTCACAGAAATAAAACAAACAATCCTAATATTTGTATGGAACCACAAAAGACCTTGAACAGCCAAAGCAATCTTGAGAGAGAGGAACAAAGCTGGAAGTGTCACACGCCTTAATTTCAAACTATATTACAAAGCTATAGAAATTAAAGCAGTATGGTATTTGCATAAAAACAAACATGTAGATCAAAGGAACAGAATAGAGAGCCCAGGAACAAACCCTCACATACGTGGTCAATAAATTTATGACAAAATGCCAAGAATATACAATGGGGAAAATACAGTCTCTTCAATAAATAATGTTGGGAAAATTGGACAGCCACATAAAAAAGAATGAAACTGGACCACTGTCTTACACCATACACAAAAACTAAGCCAAAATGGATTAAAGCCTTAGATACAAGACCTGAAATGATGACTCCTAGAAGAAAACAACGTGGTAAGTAAGCTTCTTGTCATAGGTCTTGGTGATAATTTTTTGAATCTATCACCAAAAGCGAAAGCAACAATAGCAAAATTAAACAAATGGGACTGCACAAAACTAAAAAGTTTCTGCACAGCAAAGGAAACCATCAATAACATGAAAAGGCAACCCACTAAATGGGAGAAAATTATTGAAAATCATATATCTGATAAGGGGCTAATATCCAAAATATGTAAAGAATTCATACACCTCAATAGCAAAAAAAAATTGATTGAAAAATGGGCAGAAGCTCTGAACAGACATTTTTCCAAAGAAGACATACAAATGGCCAATAGGTACATGAAAAGATGCGCAACATAATCATCAGGGAAGTGCAACTTAAAACCACAATGAGTTATCACCTCACACTTGTTAGAATGGCTATTATAAAAAAGACAAAAAATAACAAATGTTGTAAGGATGGGGAAAAGGGAACCCTTGTCCAGTATTGGTGGAAGTGTAAATTGGTGCAACAATTGTGGAAAACATATGGAGGTTCTTCAAAAAATTAAAAATAGAACTATGATACAATCCAGCAATTCCTCTTCTGGGTATTTATCCAAAGAAAATGAAAACACTAACTTGAAAAGATACATTCACCCCATGTTCATTTCAGCATTATTTACAATAGCCCCAGTATGGAAATGACTTGTGCCCATTGATGGATGAACGGATAAAGGAATTGTGGTATATCTGTATCTATCTATCTATCTATCTATCTATCTATCTACCTAATGGAATATTATTAAGCCATAAAAAAGAATTAAATCTTGCCATTAGCAACAACATGGATGGAACTTGAAGGCACTATGCTAAGTGAACCAAGTCAGACAGAGAAAGAAAATACCATATGATCTCTCTTATATGTGGAATCTAAACAAAACCAAAAACCAAGCTCATAGTTACAGAGAACAGATTGATGGTTGCAAGAGGGGTGGGAAGTGAGAGAAATAGGTGAGTTTTTTTGTTTTTTTTTTAGTTTAAATAAACTGAATTAAAAAAAAAAAGGCTACTGCAAATAAAAGGCAGTGTTTGTTAGAAAAAAAATATGAGGAAAAAAAATAAGCATTATCACTGATCTTTTTGTAAATGCCATAGAAAATCATGAAAGCATTTTCAAATACTGGACCCTAACTGTCTTCATTCCTGAAAAGGCCGGTATAAGGTTTGGAGGACACAATATCTAATTCAAAAATTTTGTAAATGGCTAATATAGATTCTAAACTCTATTATTAAAAAATGACAAAACCCCAATGTATAGTACATGTTTGTACCACCATCAATGGGTATGTGGGCTTAGGTTTTTCAGGCTAATGATAGTACTGAAAACATGAGACCTTCTGCTAAAGGAACAGATAAATCCAGCCAGATTTGATTGCCCAGAGTGGTGCTTGTCTCACTGGTTTCTTTTTAGAAAGATCATAAGCCACGTCTACGTGTCTAGCTTGTCTTCAGAACTGAGAACTCATTTTGGCCAAAATTCTGTCTGCAAAAGCATGACTCAAGTGAATTAAAGTTCAGAGCTTCTCGAATTGAATGGGCTGTGATTGTGAAAATTTAATTTTAGATAATGTACTGCATTTAGACATTTGCTTCCAGGCTTCTATTACCCAGAGGGAGAACTGCTAAATCAGGAGAAAACTACAGCATTGTGCGGTGGAATAGCACTGCACCGGGAAGGCGGAAACCTGGAAAGCAGACCCTGTTCTGCCATGATTAACTCTATGACCTTGGGCAATCCGTGTGGCCTCTCTGGGCCTCGTGTGAAAAATGAGCAGGTTACAGTAGATGATCTCCAAGGTCTTTCCAGCTCTCAGTCGTTCAGCCTCTCAGATGCAACAGCATCAAATTACTGCAGCAAATGGTTCCTAGACCCACGTGAGCAATGTCACGTGAGCAGCACTTGATTGACAAGTACCTTCTCAAGAAGTTGATTTCTCTGCCTTTTTTTTTTTTTTTTTGGTGGTAGTTGGAAGAGTGGGTAGGTGGGAGATGACAGTGTATCCTGTTGAATTTACAGAGGAGCTAGGGAAATTCACCACCCCAAAGGCAGATTGGGAGGCTGGGAACCAGGTGGGTGGGAGGAGCCAACATTTACTAAATGCCCACTGTGAACCAGTATTCGGTACTTTTCAGCAAGAAATCATGTAAACCTCCAACAACCATAGGAGATGAGTACTACGTAATTACCGTATGTAAAATCCATCCAGGATTCTAATCTGGTGTCCTTGGGCTTTTTCTCTGTCTGACCATAGCAGTCAGCATCACAAAGCAGCCCCACCTCAAGGAGCTCCTGAGAGAAAGCCTGAGAAGTCAGGTGCTCCACCTGCACAAAGGAGAGGCCGTGAACACAGCATCTTCTGCAAAGAAGATGAGCAGAATAATTCGGGTGCCCTGACTGCTTTAAGGACTGCCTTCTTGGGCTCATGTCCAGTTTCTGAACTAACAGAGGCACTACAGTAACCTAGAAAACATTTCTTAGCCTCACATTCTCCTCCTAGCTCATTACCTATTGCAGAAATTCAATAAATTAGGAACCTATGAATGACACTTGTAACAACAGTGTTCTGATTTCTAACCAGAAGTTTTGGGTAATTTGTTTAAGCACTAATACACTTGAAGTAGTATTAGAAAGTTATTTTGTGTTCAAGTACAAAAAATAATAAATACACTTTTCTTTTGACCTACAAATGCATTTATTATAAAACTGTATCTCTCCATAATTAAAAAGGAAGAAGATATTCATGCTATGTTTACATTTTTCTATGTTTATAATTTATAACCAACATCTTTCTAAAAAAGGATTAAGGCAGGTTATAAAGCTACTGAGTCTACAGGTGGGAGTGAAATAATTATAAGTGTGAGGAGAGGAGGAATGTGGGAGCAGGGGATTGAGCAAGGCATTAAAGATACAAGCACTTAATCAATAAAAGGTGACAATGGCAGTGCCAGGGATGAGTCTCATTTGAGGTCAACAGGAGAGAGCCTTTCTACTCTAGGGAAAGCAATAACAATTAGTGAGTGAGAAAAAGGAAGAATGAGAACTTACTGTGGACGTAGAAAAAAATAAATATAATGTATTCAACTGGATAGTTCTATGAAAATTCAAGTCAATTTAATCCAACAAATGTATTTGAGCTCTTAATGTGAAAATATGCACTCCTATGAGAAAATTTAAAAATTGAGTAAGAGGAGATTACCATCCTCAAGGAGTTTATACACTGAACTGATGGGCATAAGAGGAAGAAGGCAAATAAGAGCAGACCTTTATATTCATGGGACAAATGATGGCAAGGGATATTGAAGAATAACATGTAATTGTGAATAAGCTCATTGATTTTTTTTATTCAATCAGTTATGTAATCTACAATAGGTGTCGGCAAAGTTTCATTTACTACCTGGTAGAGCCAGATAGTAAATGATTGTTTTAGGCTTTGAGGATCAAGAGGCAAAATGGAAGATGTTAGTAGGTACGTACGGTATACATTAAGAAAAGAAACCTCTTACCTTATCCCACCCCAAAGCAGGCATTCTGCAACCTAGTTTTCAACACTTGGAGCCCTTCTAGGGATGAGGAGCAGTGGTCTCTGTCCACAACTGTCTTCTCTCCAGGAGCCTAACCACCTCAACTTGGGCAGCTAGCCTGAATGAAGCCAAGCAACTCACCAAGTTGTTGACTCCAGAACTGTGAGTCCAAGACTCAGGGCCTGGTAGCTGACAAAAGCAGAGCCTGTAATGTGTAGATGGCAGCCACAACACCCTGAGCAGGAGCGCTGGGAACAGCGGGGAGGTGTGTGGGGTGCTGACTGTGCTAACAGGGCCATACAAAAACACAACATTCTGAGCTAAAAGTTAAGAGTATGCCTTTCTCACTTCATTAACTTGACAAAATGATTTAAAATCTGCCATACTGGGAAAAATGGATAGCCATATGGAAAAAGACAAACTTAGAATTCCTTACAGCATAAGCCAGGATAAGTTTCAAGTAGTGTCAGAGATTTAAATGTAACTAAATTACAAAACACTAGTACATATATAGATAGATATAGACACAGACATAGGGGGAAATAGAGAGACAAGAATGCACTCCACTATTTAACACTGTGTTGGAGGTATTGGCCAATGCAATTGGACAAGAGAAAACAATAAGAAGCATAAGAATTGAAAAGAAAGAGGTAAAATTATCTTTAGTTGCAAATAATGAGATTATATTATAATAAATATGGAAAAGAATCAATGAAACACCACTACAAACAATAAGAGGACTTAGATTATAAAATTATAACTTTAGTAGGTTATAAAATTAACGTAAAAATCCAATAGGCTTCATACGCATAGTTTAAAAAACACATAATTCAAGAGAAGACCCCACTTACATGGCAAAAATGAAAATAAAACATCTAGGTGGGGCTTCTCTGGTGGCGCAGTGGTTGAGAATCTGCCTTCTGATGCAGGGGACACAGGTCTGAGCCCTGGTCTGGGAAGATCCCACATACCGCGGAGCAACTAGGCCTGTGAGCCACAACTACTGAGCCTGCGCGTCTGGAGCCTGTGCTCCACAACAAGAGAGGCCGTGATAGTGAGAGGCCTGTGCACCACGATGAAGAGTGGCCCCCGCTTGCCACAACTAGAGACAGCCCTCGCACAGAAACGAAGACCCAACACAGCCAAAAATTAATTAATTAATTTTAAAAAAAAGAAACACCTAGGTGTTAAATTAGCAAGATATGTCCAAAACCAAACCTATATTTTAAAAATCATATGACATTCCTAGGAGACACTAAGTAAACTTGAACAAGTGAAAAGATACACCATGTATTTAAATAGAAAGACTCAACATCATAAAGTTATCAGTTCTCCCTGATAAATAATTTAAAGCATTAACAACAAGAACACCATCAGGTTTCTTTCCTGAATATAAACAAGAAGCTTAAAAAGTCCATTTGTAAGAACAAACAAGCAAGAGTAACCAGGAATACCATGAAATAGAAGAGTAATGAGGAGGATGCTAGGGATATCAGATATTAAAATGTACAATAAGAACTCCATGATTAAAATACTTTGATATTGGCCACAGCAATGAGATAGGATGGCAAAATCTGGAAACAAATCCACCCACATGTGAAATTTAGAGTAAATAAATATAGTAAGTACATATAATGTCATACGAAAAAGGTAGCATTTCAAATCACTGGGGAAAAGACAAACTATTTAAGAAGCAATAATGAGATAACTGGATAGCCATATGGAAAATGATGAAATTAGATCCATTCCTCATGGCATATGCCAGGATACATTCCAAATAAGTAGAGATTGAAATGCCAAGCAATCAAATGAAAACACAAGTGAACTCCTGTACAACCGGGGAGTAAAGAGAACCTTCCTAAGACTCGATCCAGAATCAATAAGGCAAAAAAAAAAAAAAAAAAAGTATACTTCGTTATATAAAATAAAAGATTTGCACATAGACACATACATACACAACAGGTTAGGGGAAAAGACAATTGACATTGGGAAAAATAATTTGCGCTTATTACAGATAAGATGTTATTGTTTCTAGTACTATCTCTGACATACAAAGAGCTTCTAAAAATAGAACACAAAAAGGCAGCAACCTCAAAGTGGCTAGAGATATGAACAAACAATACACAGAAAAAGAAAGGCAAGTGGCTCTTAAATTTAGGAAAACATACTCAATTTCACTAATGATAAAATAAATGCAAAATAAAACTACACCAAGATGCTGTTTCTCCACTATCAGATTGGATAAAATCCAAGCTAGACAACTAGCTCTGCTGGAAAGGCTGTGGGGAGAAAAGCATGCTCAAATGTTGCTGGAAGAAATAAAAAATGGTACAGCCCCTGTGAAGGGAAATTTGGAAAAATCTAGCAAAATTATATACGCATTTACCCTTTGACTCATCAATCCTATTTCCAGGAATCTATCTTAAAGATACATTGGCAAAAACATTAAGATATAGTTACAAAGCTAGAAATTACAGTTTAGTAAGAACAAAAACTGGAAGCAACTCAAATGCCATTAATAAGGGACTGGTTGAGTGAACTGTGGAACAGCTACACAATGAAGTATTAAGCAGCTGTGAAAAGGAGTAGAAATATATTCATACCCAACTATGGAGTTACCTCCATGATGTAGTGTTAAGTGAAAAATACAAGATAAAGAGAAGTGAGTATATTTTACTGCCTTTTATCTAAGAAAGGGAGATGCAAATGCATATCTATATGTATGTACTTATTTTCTCTTTAAAATAAATATATTTATAAATAATACAAATATTTATAAATCATAAAATAAACTAGTTACCTAAGGAGAGGGAGTGAATGGCATGGAAGGGTTAGGGATAGTAACTAGAGTTCTTTGAATATATCTTGAAGACTTGATTTTGGAATCATGTAAATATTTTATGTAACAAAGTTAAATGTTGTTTTTTGTTTGTTTGTTTGTTTTTTCGCGGTACGCGGGCCTCTCACTGTTGTGGTCTCTCCCGTTGCGGAGCACAGGCTCCGGACGTGCAGGCTCAGCGGCCATGGCTCACGGGCCCAGCCGCTCCGCGGCACGTGGGATCTTCCCGGACCGGGGCACGAACCCGTGTCCCCTGCATCGGCAGGCGGACTCTCAACCACTGCACCACCAGGGAAGCCCCAAAGTTAAATGTTTTTTAAAAAACACTAAAAAGTAAAAGAAAAATGAGATAAATGAACCTAAATATATATCCAGTTGGTGACATAAACATACAGAGAAGTATCCAGGTGATGTTAGAATATATTTTATTGTACATCTTTATTGGAATATACTCTAAAGAGAAAGAACTACCCATCCCCCAAAATAAAAACAGAAGAAGAAAATATTGGTGGTGATGCTGGTTTTGTTATTCTGAGACTGTTGGGATTCAGCAAGTAAATGACTACGTTGATGTCACTGACAATTGTGATTTTCAGTGAAAACTGGGAAATAATCAAACATGAATCCTGCCTCTGGCGTATGAGCTATACCTCAGCATAACTCAGTAGTTGATGAGGGGAAACTCCTCTTTACAGATGTCTTCCACCAACTAAATGAACAAGGAATGATACAGTAGAAGAGGTCCATGTTGCAACCCCTCATGAATTACATGAATTAGATCCTAAGGGACCTAGGTGGGTGTCATTGGTGGCTGCTAACATCTCAAAGAGAGACACCAGACACTATGCCCCTCCTAGCGGAGGTACAACACACCACCCATGAGAAGCATTGCCACAAAAGTCAAACTGGGGTCTGATCAAGTCTCAGATCTATCAATTTATGGGGAATACATGTTAAATGACACTAGCAAAATCCAGACTGTAGGAAATTCTATAGGCAAAACACAATTTCTTCCTCAATGACCACAAAAACTGTTAAGAAGAAAAAGGGAAAGGTAGAATATGAACCTATAAATGAAACGCGACAAATCAAACCAGGGCAATCCTTATTTGGATCCCACTTCAAAGAAAGAAAATTTTTAAAAAATTTACAACATAGTTGGAGAAATGCGACCACTGACTAGAAATTAGATAATATTAAAGGATTATTGTCAATTTTTACAAGTGTGATCATGCTTTGGCAGGTGTGTTTTTTTCAATGAGTCTGTTTTTTCAGATGCACAACCTGAAATACTTTCAGATGAAATGATGAGATATCTGAAATTCGCTTCAAAATAATCTGGGAGGGCAAGAAGAGTGATGCAATATAGGTAAAACAGGATTTGGCAAGAGTTGATAAATGTGGAAGTTGGGGATACAGTAGGTATATGGGAGGTCCATTATATTATTATTCCCCTTGTGTATTTTGATATTTTCTATGATAAAAAAATAATTTAAAAACTATATTCCTCCCTGAAGCTCAATAAAACTACTTCATGTGGATTTTTAAAATGTGGCCTGTAAATATAATTATTCTAATATATATATCTAATATATATCTGTCTATATAGAATATGTGTATTTATATATGCATACTATTTGCATTTATACACATATACATATATACACATGTACATATACATGTATACACATATATATGTATACATGTATATATACATTATACAGTAGCGCATTCGGATAAGCATCTGCCTTTAGTGACATGCTGCCTGGGTACCATTAGTGCTGAGGACTCAGGACCTCACACCACTGTCCTCTCTAGCCCTTGGAATCTGTGGTCAATGTGGAAAGAAGCAATGAAATAAACAGGAAGGTCTTCAGCACGTGGTATGACCCTTGGGCTCAGCCTCTGCTCATGATTAGTTCAACAGCTTCCAGTGGGGTAACTGGTTGAAATCAACTATACTATCCATCAGTCTCATAAAGTATAACATTTATTCGGATTGGTGGTTTGGAAGAATTGGCTGGTCAGTTTATTAACTACTGTATAAAAAGATACATTAGTAGTCATTCAGGCTTTGAAAAATGTTTCCAGATTACTGAGACGGTTCTCTGATGTAACTTTTTTTTAAAGCAAACATTGTTATTGTCAGTAGTTTAAATTACTAGTTTCCAAAAAGAAGAAAAAAAGCACTACATCTCAAACAGTTGCATTTATGGAAAGCTGATGACAAATTACAGTTGACCCTTGAACAACGAGGAGGTTAGGGCACCAACCCTCCTGGCAGTCTGCATATAACTTTACAGTCAGCCCTCCGGATCCACAGTTCAGCATCGGCAAATTCACACAATGGCAGATGGCGTAATACTGTAGTAGGCATTTACTGAAAAAAATTCACGTATAAGTGGACCCTTGCAATTCAAACCATGCTGTTCAAGGGTCAAGTGTACTCACGTTTAGTAGACTTTTACATTTAACATTGCATTTACTGTTGTACCCAAAGGTCTCTTATTCACCACAGCTCTTTTTGCAAACTTCACTACAAACACAGTGTATCTCATCAAAAAAAGTTAACAGGGAATGATTTCTGCCTCGTTTGCCACTATCAATATCACCTGCAAAATTGTTGGACCTAACAGGAACCCCACCAAGGTGAAAAGTGTTCTTATGTCAATACTATTATCAGCATTAGATACGTTATTGGCTGTGATTCAGAGGCACACTAAATGAGACACTTGTGAAGGAAGAAATTTACTAAATAACTAAAAATAAGACTTGCTGTTTTAGGGCCTATATTTCAAAGAATGATGAGGCCGCTTTGTTCTTCAAAGCTCTATTAGTAAATGCAGTACAGATTATAGGATGAAATAAATAATCCTCCGTTTTACTCAGAAGCTCTTGTAAGGGCAAACATAGAGTTTTAGAAATTCAAATGTGTTGTGTACCATTAAATATACTGCACATTCATGCATGCCCTCTGGTCCTACCTATGGCCCATTAGGCCCAGCGTTGGGTCTCTGGTGTGTGAAAGGGCAGAAATGTCCTCAGGGATGCCCAGAGTCTGGTGGGTCTTCATAGCTAGAACTGCCCTTTATGCCAATGTTCTTAGAGAAACAGCAACAATTCATTAAGCCTCTATTCTGAGTTGCAAACAAAACCCAAATTGTGTATTGTAAGTTTGCAAATAAGTCAAGCCACCACAGAAACTGTGAAAGCTGAACCGAGAGAAAAAAGGAGCTCTGTAATCTTTAATATTTTTAAAAGTTAATTAAGGGCTTGGGAAATGCCTCAAATCCAAAGCAGGGAGAACTGATGCCATCTAATCACAGACTCACACAGCAGCCAGGCAAAACTCTCCCCAAATGCCTCCAATTTAGACAGGAGGGACCACCAGGAAGGGGAAACATTTCTGCCTTCCTGCCCATTCAGTTCTTGGCCTTGTTTCTGGGCCTTCCAACAAGCATATCAATTAGTAGCTCCAATTGTGAGGGTGGTTTTTTTTTTTTTTTTTTTTTTTGTAATTCAAACACCTGTCCACTAGAAACTGGACGGAGGCCACTGAACAGTCAGATGGTAACTGTAATGTTTATAGATCCAATCCATAGATCTGCCTCTATGTTGCATAAAGTGCCAAAATGTTATATAGCCAGACATCTGGCCACTGGAAGAGTGTCTATCTCTTTAGCACTCCGCCTAGCCCTCAAAGTTCTATTTGTACTTGCTAGGCTGATCCTGGGAAAGCAACAGTTATTTTTAACTTGTTATCTCCCTCATTTCTGTCCACAGAGTTGTAGCAGCAACTTCTGGTGACTTACTCTCTGCCAGAGCTACAGTCAAACCAAGATAGAAAAAGAGCTTCCAGACCTCGGGCTTCCCATATCTGTTTCTGCTAAGCTCTCCCTATTACTCAACTTGGCCAAATACAATCAAACAGCCTCTAGTTCTAGTTCTCCCTAGTGCCTCAGTCATTTTCAGAAAATAATCTGAGTATTTGGAGAAGCATTCAAATTTATTTAAACTTTGGGCAAACAAATAGAGCTTTAAAGGAAATGTACTATAAAGAGTCCTGACAGGCCCTTAGAAGTTAATGTGCATTGCCACCTTCTACATTTTTATTAGGAAGGGACTGAGACAAAGAAAGGATAGAGCAGGCACATCATGGACACGTGTTTTCAGTGCTAACTGATAGCCTGGAATATGGTGGAGGAATGATGGGGCCATAAAAAGTAGATCTTTTGTTAATTAGTGATGGAATTCTATAGCTTCCCACAAAAGGTACCTCTATTTTTTTGCTTAAATTCATTCATTTAGCAAGCATTTATAGACTGTACCCTACATTTGTACATGTAAATTTCTTGAAATTTGTACCAAGTTGTATGTGCGACTACTAAACAATAGATATATTTTACAAGGAGAATTCTGATATTTGAAAGTTTAGACAAGAAATCCTTAACTAGACCTCACCTTTGCTGTGTTTCTATGGTTTTATAAACAGTCTTTAATTTTATGATGTTCCTTCACAACAGAGAACATATCAAGGCAGTTCCGACTATGACTAGAGAGACACTACTATGTAAGCCTGATTATTCTTTTGCGTTTCTCTTCAGTTTCTTATGCATCCCTCCTTTTCCCCACTTTACCTCTCCGGGAAGCATGTCAAGTATCCACAGGCCATTGACAGCCCTGCTAGAGGCATTAAGGGTTAAGAGTATTTTTATTACAGATGAGGACAGGAAGGATCTGGAGAGAATCGCCTCAGGTAACATGCAAGAGGAAAGGCCTGACGCTTTGGCTATTTGCCATTAAAGCTCATTAAAACAACTCTGTGGCTATGTCTAATTCAAATGAATAATTAATGCTAAAAAGTTAAGGGCTTCAGAATCTTAACAGTGAGAGGGACAGAGGCATGGGGACCCATCTCTATGGCTGTCCATTCACTCCTGTTCTTGGCTCCCTTCAGCTCCTTGCCCTCAACAATGGGGTTTAATCTCACTCTGCCATGTGGTAACTTGTGGTACTCTCTCAACTGTGTTTATGAATTTTCTATGTGATGGAGGAGGAGTCCAGTAGTATAGGCTCCTTGGACAAATATGATACACTAGTTTGCAAAGTGACTTAATAACACAAGTAGAACTTAAGCCTTTTGGTATCAACCAAGAGATACCTCAGTAAGTCAATGTTTATATAAATAGAATCAAAATCGAAATAAATTCTGGGTCTGTCAGTTACATTAATGAGATTTGTTTTTCTATCTCCAAGTCAGTAGTATGTCTCCAAAATCAGTGATTACTATGGCTGCTGAAGCGTTTTTCTGAACGCTTGTAACTCAGAGATACACCGGCACGTGTACCTCAGCTTCAACAACTTCGCCACTGGGGACACTGACATCTCATTCCACACATAGCAGGGCTCACACTGTAACTCATACATGCATGGGAAATACATCCTTGTTGATGAGGTTGGGCCCTCTGGCCTGCCTCTTCCCCCTCCCCTGCCCCCTCTTGCTTGCTACAACGCCCTGAGCTAGAAAAAAGGTGGGATTTTACTTTGACTTTTCCTATGTCATATTTTCCTGCTACCATGGAGCCATGGAACAGGCTCACCTGACATCAGGAGATAAGGGAATTTAGAAAATCTGCTCTCAGGACAACATTCTGACTTGTAAGGTATTAGTCGGACTTACTTTGAATTTCAAAAGCTGAATATTACCGAGATCTTTACCTTTACATTCCTCCAGCAGATGTTATAATCTACCCCCAGGAAGGTGGTTTTCTGATTGATTGAGAAAAATCCTGCATTTGGAAAGGTAAAGAGGAAAGCAAGAGTATTTAAAAACCAATTAACCCTCTTACACATGTATTGATATAGGATGACTCACGTGCCCTTCTATTAAAAAATGCACAATAGGGCTTCCCTGGTGGCGCAGTGCTTGAGAGTCCGCCTGCCGATGCAGGAGACGCGGGTTCGTGCCCCGTTTCGGGAAGATCCCACATGCCGCGGAGCGGCTGGGCCCGTGAGCCATGGCCACTGAGCCTGCGCGTCCGGAGCCTGTGCTCCGCAAATGGGGGAGGCCACGACAGTGAGAGGCCCGCATAACGCAAGAAAAAAAAAAAAAAAAAAAAAAAATGCACAATATAGCATTGGGGTTTGGTGCTGTGATGAACTGGAAAAAGATCATTAGTTTCTCTTCTTTTTCAGGGGGACTTTTGATGACCTATATCTGGCATTCTATATAAGTAGAAACGTCAGGGGACATTATAGAGAAGCAAGACAGCAATGCAAGAGACATTTTGTAATTTTACAGAGATACAAAAACTCTTGTCATTTTTCAGCAACCAGTGAGTACGTGTGTACAAACACACAGGAAAACGTTAAGCCTCATTACCATACCCGTCCCTTATTTTAGGGTAAGTGCCAGTTGAACAGGAAATTACGCTAAAGAGACAATAAGACAAATGAGAAAGAAAAGAGGTTCAAGATTTAGGAAGATATTTCAGATGCCATTTTTTAATAGCCTCTGGAACTTTAACTTTCTATGTAAAATTCTTACTATTTTAATCAAAATATTGTATGAAAAGTTATCATCCAAAATTTCACATACATATATAATCTTTGGATGAAAGTTTTCACTGGACAGGACTTTAATCTCCCGGCAGGCAGACTTCCAGAAAGCCACTTCTGAACCAGATTTGTGCTCCTTTGGTTAAAGAGTAAACTTATACTTTGCATTTAAGTTAATTTAGCAAAACCTGATCTCTGTTGGGCTAGGAAAACTTGGAGACACTTCCTCAAACAGCTGAGAAAACATCATATGATTCAAGGCAAGAATTCACCTGTTAATGCTGCTCTCCAGTGAATACTGAGTGACAGTGATGTCTGTCCATCTGTTTCAGAGCACGAATAGAGAGGATCAAGAAGGGATGGTGGGAACCCCTTTATTTAGACTCACAGGTCTATTTAGATAAATATATAAGGAGGATGGGAGGCTTTAGATGACCTGTAAGGGGCTTCATATCCAGCAATACTAAAATCCCCCAAGTTTCACATGTTTTAGCAAGTTTATTAGGTCTTAAGTAAGGCCTTCTCAAGCTCAGGTGTAGACCTTCTGAAAGATGTGTGTGAAGTTGCAGGTGTATGTGTATAGATTTGTCTGGAGGGAGAGTGCATAGCTTCCATCAGATCCTTGAAGGAGTGTGATAGCTCTTCGGAAAGATTAAGAACACTTCTTTAGGATAAAGATTGGGATACATTAGAAAGGTAATAGAGGCGGCTGGCAACTGTTGGCTACTCACTGTGTCCCATCACCCTGCAGAACCAGTAGTCCCCAAGGACTGACTGGGTGGGCTGTGCACCAGGGATCAGCAAGACTACCCACTGAGATATGGGGAGAAAACACTGAACTTGTATTTGTATTCATTGTTATTGTGATAAAGAGAAAAATGAGCGTGACAGGTATTTAATATATGGATTTATGGCAGCACCCTCTCAAGCCATGTTAGGTTATTAAGGGGTCCTGAAGGGAAATGGGAATTCTGCAGTGTGCAGGGGGTTTTGGCCGTGGCCCCATCATTTGTTCATTTTCTAGTTTATCATGATGTGTAGTTTATGTGAACCAAGATAAGTGGATTTACAGGCTGAATTCTTTAAAGAGTAGAATTTTCCCCCCAGTTTTATTGAGAAATAATTGACATACATTACCATATAAGTTTAAGGCATGCAGCATGATGGCTTGATTTACATATATTGTGAAATGATTACCACAACAGGTTTAGCTAAAATCCATCATCTCATATAGATACACTAAATGGAGAAAAAGAAGAAAAGGAAAAAGAAAAAAAATTCTCCTTGTGATGAGAACTCTTAGGATCTACTCTCTGAACAACTTTCCTATATATTATACAACAGTGTTAACTGTAGTCATCATGTTGTACATTACATCCCTAGTACTCGTTTACCTTTACATCTGGAGGTTTGTACCTGTTGACCATCTTTTTCCAGTTCCCCTTCCCCGCACCCTCTGCCTCTGGTAACCACAAGTCTGATCTCTTTTTCTACAAGTTTTGTGTTTTTTTAAAATTCCACAGACAAGTGAGATCACACAATATTTGTCTTTCTCTGTCTGACTTATCTCACTTAGCATAATGCCTTCAAGGTCCATCTACGTTGTCCCAAATGGTAGATTTTTTCTAGTTTTTTTTTTATGGCTGAATAATATTCCATTACAATATATATATACACACATACAACTTCTTTATCCATTCATCCATCAGTATACACACTTTGGTGATTCCATGTCTTGCCTATCGTAAATAATGCTGCTATGTACTGAGGGTGCAGATATCTTTTTCAGTTAGTGTTTTTGTTTGCTTTGGATATATTCCCCGAAGTGGAACTGCTGGATCATACAGTACTTTCTATTTTTAATTTTTAAGGGTCCTTCATTGGTACTCGTTGTACCAATTTACCATCCCACAAACAGTGCACAAGAGTTCCCTTTTCTCCACATCCATGCCAGCATTTGTAATTTCTTGTCTTTTTGATGATGGCTATTTTACCAGGTGCGGGGCAATATCAATATCTCACTGTAATTTTAATTTGCATTTGCCTAATGGCTAGTGATGTTGAGCATTTTTTCTTGTACCTATTGGCCTTTCTTGTATCTTCCTTGGAGAAATGTTTATTCGGGTCCTTTGCCCATTTATTAATTGGGTTACTTGAATTTTTGCTATTGAGTTGTATGAGTTTTTTTTACATATTTTAGATATTAATCCCTTATCAAGTATATGGTTTGCAAATATTTTTCCCATTTTGTTAGGCTGTTTTAAGAGTAGAATTTTTATAATACTTTGTTATGACATGGGTGTGACTATGAAAATGCTTGGTACCACAGAGAGGTTCTCCAATTATTCCTAGAAATGTATCATAAAAGTTACCGAGCTTAATCATGAATTACACATTTTTAAGCAAAAAGATATGCCCCAAATTTGCTAGGTTGTCTTCTGTGATAAAATGTGGTTGTCTGTCAATAACATGCTGTCTAGAATTTTTTTGTTTTTGTTTTCTTTTTTAAATCAACACACTTCATCTTTACCTTGCAGATAAATGTGACTAAACAATGAGAGAGAAAATAGGTGTTTTAGGAAAATAATCTCTGACATGGAAAGAGCATTTTTTAAAAAAGATATCGGAAGTGTTTTCATAATAATGATTGTTTTTCCTGAAAATTCTGTTACCTATCAAAACTTTTAAACCTAGAAGCAAATCAAGAAACAAATCTTACCCATTTACAGATCTTCCAAATAAAGAGTTTCACAGTGTTTTGAACCTATTCAGTAAAATACAATGATTTCTGATTATTTTCAAAAATAACTGACTGAAACCAGACAAGATGAACATTTACTAACTGAATTTCAACCAAAATCTTTCCATAATTGGTGTATTGGTTTGCAAATTTTAATAAGTGTAGCCAGAAATTTATGTCTTTCATTTCAATATTCATATTTTAATGAAGTATATTTTAAACTGTGATGGTCACTAAAACAAAGTAGAAACAGACCTCTAAATTAATTATATCACTATGCTATAGCAAAAATTTTTTAAAAATAATCATTTTAAACACATTGCTCTCATAAAAATGTTAGTTCAACATAATAATATAAAATGTTATCTAAGTATAGTAATCATTTTCCCTGAGAGCAAATATGTATTCTGTATTATTAATGAAACAGATGAAAATGTTTTGAAATAGTTTATTTCAATCATTTAAAATTTCTATTTTGGGCTTCCCTGGTGGCGCGGTGGTTGGGAGTCCGCCTGCCGATGCAGGGAACACGGGTTCGTGCCCCGGTCCGTGAGGATCCCACATGCCGCGGAGCGCCTGGGCCCGTGAGCCATGGCCACTGAGCCTGCGCGTCCGGAGCCTGTGCTCCGCAACGGAAGAGGCCACAACAGTGAGAGGTCCGCGTACCGCAAAAAAAAAAAAAAAAAAATTTCTATTTTTTGTGTATGTTTTATAACATGTATAATATTTTAGTTTAGTGGTACTTCATTTAATTTATAAGTGTAGAAATATTTTATACATATATTAAGATATGCAGACTCATACATATATATTTTTTAAATTAATTAATTTTTGGCTGCGTTGGGTCTTCATTGCTGCGCGCAGGCTTTCTGTAGTTGTGGTGAGCGGGGGCTGCTCTTTGTTGTGGTGCACGGGCTTCTCATTGCAGTGGCTTCTCTTGTGGTTGTGGAGGACGGGCTCTAGGCACACAAGCTTCAGTAGTTGTGGCACAGGGGCTCAGTAGTTGTGGTTCACGGACTCTAGAGCACAGGCTCAGCAGTTGTGGCTCGAGGGCTCTAGAGTGCAGGCTCAGTAGCTGTGGCTCGAGGGCTTAGTTGCTCTGCGGCATGTGGGATCTTCCCGGACCAGGGCTTGAACCAGTGTCCCCTGCATTGGCAGGCGGATTCTTAACCACTGTGCCAACAGGGAAGTCCCTGTATATATGTTTTTACTGATGAGGAACAATATCAAGGGGCTTGGGACTGGTGCTGTTAAGTCCTTGACATATATTTTCCTAATTAACTCTCTTAACAACTTATGAGGTAGGTATTGTTATCATTCCAATTTTACAGATGAGGAAAGAGGACCAGAGACCTTCAGTAATTCAGGAGCTCACCCATGGTCACAGAGTGGATGGTTGATTTTAAATTCGTAAGCTCTAGCATCTGATATCAGAGCCTATGTCTGGTACTAGAGCTACTGAACTAGAACAACCTCTTAGTAGAGAACATGCTTAAGAACCCAGAAAGGCTCAAGGTTAAGTCAAGCTGTGGTTGAGAATAGTCAGTGGTTAATAACTAGGTGCCAAGTTTTACTTAAGTGCCCATTTCTTTACATTTTACTCTAATTGTGCACAGTATTTATTTCAGGTGTGGGGTAAGTATTGCAAGGTGTACTGATTATTTGTTTTGATACCCTCTCCTATGGGAAAACCTATAGGCTGAACACAAGGCACTAACCAGAGTACCACAGATCAGCTGCTGGCAGCATTCTGTAATTGCAAGCAATGCATTTAAGAGAAAAAAAATTACTTCATTACTGTCCCTACAAACTCAAGCCCAAAAAAGTGACAGCAATATGACACCTACAAATCTTACAGCTATCCACGGAAATGATTAGGGGGCATCTGATTGGATCTTTGCTCTATCAAAAACATTTCCACAACCTTTTATACAGTCAATTTATGTACGATGTATAGGAACTTCTGAAACTTGGGTTACTCTGTGATGGGCTATGATATCTGCAATGGGGCCATTACCGTCCATCATGTCAACGCGTGCTCTTTAACAAGGAGATTACTGACAAGATGGGGCATAATGACAATGAGGAAAATGTTAAAATGTTACTATCATGTCAGCTCGCTGTCCACCACCTGGCTAATGTCGGCTTGTTACAGCAACCTCATAGGCCAGCAAGCTGAGGCCACATATCTCAATGAAATAACCCCATCATTTTCATTTTATTCTTATTTTCAAAATATACCCAAAGGCTGCAAGCACCCTAACGTGTCAAGCTTCAGGCAGCAGTGAATTTCCGTGGCAGTTATAAGCCTCTGAAACAGGGTCTTATAATGGAAAAACTGACAGACCCTTAACTCTAGCTGCACTAACAGGAGTCGCTATGATAAAAGGTAGCTTAATAAACCGCAATTTGCCCCAATTACGTGGGGCTGCTTCAATCTCCGATAAGCCTGATGTTCAACCTGACCTAATAATTTGTGCCCTTCAGATTGTATGCATTGGCAGTTTCTAAATGGGTTCCTTTCACCCTGAATGGAGGCTGTGTGATGAATCCAGATTCCTGGTTTTGACAGCCAGGTCTCTGCCTGGGAGATTAAATCAGTGAGTATGCGGTAAGACTTGTCAGTGAAAGAGGAAAGAATTAGTGGTAGATCTTGGGTAAAAAGTGAGTGTTTCACTTGCTTTACCAGTGGAGAGTCATGGTCAGCAGGCTTAAAGGCAGTCAGATGGTGGCTGGTAGAGGTGAATGACAGAGCATGCAATCAACAACTATACATTCGTAAAGCCAGGGAGTCAGGCATGGTACCAAGCCCTAAGGGAATAACATAATTATTTCCCTTAAGGAGCTGATAGTTTAGTGAGAGACAAAAGTATAAAGAAATAAATACAGTTTTTTTTTTTAATAGTTTTTTTTTTTTTTAGATGTTGGGAATGGGGGTTTATTAATTAATTTATTTATTTTTGCTGTGTTGGGTCTTCGTTTCTGTGCGAGGGTTTTCTCTAGTTGTGGCAAGCGGGGGCCACTCTTCATCGCGGTGCGCGGGCCTCTCACTACCGCGGCCTCTCTTGTTGCACAGCACGGGCTCCAGACGCGCAGGCTCAGTAGCTGTGGCTCACGGGCCCAGTTGCTCCGCGGCATGTGGGATCCTCCCAGACCAGGGCTCGAACCCGTGTCCCCTGCATTAGCAGGCAGATTCTCAACCACTGCACCACCAGGGAAGCCCTACAGTTGTTGTTTTTTTTTTTGCTTTGCTCCCCACTGGGGCAAGATAAAATGGGAGTGTGGAGTACGTTGATTTCCATGTATCATTTACTACTGTATCGTGCATCTATTCATCCACCTACCCACTCACCCATACATCTTCCCACCCACACACCTATCCATTCATTCACTTGACATTTACTGAAGGTCTCTTATGTGTTGGGCCCTGTTTTCTTCCAGACCTCAATACTTTCTCCTTCAAACCAGCATCTCTTCTCCCAACTTTCCTATTCCTGTTTGAAGTATCAGTATTCTTCCACTCACACCTTCATCTCCACCCCCTCCACATGTGGAGTCTCTCTTCTCTGTCCTTGTTGCTTCTACTTCCTCCTACCCACTACCATAGTTACCACTCCAGTCCAGGCTCTTAGGTGATGAGCAGAATGCCTACTCAATCTTTGGCTTGGAATTGAATCAGCTAAGCTCCACATTGACCTTAGTGACCTGTCTCCCTGCCTCTTTATCATGTCATCCGACTTCATTTTTCTACATATCCCCTTTTGATAGTTTAATAATTAGTGCCAGGTGTTTAGGAACCTTATCTTGTCCACTGCTGACAAATGAACCCCATGCCTAGATGGATCATACCCTTTTTTATTCATGCCAGTAAATATTTATTGAATGAATGTTTCCTCAAAATTCAGCCTAGCCTCATCTCCTCCATGAAACTTTTCATGACCTCCCCTTCCCAGCTCTGAATAATGTATATACCTTTCCCCTGTGTTCCAATAACATTTAGACCATAACTCTAACAAAATGCTTACAAAAGTGCATTCTAATTATGTTTACTTGTCAGTCTGCCACCCCTGTCCTAAGAACCTGAGGGTGGGCATGTCCTGTCCCATATGACTTTGCGTCCCCATTCCAAGTGTCTCTCACAGACTGAAGTACATATTTGTTGAGTCATTTGTTAAGTAAGTGAATATTTAAATAAATGAGTTACAGAAATAACCATGAGCTGCAATCATATGTACAAGCTTTGGCTACTAGGATAGTCAAAGAGTAAAAAAACATCATCACCTAAATGAGTTTTTGATCAATTTGGCTGTCTATGAAGTTGCTTTGAATATAGACTTAATATTTTCAATAGAAGAAACACAGATGTTTGGATTGACATCTGTTTTGACTCAGGACAAGAACAGGCTTGAGACCCTGAGTGTAATCAATGCTCTGGATCACTGTAAACTGAGGGCCTTTAAACCAGGGTTGTGTACGAGCCATTCACAGACCCTCAGGCTCCAGAGTGCCCCCGGGATTCACCTGCACAAGGAAGTAAGGAGTAAGGAGGGACTTGCTGAGAGCTGCATGGTACCCTGAGAATGGTGTAGTTGACTAAAATGACACAGACTTGAGTAAATGTCCACAGTTTACTAGAGCTAGGGTTTCTGACGTTTGTCTTCTACTTGGTTCCTGCAATTGACTGTTGATTTGGCTGGACCAGCTCAGTAACCAGAGGCATGATCTGCCAAGATAGAATCTCAAGGACCTGCATACGATTGTACTTGTGCGAAAGCTGCTCTTCCTTCCTTCCTTTCTTTTTCTAACTTTCCCTTCCTCCCTTCCAACCTCTCTTTCTTGTGATCCTCCATTTGTTGAGTGTCTGATAAGTTTTGGACTCAGAATTTGGTCTTGTAGAGAAAACAGGATGAGTATTTGCCCCCAAGAAACATATGATATGGTTGGAGAACTAATTAAGTACACAAAATAATAACTCAAAGGAATGTGAGATGTGTGTCATCAGAGTAGTTCTGAAGAGCTATCGTTCAGTTTACAGAAGAAAAAGGCATATGGTGGGCATTGGGAATATAATGATAAATAAGATACAATCCCTTACCACCATTTTAGTTTCTTGCGTATTGAGAAAGACTAGCAAACAAGTATATTATTATAAAATTAGCAGTATTAAAACCAGTGCTCTAGAAGGACAGATGAGTAGCATCTTACTCAACTGGGGATTCAGAGTTGTCTTCCTAAAGGGATGACTCCTGAGCAAATCCATGGTTGATTTAACTTAGTTATCAAGTAGCACTTAATATGTACCAAACATTGTTCTAGACACTGCTCATATATTAGCTCATTTAATCCTCACAACAATCCTATAAAGTAGGCGCTATTCTCACTTCAATTTTATCAGTAAGAAAACTGAGACACAGAGAAGTTAAGTAACTTGTTGAAGGTTACATAGCTTATACGTGTTAGAGCTTGGATTCAAGTGTAGGCAGTCCAGTTCTTGAGTCTAGTGACTATGCTACGCACATTCCAGCATTCAAAAATACCACGAGTAAAATTCAATGGCAAACAATAATCTGGCAAAGTACTTTCATCACACGACAGTGCTAATTCTATAAAATATTTTTCAGATTGCTTTTCAAAAGTTAAACACTCCAGTAGAAAAATGGGAAAGGAACACTAAAATTCCCAAAAGGAGTGATAAATGATTACTGAATATGTGGAAATGTTTAACCTCATTAAAAAGAAACACCAAATAAAACAAGATCCCTGTATTACCTACTAAATCGGAAAGTTTCATTTAATTATTCCTATAGCCTTTCTGAGAAAAATTTGGCAATTTGCATTAAAAGCCTTAAAGTGTTGCATATTTTTGATTCAACAAATACACCTTCAAAAATTTATATAAAGAAAATTTAAGTGTATGTTCGAACAATTTCATAAGTAAGGATAATATTTATCATAGTATCATTTATAACTATGTAAAATTGGAAATAATGTAAATATCCAACAATAGGGGATCAATTAAATAAGTCATAGTGCTTCCACACAATTGACTTCTATGTAGCCATCAAAATGTAATACTGAAGGATGATATTAAATGATATAGGAAGTTATTCATGATTTACAATTAAGTAAAAACAATCAAGTTATAATATATACAGCATATTTCAACTTTTATAGAAACTATATTTAAGTATAGAAAAAAAATGTCAGTATTGTTCATCCAATGGGAGTTTTTTATGTTATTCATTTTGCTTATCTGAATTTCCTAATTAAAATATATTGCTGGGACTTCCCTGGTGGCACAGTGGATAATACTCCACACTCCCAAAGCAGGGGACCCAAGTTCGATCCCTGATCAGGGAACTAGATCCCACATGCATGCTGAAGCTAGGAGTTTGCATGCCACAACTAAGGAGCCCACCTGCCACAAGTAAGACCCAGTACAACAAAATAAATAAATAAATATTGAAAAAAACCAAATTAAATATATTGCTTTTAATATAAGGGGGAAATGAGCGAACAATTCCATTTCTGAGGTGAGTTATTTATTTGATGAAAGTAGGGAAGACATCTAGGCAGAGAAAATAGTCTGAACAGAATGGCTTGGTGTGTGTGCCCGTGATGTGTGAGAAATAAATGCTTTTTTTTTTTTTTTTTTTCAGAAAAAGTGAGAGAGATAGCAGTGGCCTTGTGTGCCATGCTAAGAAGCATGGCTCAGTTCTGAAGATAACGAGCCATTGACAGGTGTTGAGCAAAAAAGTGGAGGGCGATGGTGAAGGCTCCATTCCAGAACAAGTGCTCTGCAGGCAGAGTGCTGAGGGAAAGCTTGGTAGGGAGCCCAGGGATAAGGCTTTGGCATGGTGACGGAAGAGATGGCGAAACCTGATGAGGGTCAACAATAATAACATGGCAGAAACAAGGCACTTGGAGAAACAAAACGATTAGGAGGTAATTGAGGTAGTTTAGGAGGTGAACTCATCAAGTGAACGATTGGGGTGACAGCCTCAACCTATGCTTAGATTTCTGACAAAGGTGGGTGGTGGTATCTTCACTGGGAGTTATAACACAGAAGGAAGAAGAGGATTGCTTGGGAGAGATGATGTGTTCCGGTCTAGAGACACTGAACTTGAGGTTCCTCTCATACTGGAGATGAAGAATGGAACAGTTCAGAACAAGAAGAGGTATTGCCAACATGGGTGATCATGTAAGGTTTCATTTGGGAGGTGAAGATAGGGGGATAAGAAAGAAAATACAGAATGAGCAGAATTGCTACAGGTCTAGATGTTAAAGGCAAAAACAGAGGCACGGGATCTGAAGAGAGTCCAGATGGGCTGAATATAACTTGTGAGGGAGAGGAGTTGAAGATAAATCTGGAAATTTTAGAGCCAAAAACTAAAAAAAGTCTTTTAATGCTGGGCTTTTACGGTTTTTAAGAAAACATTTGTGTGTGTGTGTGTTGTTTTGTTTAATGCTAGAGGAAATAAAGCTCTTTTGAGGCTTTTTGGACCACAGGAGTTACACAATAGAAGTACTGCTGACTACACTGGCAGTAGTGTTCAACAAAATAAAAGTATTTATAGCCATCATTTTAAAAACACCTACTCTTTTAACACATTAAACACCATGAATCAGGCATTAGCTTCATTTAGGATTAACAGCAATTCTGTGAGGAAGGCATTATGACCCTCATTTTACAGATGAGGAAACTGAAGGACAGAGAGGTTAATAAATTTGCCCAGAGTCACACAGCTAGCAAGTGGCAGAGGCTGGTTTCAAACTCAGGTCAGTTAGACTTCAGAGTTCACAGAAGTGACTGGTAGCAACTAGGAAATGTAAGATGTAAAGATGTAAAGATTAAAGGAAGAACCCAGGAACTGGGAACAGCTAGTCCAAATATCAGGTGGATCAAGCTGCTTGTGGTCAAAGACTAGAAAGGAGACCAGAGTGGTGGCAGTAGCAAGGGCAAAGAAATAAGGTTATAGCGGAAGGCGGGGCTGGATCCTGTAGAACCCACAACTGTATAACGGCTTTGGGTTTGACAACAGGAATCCACTAGCAGGTCTTGAATAGGTGACATGTCTGTGCGATATGATCTGACTCATGATTTTGAAAGATCACTATTAGAAAATTTTTAGACAAATAGGGGTAGGGTACAAGGAGGGAATTCTATGAAAAGGTATAGCACATGGAAAGGAACAGCATTGAAAAGAATTTTTTTAAATTTATTTATTTTATTTTTGGCTGCGTTGGGTCTTCGTTGCTGCACGTGGGATTTCTCTAGTTGTGGGCTGCTCTTCATCGCGGTGCCTCTCATTGCAGTGGCTTCTCCTGTTGCAGAGCACTGGCTCCAGGTACACGCGCTTCAGCAGTTGTGGCACGTGGGCTCAGTAGTTGTGGCACACGGGCTTAGTTGCTCCGCGGCATGTGGGATCTTCCAGGACCAGGGCTCGAACCTGTGTCCCCTGCATTGGCAGGTGGACTCTCAACTACTGCGCCACCAGGGAAGCCCTGAATAGAATTTTGTGCAGTTAGAATAAAAGCTTCATGTAGAAGGAGATAATGATGAGACTGGTAATCAGGGTCTTGCAAGGTCTTGGCTAAGAATTTTGAACTTTACTCAGTGGTGGGAACTGAAGAATTTTCAGGAGAGCAATGACATGATGAAATTTGCACTCTAGAGCCCATCCCCACCCCACCCCCCCCCGCAACAGCTATGTAGAGAATAGAGGAGCCAACTGGGGGCTGAGAGACCAGTAGGCCAGACAGGAAGTGATGGGAGACTGAGAAGGCAGGGGCAACAAAGAGGTCCAGAGGGAGAGTATTTGAGAGAGATTAGGATGGGGAGATCTTCAAGATGTCTGCAGTGGACATAAGGAGGAATTAAGGGTGATCCCTGGCTTTCTGGTACAACTGACTAAGTTGATGATAGCGATTGAGAAAATATGAAGCAGATTTTCAACAAAAGATGGTGAGTCCAGTTTGGACACAGTGGCTGATTTATTTAGTGGTATCCAGGTGGAGATGATCTGGAGATAGGTGGAAATCAGGGTCAAGAGGTCAGCAGGGTTGTAGATCAGAGATGAAGATGTGGGCGAGATTGATATACAGGTGGTAACCTGTGGCCATGGGTGTGGAGGTCATCCAGGGGTAGTGTGAGAAGATCCAGGTTACTGAAGGGCACATCCTTGGGGACATACTGACATTTTGGGGTCAAACAGAGAAAGAATAAACTGTGAAGTAGACTGAGGACTGTCAGAGAGGTAGTGGTAAAGTAAAAAGATAATGGTCAAGTAAAATAAAACAAAAATATGAATTAGCTGGAGCAATTTAGAAGTAAGCAGTAAGCTTAACGGAAGTTTCACTGAGTTGCAGATAGGGACCATGGACTGCACCTTCTGAATGCTTTACTGGGAAGAGAAGTAGAAATATGGAATGGAGGCTAGAAGGAATCCAGGAGAGATGTTTTTCAAAGAAACCGAAATGGTTAAGTGTGATTTTATGATTTTAAGTTAGAGCTAACATAGAGGAAAGGACTGAATATATTGGAGGGAGGTGATTGAAGAGCGCAAGTCCTCTAGAAGGAGGGGAGGCTGGGTGGCCAGCCACAGGCAGAGAGACAGGGCATGGTGCTTCTCCAATCTTCTCTCTCCCTTGAGCAACTTCTTTTATGTGCTAATTTTTGGTCAGCTGGCAGCAGTTCTTCATTTTGATAGTTTAGCTTCATTGACTAATACTGACTAATTTCCTTTTCTTCTCTCTGTCTCTCATTATCTCTCTCTCTCTCTCTCTCTCTCTCTCTCTTTTCTCATTATGCAACTCCTCCCAGCTCAGTCAGCGGTAATCCACTGGAGTCACCTTGAACATGGCGTTTCTCCTTCCAGTAGCTGTGGGTGGGGCAGTTTCTGTAGAAAAGGCTGAGTGCTGAGTTGGTTTTCATGGATGTGGCTAGGATATATTTCTTATGTCTAATTCTCACTTATTGTGAGGTAAGTACTCTTATCTCTACTTTTCAGATGTGGAAACTGAGGCTCAGAAAAACTTACTAATTAACCCAATGTCATGCAGTCGGTAGGGTAGTTGAGCTGGGCTCAACATTTTGGCCTGTATGACTCCAAAGCCCACTTTTCCCTTTACCATGTTGTAAAAGTCACGTTCCAGTGGATTTGAGGATTAAGAGGCTGGAGGCAAGGAGGCTTGTAGAGAGGGTTTTGCGGAAACCAGACCTGTGGGGATAAATGGGTGGTGGCAGTGGGAATAGAGAGACATGGGTGGAAGTGTGTGGGGAAGCATGCTTTAGGTAGAATGCACAGACTATGTCTTGAAGAGTTGTAGGGCAAACTGTTTGCTGACTGTGTCCAAAAATGACACTATGTGTGTCCCAGATCTTGGCTTCTAAGTAATATTCCAGCCTTGGCTGTTTCCAAATCTGGGGCAGATAAAGTACAAGGTGAACCTGGGATGTCTTATTGTGCCAGAAAGTAACCACGTGCTCAAAGATTAATGAGATCATGTCAGAAGGACACAGGAAGCCACAGAACTGGCTTGAAAGGATCTTCACTGGCCAAACTGGAGAAAATTTGAGCAAAAAAAGAATAATGAATAAATAAAACAAAAAGAGTCCCTGAATTCATGATATGGGGAAAGGGGGGAGCAAAAAAAGGGGGCAGCTATCCTTTACAATAAATGTAGAAGAATGACAGAATTAGCAAATCTCTATTTTGCAAACCCTAATATAATAAATGATTTTAGGCAAGCATCATTAATGGATGCTAAAAACAGTGGGTGGATGTAATAGAATATTCAGACTTAAAGTATCACCACAGAGTGCCTATTAATTACAAAAGTGAAAATGTATTTTTATAAAGGACAGATCTTGTGGACACCAAGTATCAAATTTAGCAAAGACAAAATGGTCAGTATATGCCTCCTTATGTGATGCAGTAGGAAGCATATAATTTTGCTTATGTAATACTCTTACCATATGCTTAACCTAGGTCTAAACATGAGCAAATAAATCCAGGATATGGGTTACTCCATGACAAAACTGTCCTGAACTCTGAAAGTTTCTGTGTCTTAAGGACAAAAAATAAAATAAAAAAGGTAGGGTGATTATTCTAGCTTAAAGGAAACTAAAGAGACAACCAATTATGAAGAGTGAAACTTAACTGGACCCCAGATTTCTGAAGACTTATTAAAAGTTCATTGAGATAACTGGGGACATTTGGTCTGGCATGTAAGGAGCTTGGAAGTTACCACTCAATCCTAACAAGTGAAAAGCCAAACAAACAAAAATTAACAATTTTCATTTATCTGTAAATGAAGGAAGGTCACAGGGCAAACAGCTGCTCGGAAGTTGGAGAAGCAAACAGATGGATACAGAGAATCAGAACTTGGATACAGAGAATCAGAACTTACCGGAGCCGGAAACCTGTGAGGAGAAACCTCTGCAGGAACCAGTGCCAGGACAGGAAAACCTGAACTGTAACTGACAAACTGCTGGAGCCTCAATGTGCGCAAGTCTGAGAGTCAAAAACGCCAGGGAGTCCCAGTCATAAGGGAGTCCCCACGCCCTGTCGAGGTTTACCTCCAGGAGCTCAACCAGGCTCTCAGGATGACTCTCAGAGAAAAATCCCCTCTTACTTCCAGCACGGAGAGAAGAAAAGTAACAATTTTGAAATACATCAGAGCATTCTGTTCTTCTTAACAAGGTCTGCCCACAGGAGAAACTAATTAACCAGAGCCTAGCCAGCTGGGGTTTTATCAGAGCCTAAACTACTTGGGGGAAGGGAGATACTCATTTCCTGTCCCACCTAGGGGGAAGAGGAAGGAGTACTCAGAAGCACTTGTGTAGTTCACAGTCCAAAGATACAGGCTCACTAAGAGACTGAGATCTACTCAAAGGACTATACAAATGCTTCCTCTTCCCCCCACAGTTCACCACCACATTACTAAAGCCCCATTTACAGCAGTTCCTTTTACCTAGTACATCATGTCCGCTATCAAAAATAAATAAATAAATAAATAATAAAAAAATTACAAGGCATAAAGCACAGTTGGAAGAGACAGAGCAAAATTTAGAGCCAAACTCAGATATAGCAGGGATGTTGGAATTATCAGACTGGGAATTTAAAATAACTATGATTAGGATGGATAAACAACAAGGTCCTACTCTATAGCACAGGAAACTATATTCAATATTCTGTGATTAGATCATAGTGGAAAAGAATATGAAAAAGAATGTGTGTGTGTGTGTGTATATATATATATATATATATCTGCGTCACTTTGCTATACAGCAGAAATTAACACAACATTGTAAATCAACTATACTTCAATAAACTTTAAAAAAAAACCCTGTGATTAATATACTAAGGGCCCTAATTAATAGACAGCAAGAACAGATGGAAAATGTAAGTGGAGAGGTGGCAATTCTAAGAAACAATAAAATAGAAACGATAGAGATAAAAAGCACTGTAACAAATAAAGAGTACCTTTGATGGGCTTATTAGTAGACTGGATACAGTTGAGGAAAGAATCTCTGAGGTAGAGGATATATTAATAGAATCCTCAAAAACTGAAAGGATAAGAGAACCAAGATTTAAAAATTTTAGGACAGAATATCCAAGAATTATTGGACAACCACAAAAGGTATAATGTATACATAATGGAAATATCAGAAGGAGAAGAAATAGAGAAAGGAATACAAGAGATATTTGAAGCAATAATGGCTAAGAACTTCCCCAAATTAATGTCAGACACCAAATCACAGATCCAGGAAGCTCAGAGAATACCAAGCAAGATAAATGCCAAAAAACTACATCTAGGCATATAATTTTCAAACTACAGAACATCAAAGATAAAGACAAAATCCAGAAAGAAGTCAGAGGGAAGAAATACTTTACCTACAGAGGAGCAAAGATAAGAATTAACATCTGACTTCGCAGAAACCATGCAAGCCAAGAAGAGAGTGGAGTAAAATATTTAAAGTGTTAAGAGAAAAAAAAAAAAAAAAAAAACACCAACCAAAAACTAATCTTACATTTTTTGTATGTGATAATGGTGTCATAGTTAAATAGGAGAATGTCTACTTCTTAGGAGACAGATGCTGAAATAGTTAGGGATGCAGCATAATAACGTCTGAAACTTTACTTTTCAAATATATAGAGGAATGTTTTCAATTAGTGAATTTTAAAAAATATGTATAGTATTTTCATAAAAATTAGTGAATTTTAAAAAACATGTATACTATTTTTTATAAAAAGTAATAGAAAATTACCTATAATAAGAACAAAATAGAATGTCAAATTATAAAAATGGCATTTTCTGACCTGAGGACCATAAGAGATCATTTCCATCTCTCTAAATCCAAAGCTCTGCTCACCCCAAGAAGGAAATGGTTATTTGATCAAGATAATGTGGACTATAAACCTAGATGGATTTAGTAGTAATTGTTTAGACCCAGCAATCCCGGT
Source organism: Lipotes vexillifer (assembly GCF_000442215.2). NCBI lineage: Eukaryota > Metazoa > Chordata > Mammalia > Artiodactyla > Lipotidae > Lipotes > Lipotes vexillifer. Next base: position 296,585 of record NW_006773947.1, on the reverse strand, counting down.
CCTATGTATAATATTTACCCCAATGAAATGAAAATATGTTTTCACATAAAAACATGCATACAAATGTTTATAGCTCTATTTATACTCATCCAAAACGAGCTACATCCCAAAATTCCTCCAATGGGTGAATGGATAAACTGTGTTACATCCATGCAATGGAACACTACTCAGCAATAAAAATGAATGAACTACTTATATATGCAACAAGATGGGTGAATTGCAAAAGCATCATACAAGGTAAAAGAAGCCAGACTCAAAAGGTTACATGCTATGCAATTCCACTTATTTACGACATTCTTAAAAAAACAAAACTATAGGACAGAGGACAGATCAATGGTTGCCAGTAGTCAACTACAAAGAGGTTGCATGAGGAAGACTTTGGGGGTGACGGAACTGCTCTGTATCTTGATTGTGATGGTGGTTGCATAAATCTTCACACGTATTAAAATTTTTAGAATTGTGCGCTAAAAAGGTCAAGATTACTATATGTTAACTTAAAATATTAAAAAAAAGAATAAAAACTCTTAACACTTGAATTCTAAAATTTTGATAGAACGCTCAAAAACAAAAAGAGTTAATCGTTTATAATAGAGTATATTTAAATGACATTAAAATACAACATTATTACCATTTGTAAAAATTCATCAAGTTATACACTTATGATTTGTATACTTTTCTGAATGTGTGTTACACTTCAATGAAAAGTTTAAAAATATAAACAGTTTGCTCTAGTAGAGCACATCTAGTAGATGTTTTACATCTAGTAGATGTAAAAATCTAGTAGATTTTACAGGTGAAAATAATGTTTTGGTTGATTGAATAATATGTTAGAAATATCCCCTGCAGGTCTAGAGTTATGGCATTATTTCAAACAAATGTAATCTCCTTTTTTGTTATTTCAAACTTTCCTTCACTTCAGGGCAGAGTAAAGGGGCATAACCACCGCTTTCCTAAATTTATGGCATGACGATATGGACAATTCAGATACTCTAGTCTTCTGTTTTACCACTTAAAATATTACATGACATCTATGTGTCTGTTGATCCTGCTGATAGAACAACTATCACTTCCTTTTACCCTTTGAAAACTTACGGTATTATTATGTGCAAATTGTACTGGGAGTACTGATCTGGCCAAGTAACTGCATCTCAATAAAATGCCTGATGATCCACAGATTCTAGAGTTAATAATAATATTATATGTCTTGTATTTATGTCATTTTTTATATTTTGGGGGGAGGAATAAAGGAAGAGGATATTTATTGAGTGTTTATTAAATGCCAGGCATTGTATTCAGTGTTTGACATTTGTTATTTTATTCAATTCTCACAATTACCAATTTAGCTCAGGGTATTATCCCCTTTTTTCCCCCAATGTCTCAGAGCAAATGAATGGTGTAACTAGGACTCAGCTTGATGAGCCTCAGAACCAGAATCGGCAAGAGAGTTATCACCCTAACCCCACCGGTGGTGTCAGGAGGCCTTCCAGACCCAAAGTGTTCACTGCAATGAAGATAATTACACATGAAGGTCAGCTGCTACTTATAGACTGACAATACCTTTTGCTACATGTTAGAGTCCACAGACCTCCTGAGATATGTGTGTGTCCCCAGCAATGTAGGATGTTTTGCTCCCAGGGAGTGATTACACCAGTCATTGACTGAGGTCATTAGTATCAATACCATAGTATCTCAGTCTCAGGAACACCAAGCTCCATAAAAATCCTATTGCTTCAGATAGCCTAAATTCCACAAAGTGATGGAAATTTGTCCTCAAGTGACAGCCTCCTTACCACAGGACTTATGGACTCACATACCTGGATTTCTCCCATGGACAAATTCCAGCTATCCTATCTTTTGATGATTTATTTCAGATAGCTTCCAGCCTTTACCTAGGAACTCCACCATGAAAATACAGCAGGAA